>NC_086319.1:118850526-119165526 GCF_036172605.1 Pelobates fuscus
CAAACTGTGAAAGATACAGGAGCAAATAACATGTATGTGCATAAGTGCATGTCACTGTGCATTGTCTGATTGGGCAATTGATTGGAGAAAGTGAAGTGGCCATTGTAATTTGCAATTGGGGTTTGTAATCTCCTTTCTGAAAGGTGAGACTGACATCCTTGACACATGTCATAATGTCATCTTTGAGCAGCAAACTGTGTGTCTGTTATAATTCTTAAATTTTACTCATACATATACAGACTTTACACAAATAAAAATATCCTTCTACTATGTAAAATATATAATATGCACATGTTTTATTATTACAGGTGTGTGCTGACAAGTGATTTACCTACTCAGTATAAACAGTATACACTGATCAGTCACAACATTAAAACTGCCTGCCTAATATCATGTAGGTCTGAAACAGCTATGATGCATTGAAGCATAAACTCCACAAATCCTCTGAATGTATCCTGTGGTATATGGAACCTACACATTAGCAGCCAATCTTTTAAGTCCTGCAAGCTGCGAGGTGATACCTCCATGGATCAGATTTGTTGGTCCAGCACATCACACAGATGCTTAATTGGATTGAAATCTGGGGAATTTTGAGGTCAAGGCAACACCTTGCACTCTTTGTCATGTTCTCAAACCATTCCTGAACAATATTTGCCTTGTGGCAGGGTGCCTTATCCTGCTAAAATAAACCACTGCGATCAAGTAACACCATTGTCATTGCACGTGGTATGCAACAATATCTAGGCAGGTAGTATCCATTAAAGTAACATCCAAATGAATGCCAGGACCCAGGGTATCCCAGCAGAACATTGTACAGAGCAGAACACTGCCTCCGTTGGCCTGCTTTCTACCATAGTGCACCCTGCTGCCATCTCTCCCGGTAAAAAACTGGGCCATCCACTTGATCTAAAAGACAATGTGATTCTTCAGACCAGGAAATCTTCTTCAATTGCTCCATGGTCCAATTCTGAAGCTCACTTGCCCCTTAAAGACGTTTTATGGCAGAAAACACATATCATCATGGGCACTATGCAGCCCCATATTCAGCAAACTGTGATGCACTTTGTGTTCTGCAACCTTGCTGTCCTGCTTTATTCTGCCAACCAGCTTTATACCAACCTACTCCAAACCAGCCTAACCTACGCTTCTATCCTGCTTTATCCTGCCACTCAGCTTTATTCCAACCTGCTCCAACCCAGCCTAACCTACGTTTCTATCCTTCCAACCAGCTTTATACCAACCTGCTCCAAACCAGCCTAACCTACGCTTCTATGTTGCCATCCTTATTAACACCAACCTTCATACCACCTATCTGGATATTTCTGCTAACTCCTATTACAAGTTCTGCTTTACTATTATCCTGCAACCTTATTGTTCTGTTTTACTTGTCTTACTATTCAACCTATATTTCCATCTACAGGGAGTGCAGAATTATTAGGCAAATGAGTATTTTGACCACATCATCCTCTTTATGCATGTTGTCTTACTCCAAGCTGTATAGGCTCGAAAGCCTACTACCAATTAAGCATATTAAGTGATGTGCATCTCTGTAATGAGAAGGGGTGTGGTCTAATGACATCAACACCCTATATCAGGTGTGCATAATTATTAGGCAACTTCCTTTCCTTTGGCAAAATGGGTCAAAAGAAGGACTTGACACGCTCAGAAAAAGTCAAAAATAGTGAGATATCTTGCAGAGGGATGCAGCACTCTTATAATTGCAAAGCATCTGAAGCGTGATCATCGAACAATCAAGCGTTTCATTCAAAATAGTCAACAGGGTCGCAAGAAGCGTGTGTAAAAACCAAGGCGCAAAATAACTGCCCATGAACTGAGAAAAGTCAAGCGTGCAGCTGCCAAGATGCCACTTGCCACCAGTTTGGCCATATTTCAGAGCTGCAACATCACTGGAGTGCCCAAAAGCACAAGGTATGCAATACTCATGGCCATGGCCAAGGTAAGAAAGGCTGAAAGACGACCACCACTGAACAAGACACACAAGCTGAAACGTCAAGACTGGGCCAAGAAATATCTCAAGACTGATTTTTCTAAGGTTTTATGGACTGATGAAATGAGAGTGAGTCTTCATGGGCCCGATGGATGGGCCCGTGGCTGGATTGGTAAAGGGCAGAGAGCTCCAGTCCGACTCAGACGCCAGCAAGGTGGAGGTGGAGTACTGGTTTGGGCTGGTATCATCAAAGATGAGCTTGTGGGGCCTTTTCGGGTTGAGGATGGAGTCAAGCTCAACTCCCAGTCCTACTGCCAGTTTCTGGAAGACACCTTCTTCAAGCAGTGGTACAGGAAGAAGTCTGCATCCTTCAAGAATGCAGACAATGCTCCATCACACGCGTCCAAGTACTCCACAGCGTGGCTGGCAAGAAAGGGTTTAAAAGAAGAAAATCTAATGACATGGCCTCCTTGTTCACCTGATCTGAACCCCATTGAGAACCTGTGGTCCATCATCAAATGTGAGATTTACAAGGAGGGAAAACAGTACACCTCTCTGAACAGTGTCTGGGAGGCTGTGGTTGCTGCTGCACGCAATGTTGATGGTGAACAGATCAAAACACTGACAGAATCCATGGATGGCAGGCTTTTGAGTGTCCTTGCAAAGAAAGGTGGCTATATTGGTCACTGATTTGTTTTTGAATGTCAGAAATGTATATTTGTGAATGTTGAGATGTTATATTGGTTTCACTGGTAAAAATAAATAATTGAAATGGGTATATATTTGTTTTTTGTTAAGTTGCCTAATAATTATGCACAGTAATAGTCACCTGCACACACAGATATCCCCCTAAAATAGCTATAACTAAAAACAAACTAAAAACTACTTCCAAAAATATTCAGCTTTGATATTAATGAGTTTTTTGGGTTAATTGAGAACATGGTTGTTGTTCAATAATAAAATGAATCCTCAAAAATACAACTTGCCTAATAATTCTGCACTCCCTGTATACCTTTCTTATTTACAAACATCCTGTTTATTATCTATCTAGGGCATATTGCCTAAACATCTGTTTCTATCGGTCTCCTTTTGTATATAATTTCATTTATAACTTCTCCTATTTTCCTGCTCCCTTTAAATTAATTTATAGGATTTCCTGTTTCAATTATGTCAAAACTTACCAATAAAGCATCTAATGTTAACTCTGGCCAAAGTCTCATATCTGACCTTCTCAGGATCATAAAAAGGGGCTAGGAAATGTAGATATATCAGTAGATAGGCTTCTCAGTTAAAAAGTCATATTTTATTGCTAGCATTTTACTTAACCTCTTTAATATGCATATATGATTTATGTATGTGTGTACATATATATATATATATATATATATATATACACACACACACACACACACATACACACATACATGTTATGTTTCTTCTATGTTATGGCCTTGTGCCCCAATTATTATTTTCATATATATATATCATACTTTATTGAAAAAGATAAAAAATACAGATTGACGCTTCAGTCCCCATCCAGAACGTTCATCGGGATCAAGGATGAAAGTCCCGGACGGGGACTCAAACGTTGATCTATATGATTAATCTATTTCCATAAAGTATGATATATATATAAAAATAAAAATTGGGGCACAAGGCCATAACATAGAAGAAACATAACATGTATGTATGTGTGTGTGTGTGTGTGTATATGTATGTGTGTTTATATGTAGAAGTTTTTCCGTACTAGTGACCGCTGTTTCCGTTTGACCTGGTTACCATAGCAGACAAAACTTCCGCCTCTGCCGTCCCGCCAACTTTCAGCATACTTACCTTTCCTGCAGCTCCTGTCAGCTCCCTTCTCTCACCTCCGGTCCGTGCAGCTCTCTTCTCCTCCAGTGTAAGTCTCGCGAGAGCCGTGGGGTCAGAGCGTTGCCACGTGTTAACGTGGCAACGCTCCGCGTGGCCGCGAGACTTGCACTGGAGAAGGGAGCTGTACGGACCAGAAGCGAGAGAAAGGAGCTGAGAGGAGCTGCAGGAAAGGTAAGTAACAGCTTCCTGCCAGCCCCCTCCTACACAGCCATACACTGGACCACCAGGGAGTGAGAGCCCCCCTCCCTGGCCAGCTAACAAGCAGGGAGGGGGGACATTTTTTTTTTAAATAATAATAAAATAAAAAATAATAATATAGCAAGAAAAAATTATTAAAATAATAATTTAAAAAAAATTATAATAAAAATGCCCAACCCCCACCAAGACTCTGCAACACATACACAAACACACTCTGCATCACACACACTCACACTGCACTCATACACACACACTGCACTCATACACACACTGCACTCACACACATACACACTGCATTCATACACACACACTGCATTCATACACACACACACACTGCATTCATTATATACACACACTGTAAATAAATATTCAATTGATATAATTTTTGGGGGATATAATTTTATTTAGAAATGTGCCAGTAGCTGCTGCATTTCCCACCCTAGTCTTATACTCGAGTCAATAGGTTTTCCCAGTTTTTTTGGGTAAAATTAGGGGTCTCGACTTATATTCGGGTCGACTTATACTCGAGTATATACGGTAATTTTGTGTTAATTATTCATACGTTACATGTAATCCTGTTATTTGACTGTTTTCAGTATATTCGTAGTTATTCACGAATCTATCTCGTATTTACACCTGTTCGTTCCTACGCACATTCATTTAATTTCATTTCACAAGTACCATTCACATATCACTTCATTCGTACGTTTGTCATCTCATTCGCATTGTTTTCAATCATTACCCGCTTCATTCGCATAGTCATATACTTGTTTCAATCAAGTCACTCACATGCATTTGTTTTTCTCGTATCATTCATACATTCGATCATGTTATTTGTTTGAATTCATATAAATATTAATACTTCGTTAACTATTAGTTCTTTCCGTTCGGGGGTTCCTATATGATCACCACGCTAGGATTGTCTATATTCCACGGTATGAATGCCCCCCCCTGTTCGGTAGTTTTCTTCTCCTGGAAATGGTGGCCAATTTTGTCAATCACGTGCATTCGGTTACATAGAATGGTGGCCACCCAGGGGTAGCATTCTGTAATTACTTCCACTTGCAGTTCACACTTAATTTACCGGTGTGAACATTCTAATAGGGGAACAGAGGTGGTCCTCGTTAGGGAAACGAACAAAGGTTGTTCATATACAGTTACTCTCGAACGAATAAAGGCTAAACAGATGTACTGCATTAAATAAACATATGCTCAATCCTCATTTACTCTGTTATACATTTTAGGAGGTTTACGGTTGGTGGGTTTCTGTTCAGATGTAAAGCTAATACTATAGAATTGTGTTTAGAAATTGAAATTCATCTTACCGTATTATCTATAAAACTGTTTAAAAATCACATATAGTGAAATGTAGGAAGATTCACGTTTAAACAGTTATGTAACAAGTACTATTAGGTTTAATTTATGTGGTCACAAACTACTAAATCCAGCTGGTAATTCATTAATTGGGTTTACTGTTCATTACTCTGTCAACCCATTCATAGGTTTTTTTAGCACATGCAGTTTCTGATTATTGCACGCAGGTGATTAATACTCTTTAATATGATCTCTTTTCATTACCCAAGTCAGATCATATTACTGTTCATCCTCCTGTTACGGTAATACTGAGTTTCAAATGTCATGTGGTATTAAACTACATTAGGTACAGATACATTGACTAACATTGAAACACGTCTACGTCAATCACTACAAACACGATTTAAGTAAAAGCCATTAGCAGGTCTACGTACAAGATACAGTATACAATAGTTTCTATGTGAATTTTATAGTTTTTTTCAGGTATTCAAACATTACATTTTTTTTTTCATGTTCATATCAAATATCAAGGCCTCACTATACCTTCGTTACGACTACTGAATACAAATAAAAAACCTTCAACATCAACTAGGGGCTTGTCTCAGTACACCTGACCCTTGCAAGGTCCCCAAAACACTTCTGAACATACGCTACATAAATTCATTATTAAATACGTCTTACTACATTCCGTTACTTTTCAAGATTTCCAAAGGGATTTTAACTTTCTGTCATGCTATCTGTTTTTCTGTCTAGAAGCTTTCAACTGTAGGCACATTAGAATACACACAATTTGCATTCCAAGACAATAATCATGTATTTCTCCTAAGCAACACATATCATGTGAGTTTTAGCCACTATTTGACTCTCCTCCTCACATTCCACTCATAAAGAACCCATCTTTTCCTTCACTTAGACACTGTATTTCCACTCTATTCAGGTTCACATCACAATCGGTGGTTTCATCAGGTGCCATTTTCCAGTCCTATCTGATGCTATTCAGTTCGCTTACGCACATATGTTTACGATCACACTCATTCACAAAAGAGACAGGCCCTGTGTAGGATAGGAGTACTGGCTTTTAGGGACATGAGCTGGCCTCAGTCAAATTTAACATATCGGTTCCGCGAGGCCAACCCCCCAACTAATCTCTGAGGTTTTTGCCCAACGGCCCAACTCATAGTTAGCAACTCTCATACCCTTCTGCAGGGTCATAGTCAGGGCCTCACATGTCACAGCCACACGTATTGACTATTTTACCGTCACCGAGAGTCCAACATCCTGCCACAACGCTCCGTGGCATGTGATATTGCGGCTGAACTATATGCAGCTGGGAAGTTATTGTTTTTTCCTGGCTAATCATGGCAGCATATACACATGGGTTAGCTCCACCCCTTACAGCCGGTAGGAAAGGAATTAAACAGATTCTTATAAAAGGAGGATCTCCAGAGATGTGTCCCTCAGTCTTTTTCCTGTCCTTACAGCCCTTAGGAAGGGAGATCCTTGGCTCCCTTTAAACTTTAATCTACTTAATTTAGTTTCTTTTATTTTTAAATACCTTATATCCCCATCGGTTCCAGGACCCGTTCTGGAGTGCCTGGCGTCTTAGGGAAGATTTCCTGGCTTAGGTTAGGGTGTTCTGCATTCTATCTTCCATCCTCCCAAATCTAACTGCTCGGATCATGGAAAGGACGCTCACGCATGCACAATGCGCTTGATTCTATTTTTGGCGCCAGAATGCCGTTTTGAGAGGCTGCGGCAGCCATCTTTGCTGTGGGCAAAGTCCGAGATTACAGAGAAAATTCAGAAAGTTGCCAGAAAGAGGTCAGTGTTCAGCGGATATTTTTTAAAGGACCCTGAAGCTCAGAGGATGTGTGTGTGGAACCTGGTACTTGTGCAGTTTCAGTATATATTGAGGTAGGAAAGAATCAAGATAAGAATTTGGTTTATCTGGATTTCTTGTGCCAGAATCTTTTATCCTTCGCCACAGGTTGGTGTGTTTTTTGATATATATTTCTTTTTGGTATTCAGGTTTGTTCAATTTGAGATATTTATTTATCCAATTCTTTATTATAGTAGCCCATTATGAGCTCTCCTACTAGGAACCCCTTACCCTGTTCTGAGCAATCCAGGTGAGTAGAAGTCCATTTATGTTTTTGTATATACTTCTTAATTCTCCCTCTGCTAAAACTGTCCTTTTATTGCTTTTAGTAATGGAGAACAGTCTGTGTCATCTCCCCCATGGAAGAGAAGGCAGAAGGCAGACCCCTGTGCAGTGTGTGAAGGAAAGGCAATGGAATGCAACTATCTGTGCTTAAGCTGTTTGCAGAAGGTAGCCGCTCCTTCATCCTAGACACCCACTCAGTCACTCGATATTCTGGCTTGGATCAGAAAGAGGTGGCCCAGGGCATCTCAGAGGCCATGGAGGTTAGTAAGTGGTCAGAGAAAAGGCCTAGACAGAGGCAAGTGTCCTCAGAGTCATCAGCCTCAGAATACCAGGATCCATCTGAAGAATTTCAGGTTATAGATCAGGTTGGTTTTAGTGAGAGCGAAGATGAGATCTTTTCAGAATCACTAGATACTAAGACGGTGAATAAGCTTATTCTCATGGTGAGAAAGACCCTTGAAATACCGGAAGAACTTCTTAAGACTGACAGTTCCGATAGACACTTTGCGGACCTCAGGAAGCAGAAGCTTTCCTTTCCTCTTCACAAGGCAATTAAGGAGTTGGTTACCACAGAATGGAAAAAAACTGATAGAAAAGTTCCTTTTCAGTGTAGGCTATCGAGGGTTTACCCTTTGGAGGAAGAAACCTCCAAGAGATGGACAACACCACTAAAAGTTGATGCTCCCATTCACAGAGTAGCCAGGAAAACAAGTTTACTGCTGGATAGTTCCGCTTCCTTGCGTGAACTGATGGATAGGAAATTGGATTCTGATCTATCCAAAATATATTCAGCAGCTGGAACAGGATGCCATCCAGCTGTTTGTCTTACGGCAGTGTCCAGACCCATGAAAAGTTGGGTGAAGGACCTAGATACAAATGTGGAGAGAGGAATGAAGAAAGCAACCTCAGAGATGCTATTTGGGATCTTTGGGTAGCAACTGAGTTTGTCGCACAAGCTTCCCTGGATATCACCAGGATCTTCTCCCTGACCATGGCTCTTTAAGTGGCAGCAAGGAGAGTTTTTACTCTATACTCGTAGCTACCGACTGGGTAAAGAGTACAATTGTAGTAATAATTGGCGTGGGGGCCAATCATATGTATCACGCTCTTCCCGAGGAAGGAATCCTTCCTTTCATGCTGGAGGCAAGAACTTCTGACTATCCGTTGGCGGTGGGAGCTTAGTTTTCTCTCTTCAAGAAAGTTTGGGCACAAGACATAAACGATTCCTGGGTCAGAGCGATAATTCAAAGGGGTTAGAAGTTAAAATTCCTCAGAAGACCCAGAGGCAATTTCTTTATACCCACACGTCTGCCCAAGGACAAAGGCAGAATCACGGCTCTGGGTAAAAACGTGCATAATCTCATGTCCCAAAGGGTTATCCTTTTGGTGCCAAAAGAAGAACGATTCCAGGGACAATACTCACTGTTCTTGGTTCAGAAAGACAAGAACAATTGGAGACCTATTCTAGACCTGCGAAGAATGAACAGGAGATTACTGATCAGATCCTTCAAGATGGAGTCCATAAGATCCACCTCCCTAGCAATCCGGAAGGCAGATTTGCTCATATCAATCAACTTAAAGGGTGTCTATTATCACTTCCCAATAGCCAAGGAACATCATTGTTTTCTCCGATTTGCAATAGGAGAAAATCATTTTCAATTCTGAGCACTTCCATTTGGCCTGAGCACAGCACCCAGGACCTTTTCAAAGATACTGATCATCCTTATAGAAAGAATGAGGATTCAGGGTATCTCTTTATTTCATTACTTGAACTATCTACTGTTGGTAGCCCCAAACATCCAGATGGCTATACTACACAGAAATGTTGTACTATCAAAACTCCAACGATTTGGCTGGTTGGTGAATCTACAAAAAAAGAAGCCTCATTCCATCCCAAAGGATTACGTTTCTAGGTGCAGACTTCAACACTCTCCAGAACTCTATCTCCCTGTCACAGGGATGGATACAGAGGATTTCAAGCTTCATCTACAGGGTTTTACGACTTCGTATAATAACAGCAAGGAGATACACGCATCTTCTGGGCAATCTGACATCTTCTATATGACTAGTCAGGTGGGCCCAATGGCACCTCAGAGTTCCTCAGAAATCATTCCTTAGTCAGTTCAACAGACGGGTTATGAACTGGAATCAACCCTTGAAGATCTCTCCTTTGGTAAAGATTCACCTGACCTGGTGGCTAAAGAAGGAGAAAAAGGATTCCCATTGGTAGAACCCAATTGGGTACTATTAACGACAGATTCCAGTGCTCATGGTTGGGGAGCCCACTGTTGGGACCAGGTGACACAAGGACGATGGAACAGGCAAGAGTCAGTACTTCCAGGCAATGTTTTGGAACTTCGTGCCATCCACAGAGCACTCATACATTTCAGGAAGATCCGGAAGAACAGGTGGATACAAGTCCAGTCCGACAACCAGGTGTCAAAAGAATATCCAGGGTATATCTGCAGTGCACCTCCCAGGGGTTCATAACACCATGGCAGACTACCTGAGCCGTGTGACAATAGACAGGAGCGAGTGGCGACTAAGCCCCAATATATTCCAGAAGTTGTCTTTAATCTAGGGAACTCCACAGATAGACCTCATGGCAATGGCCCAGAACACCCAGGTCAAAGCCTTCTTCTCAAGACTTGTCGATCACAAAGCCAAGGGTCAGGATGCTCTATCCCAACCTTGGAGGTTCACACTGGCTTGTGTGTTCCCTCATATACCCCTCATTTACGCAACTCTGAAGAAGATTCAGATGGAGAAGGTAGAGGTCATCGCTATCCTCCCATTTTGACCCTGTTGGTCCTGTTTCCCTATGGCAAGACGGATGAGTCGGGAACCTCAGAGGGAACTCCCAGTCTGGGCAGATTTCCTATCCCAGGGACCATGTCTACACCCGGACCCTCTACCCCTCAAATTGAGGGCTTGGAGATTGAGCGGGAAACTTTGATGAGTGCTGGCATGCCAGACGCAGTCATCAGAACACTCCTAAAATCACGTAAGATCTCTACTTCCTCCACATATTATAAGATTTGGTACGCTTTTGTCTGCTGGGCACATGAACAGCATGTGGGTATTAACCCTCCATCCTTGTCTTCCGTGCTCTGTTTCCTCCAAGCAGACCTTGATAGGGGCCTTAGCTATAACTCTCTGAAGGTCCATGTATCAGTTCTATCTACTTTGACAGGCACCTGATGGGCTTTGAAACCATTGGTCATCTGTTTCTTAAAAGCAGTGATGAAGATCCGGCCTCCTCTTAAGGTATTTCTGCCGGTATGGGACCTACCTCTGGTCTTGAAGGCCATGACTCTACTCAAGCTATCTCAGCATCTTGGGCTTCTGTGGCAAATGCTTCTCCAGATGATATTTGTAAGGCGGGCACTTGGTCTTCATTGAACACTTTCATCCGCCATTACAAGCTGGATGTGAAAGCTGCAGTGGACTCTCATTTTGGTCATAAGGTCCTTAATTCAGTCCACTCCTCTCGGCACTCATAAATTGACTGATTGTATTTATCTTCATTAAATCTTTTTTTTGCATCCATTATGTCTCCTTTGTCCCTCCCTATGAGCTTGGGTAGTCCCATGTGTATATGCTGCCATGATTAGCCAGGAATGTGAAAAATGTATTCATACTTATTGTAATTTTCTTTTCCTGGCTATTATTCATGGCAGCAAATAGTACCCACTCGTATGGATTTAGTTCTTCTGTAAGAGCTTGTTACTGACTGAGGGACTCATCTCTGGAGATCCTCCTTTTATAAGAATCTGTTTAATTCCTGTCCTATCGGCTGTAAGGGGCGGAGCTAACCCATGTGTATATACTGCCATGAATAATAGCCAGGAAAAGATAATTACGGTAAGTATGAATACATTTTCCACTTTACTTGGCTCTTAAGGTTCATCTAAGTTCATATACAGATAGACACCTGGGCAAGACCATTTATTAAGAGTCAATTCAATTGTTGACAAGGGGGAGTGCATTTAATGGGTCTGAGGACTTTTCATCACAGGATTTAACCACAAGATCTTTTAAACATGCTTTTATTCATCACATGGATGCTCAAGGGCTTTTCAT
Source organism: Pelobates fuscus (assembly GCF_036172605.1). NCBI lineage: Eukaryota > Metazoa > Chordata > Amphibia > Anura > Pelobatidae > Pelobates > Pelobates fuscus. Next base: position 118,862,106 of record NC_086319.1, read on the forward strand.
TATTTGATTATAAAACTATTAATTGTAGTAACAGTTTATCTTAGGGCAAGTGCAACATACAATTTAACATTTTCATTACAAGTCATCCACTTGACAAAATAATTTTTAGGATACCTAGTTTTGTTTCATCTTAATTTGTCATTGAATTAAATGCACTTTATTCTAAACTGCCATACAATATGCCAACACTTAAGGGTTTGCATATAAATGTTTGTTTTCTTTTTCATGATACTCCCTTAAGGACAGAGCTTCCAGCGTGACGCAAAATTTGCATCATGTGTCCTTAAGTGGATCCTTATAGATATTGTTCTGGGATGGAAGATAAGTTGACAAAAACAAACAACCCAAACCGTTTAACCCCTTAAGGACACAGCTTCAGAAGCTTGTCTTGCTCTTAATGACAACAGCATTTTTTGAATTTTTTGTTGTTTGCGTTCAACTGCAATTTGCATTTTACTAATTTATTGCACCGACACATATAATATACAGTTTTTTTAAAGGACAGAAATTTAAAAAAAAATGTATTTAAAAATAAATTAATGTAGTTGTTCTGATTTACAGAATATTTAATGTGTCTAGAATTTTAAGTTTTTTTTTGTAGTTACAGGTCACAAAACACAAGGAGTAAAATAAACTTTTATTGTGGAGCTTTTTTAGAATTTGGTATGCTTGTCTTGTAAGCTGAATAGCCATAAAAGAAAACAAAATTGCAACACAAAAGTATATATTTCTATAAAGTAGACATAACAGGCTATTTACTTAAGGTTATTTTGACACTTTCTACGTAGCCATTTCCCCGCCAATCTCTGCTAAATATTGGAGTAAAATTGCGTTTTGATTTGTTTTTTGACAGACAATCTTATAACAAAGAACTTCTCATATGTATTTTGTAAATTTAGTGTGTGCTATTCCTGTACAAAACTTTATTTTGTGTTCAGCTACATCTGCTGAGTACAACGATACCTCCATTGTATGTCTTTGGCACTATTTTGTGACGCTACAGTGCCGTAAAAAATAATTTTGGTCAATTTTTACATACAAATTACATTTTTGCTGGGCATTTTGTATATTTCATATGTGTCACTAAGTTCAAAGCCCAAAAATTATGCTCAGCTAAGTCTTCTGAGTAAAATTATTATTTCGTGAAGCTACAGTGCCATATATGAGACCTGTCCGTTTCAGTATTTACAGTAGAATTTTGAGAGTCAGATTTAATGGGCCTATGCTTCAATTTGGGGCATTATAGCAGTTTGACTGTTCAAAAAAACCCACAAAGGCCTACCATTTGTAAACGTAGACCCTCCAGGGTATCTCATATGGTGCATATTGTGCCTTAACATGCCCCTGTTTTTCACCAATATATGCCAAAGTATGTGGTAAAAAATTATTTTGGGCATTTTTTACATACGGATTACATTTTTGCTGGGCATTTTGTATATTTCATATGTGCCACTAAGTTCAAAGCCCAAAAAAATATGCTCAGCGAAGACTTTTGAGTAAAATGATACCCCCAATAAATGTCTTTGGCACTATTTGGTAAAGCTACAGTGCCATATAGGAAACCGGTCTGTTTCAGTATTTACAGTAGAATTTTGAGACTGATTTAATGGGCCTATGCTTCAATTTGGGGTATTATAGCAGTTTGACTGTTCAAAAAAAAACCCACAAAGGTCTACCATTTCTTAAAGTAGACACCCAAGGGTATTTCAAAATGCATATTTTAAACCTTAGTGTAGGATCATTTTTTTGCTAGTTTGTACCAAGTCTAGATCAGGATAAGGTTCAGCGCTGATAAGAAACAGGGAATATTACAGCAAGGCAGCACACCTTAAAAAGGGGAATCCCCTCTGGACCCCTTAGAATACAATGGAGGAAAAAGGAAGGAATAAGGGTGCGCCTAAAACAAGTGGAAATAACAAATAATAATATAAAAGAAGGTTTAGCAGCAATAACAGAAACGTCCGAAAAATGTCCAAATATAATATAAAAAATTGGAATAAAAACAGGTACCTATTAGTCAGAATATAAAATATCCAAATGTGCAAATAGTGGTCCTAGTAGTCCATCAGAAGGGTATGTAGCGTCCGAATGTATATTTGTAGTTTGGAGATAAATATGCGGGAAGAACAGAAGAGAGAAAAACTCCAATGGTGTAGTTTAAAAACAAAATATGGATATTCTGTAAATAACAGTGGAACTACTCACAATATTCAGAGCTTAAATCCAGCTCTGGTATGGATAGCGTGAAGTGGAATAATCCCCACTCAAGGATATGTGGTGCTCCTCTTTGGTCCTTTGGTGAAAAGATGGAGAAGTCCAACCCGGGATAAGAAAAAATACAAATATAGTGCTCACTGTATAAATGATGAAACAATTAAAATGAGATAAAATATACTCACGGGTATATAGAGCAGACGTACTGCTCGGTGGATGGCGTATGAGTGGTATAATCCCCACCTGAAGGATTCTTTGGTAGTCCAATATGGTCGGAATCAATGGTGGTTAGGTCTGGATAAAATAAACTTGCATAGAATAAAATAGCAAATAATATAATATAAAATAAAATCTAAAAGTGAAAGAAGGAATGTGGCAAACCAGTGTATAATAGCCAAATATTCCTTTAATAACACTTTGATTTATAAAAGAAAAAAGTTTCTATACGCGTTTCGCCACAATAGGATTCATCAAGTAGAAACATATATAAAAAAGAGAATAAACAGACCTAACATACAGTACTTATATAGGAAACATTAAAATACACAAATGGTTTGAAATTCCCGCCAAAATGAAGTCACCGACGTCATAGGAGGGAATACAATACAATTTATAAAAAGGATAAAATATAAATATGTTACAATATAATATGGAATGTGGAACAGATTAGTATAAGAAGAATGTAAAAACGAGTGCATTAAATATCTAGAATCTTATAAATGAAAGAAACACGTGACGCGGAAGTGAATGAAGCCGTGTCACGTGATAGTACAGGGGACAACTTCCGGGTATGACGCTCAGGGGGTGGGGTGACCAAACATATCAAAGTAAAAAAATATATTCGTGACAAACAAGATTATTCAAATAATCAAGTACGTTTCTTCCACTCCAACAAAAGGAACGCCATAGATAATAATCATTACCAATCTTCGAATACTTACCAAAATAATCATGATTCTAAAGTATATACCAATTATCCCCAAAAAAGAGATACATACTATTCACATAACCCTCCAGCCCGAATTAACTCCTCTACCACATCACGCTATCACTATTCGAATAAAGCACACACTACTCAATACAAGAAACACTATCCAGCCCCACAGAGATACCAATATTCAACACATCACTACCAAAATTCACAACACATACCGTCTAACTATCAAAGTCACGTAAACCATGCACCTGTTTCTCCTGGTATGTATCAAAATGACAAAGGGGCTATACCCAAAGCCCAAAGACCTAGATATGCACAAAAGCACTTTCAATCCACCAAGTCACCTGTCAATTATATCCACCACAATAGATATCAATTACTATCAGTAGACTCTGAAAAAGACAATGATGATTATTTTTTAGAATTACGCACACAGACAAACATCCATGCACTAACACCACACCCTACAAAAACGAAAAAACAAAGTCTGAGTTTAGAGGATGGAGAGGTGAGAGAAGAATCCAAAAGAGAAAGACGAGACCGATAATAAGCCCTGAAATTGAGAAAGACCATGGCATTTTTAATCTTTCACAGAAAGCGCTTACTTCTACACAATTAGCTGTTATAGGTAAAGGCTTAAAATTTGCCCCCAACAACCCATTTAGACCCTTTAAAGCCTTTATAGACATAAATAAATTTACTCGAAAAGCAACTCTAAAAAGGTTCTTTGCAAGCAACAGCTCGAACATACCTAATACTCCATCTTTAGTTAGCTCCCCTCCAGATCAACCTAAAATAATTACTACTACTTTAAAAAAGAATTCAACCTTTTTTTCCATCTAATTTCAAAACAGGTCCCCTGGAAGTCTTTGAAAAATTGGTCATGAAGGATTTAGAAAAAATAAAAAGAAGTAGATTTGATCAAAATAACCTTACTAAAGCAGAAAAGAATGCACTCTTAGAATTACAAAATGATGAGAATATTGTTATTAAATCGGCCGATAAAGGAGGTGGCGTGGTTATATTACCAAAAGACTTATACATCAAAGAGGCAATGAGACAACTAAATGACCCTAATGTCTACGAAAAATTAGACAAAGACCCCACCAGCAATATCCAAGTAATTTTAAATTCATTTTTAAAAAACGGCAGAGAGCAGAATATTTTAACTAAACATGAGTTTAATTTTTTAAATAATTCCCATCCCAAAATCCCTGTTATATACTTTTTACCTAAGATCCATAAAGATATTAATAATCCCCCTGGAAGACCTATCGTGTCCGGCATTAATTCAGTTTTATCCAATTTATCAGAATACCTAGACACTTTACTTCAGCCCTCAGTAAAACGTATGGAATCCTATTTAAAAGATTCTATGACCCTGCTTCGGTTTCTAAATGATTTTACATGGAAAGATACATATCTATTAGTCACCTGTGATGTGCAGTCTCTGTACACTATCATTCCCCATGTGGATGGTTGCTTGGCAGTGGAAGGGATTCTAAGGACCGAAAATAAGATTAAAGACAGCCAAATACGTTTTATCATTGACGGTATTAACATTATTTTAAAGAACAATTATTTTTGGTTTTTAGATTCCTTTTACTTACAGAAGCAGGGGACAGCTATGGGGACCAGGTTTGCCCCCAGTTATGCCAACCTATTTATGGCAGATTGGGAATCCTCTGCCATATTGGGCGGGCATGACTGGGAGGCAAACCTGGTTACCTATTTTAGATATATTGATGATCTGTTTTTTATCTGGGATGGTTCCGAAAGTTCTCTTAATTTGTTTTTACAATTTTTAAATTCCAACAACAAAGGTATTATTTTAACTTCTGAATATAGTCGATCTCTAATTCATTTTTTAGACCTGGAAATTTTTATCAAAGATAATGAATTGCAAACAAGGACTTTCTTTAAGAAAGTTTGTACTAACAACGCTATTAATATGTCAAGTTGCCACCATAAACCCTGGCTTAATGGGATACCAAAAAGCCAGTTTCTCTGTCTTCGGAGGAACTGTTCCCTTACCCAGGATTATGATGACCAATCAAATACTTTATTAAATAAATTTGCTCAAAAGAACTACTCTACTAATGACTTAAATAAAATTAGAAAAAAGCCATGTTGTAAAAAAAATCATAAAGAAACATTGGCATATATTAAAACAGGATGATATTTTAGCTGGGATCATTCCTGATAGACCTCATGTTATTTTTAGAGGAGCACCCAGCTTTAAATCTATCCTTACAAATAATTTTACTAAAGCAAAAAGCACCACTTCTCATTTTAATTCCCCGTCTCCGTTTATTAAACCTAAAGGCTTTTTTAAATGTAATAAGTGTATTGCCTGTAAACGCACCGACACAACTATTAGATCTAAGACTAATTCTTTTACATCATCTGTTACACAAAAGACTTATCAAATAAATAAATTTATCCATTGCAACACAAAAAATGTGATCTACTTACTGGAGTGCCCTTGTGGACTCCAGTATGTTGGCATGACAACTAGAAATCTTAAAATAAGGCTAGCAGAACCTTGGCAAAATATTTCTAAAGGTTTTGAAAATCACTCACTATCAAAGCACTTTCTGATACATAATAAAAATCCTAAACTACTTAAATTTCATGGAGAGGAGATAATATCAAAAAGACTTTGGGAAGCAAAGAAATGGAATGGGTTTATAATTTGAAGACCCTCATCCCACTAGGTCTTAATATAGAATTTGATCTTTTTAATTTTTTGTAATAATAATAATCTATATAATTGTAGTTCCTTTTAATTTTTTTCACTGTTTATTACCCTCCTAGTACATTCTATTCTGTTACACTTACCCTTTATTTACATATACTATTCATCATTATGTTCCATTTTGCTGATAATACATTTACTTCTATTTGTTGTTAACATTTATTTATCAACCTTTGACAGGATTTGAACTTGTGAAGTGTATGGTCTTAGGCGGTTGCACTGTCGGCGCAGCCACCAGTACCATACAGCCTTTCTGGATATTTTTTTCATTATTAACGCTCACCCCACCCCCTGAGCGTCATACCCGGAAGTTGTCCCCTGCACAACGTGACGCGGCTTCATTCACTTCCGCGTCACGTGTTGCTTTCATTCATAAGATTCTAGATATTTAATGCACTCATTTTTACATTCTTCTTATACTAATCTGTTCCACATTCCATATTATATTGTAACATATTTATATTTTATCCTTTTTATAAATTGTATTGTATTCCCTCCTATGACGTCGGTGACATCATTTTGGCGGGAATTTCAAACCATTTGTGTATTTTAATGTTTCCTATATAAGTACTGTATGTTAGGTCTGTTTATTCTCTTTTTTATATATGTTTCTACTTGATGAAGCCTATTGTGGCGAACCGTGTATAGAAACTTTTTTCTTTTATAAATCAAAGTGTTATTAAAGGAATATTTGGCTATCATACACTGGTTTGCCACATTCCTTCTTTCACTTTTATATTTTATTTTATATTATATTATTTGCTATTTTATTCTATGCAAGTTTATTTTATCCAGACCTAACCACCATTGATTCCGACCATATTGGACTACCAAAGAATGCTTCAGGTGGGGATTATACCACCCATACGCCATCCACCGAGCAGTACGTCTGCTCTATATACCGTGAGTATATTTTATCTCATTTTAATTGTTTCATCATTTATACAGTGAGCACTATATTTTTATTTTTTCTTATCCCGAGTTGGACTACTCCATCTTTTCACCAAAGGACCAAAGAGGAGCACCACATATCCTTGAGTGGGGATTATTCCACTTCACGCTATCCATACCAGAGCTGGATTTAAGCTCTGAATATTGTGAGTATTTCCACTGTTATTTACAGAATATCCATATTTTGTTTTTATACTACACCATTGGAGTTTTTCTCTCTTCTGTTCTTCCCGCATATTTATCTCCAAACTACAAATATACATTTGGACGCTACATACCCTTCTGATGGACTACTAGGACCACCATTTGCACATTTGGATATTTTATATTCGGACTAATAGGTACCTGTTGTTATTCCAATTTTTTTATATTATATTTGGAAATTTTTCGGACGTTTCTGTTATTGCTGCTAAACCTACTTTTATATTATTATTTGTTATTTCCACTTGTTTTAGGCGCACCCTTATTCCTTCCTTTTTCCTCCATTGTACCAAGTCTAGTAGCAATTAGCAGCTCAGGATTGCAAATTACCCCTCAAAGGCCACATCTATTTTTAAATATAGGCAGCTCATCAATTCGAATTATGAACAAGTGCATACTATTTGCTGTGAAAGGGGGAATAGTTGGCATAAACTTATCAGGTGGTAGTACCCAGTCATCTGCGTCCCGGGCAAAGCTGTCATGGATTCCGAAACCAAAACACAGACAGACCACAAAGAGAGAAACTTGTAATATTAGTCCCTAGAATGGCCGGGCTATACAAGCAGAGAATAGTCCAGGTACAAGACGAGGTCAAAAAAGTAAAGAGAAACGGAACAACGATAGGACAAGTTGAGGTCAAGGATCAAAGAAGACAGGATAAATGGGAGACAAAGCCAAGATTCGGTAACCAATCAGAAAGATGACTAAAATCACACCCTAAAACTGGTCTACTTTTTCGTCCTGGGTGTGGAAATGTTTAAAACAGTGGCCAATACATAGGCCGGGCTTAGATGGGCAATCAGGGCAGTAATAACTGATTTCCGCTCTTACGCCCCTCTTGGGCATTTTGTATATATTTCATATGTGCCACTAAGTGGCACACAGGGGGACCATCAGTGGAGCCTAGCAGAAGAATGGAGGCAGGTTACTGTTTCAGGATTCCACCAACCCCCAAAAAGAAAACCCCCAGAAAAGGTGCAGAGTGTGTGGCACTCAAGCAGCCTAGAAATGAGCTGAAACTGAAATGATAGAAAAGTGCATTTTCGCTCAGCATTTGCCTTTTTAAAAATGACAAAGGCATTGTGGATTGCTGTCTGCATTAGATATATGCCCACTTTTTTATACCATGCCCTGGTCCTTCGCATGATCAAATACAGCTGCATCAGTTGATCAGACAGGTCAACTCCCCCCATATGCCGATTGTATTGCTGTATGCAGACTGGCACCCATTTAAATTCCTCTCTGCCACGTACTGTGACCCTGCAAGTGCTTTTACCATGGATGGTGGTTAAGATGAAAACCTCCTTTTTATCTCTGTACTTGAGTGCGAGCAGTTCATTCTGGCAGAGAGCTGCTGTTTCCCCCTTTTAATTTTTTTCCCAGCTAGAGCCTTTGGGAAACGTGTGCGACTCTTCCGAATAGTGCCACAGGCCACAGTCTCGGAGCAGTACAACATTTTCAAAAGTGGGATGCTATTATAAAAGTTATCAATATATAAATGATAACCTTTGTTAAGTAATGGCATTATTAAGTCCCAGACACTTTTCCCACTTGTCACTACTATATCTGGGCAACCTGAGGGATCAAGGTGGCTATCCCTTCCTTTGTATACATGGAAGGTGTACACATAGCCACTGCCACTTTCACACAATTTATAAAATTTGATCCCATATCGGGATCTTTTGGATGGGATGTACTTTCCCAATCCCAGTCTTCCCTTATACTTCATAAAGGACTCGCCAATATAAATGTGTTTATTGGGGGTATATATAGTGGCAAATGTATTGTTGAAGTGGGCAATTAGAGGGCGTATTTTATATAGAAGAGCATACTGCGGATTTTGGGGGGCACTTCGTATTGTCACTAAAGTGCATAAATCGCAGTAGGTCTTCATAGCTTTCCCTAGTCATTGTCTGGGGGAAAATGGGGGTATTGCAAATATGATTTTTTGACCAATACATCCTAATTGTGGGCTTTTTAATTATCCCCATTAGCATTGTCAGTGCCCAGAATTGTTTCATTTCTGACACACTGGTTGGGTTCCATCTCTCTTTCCTGGCGATAAAAGAGTCTTGATTGCGTGCAAGATACTGGTCCACATACAGATTAGTCTGCATGACTATCTCCCCAAAAATCCCCCATGAACAGCTACATACAATCCAGCGCATTATAGCCAGACAGGTCAGCCTGTATGCCAGGATTGGCTGTGACCTCAGGGATGTCTAGTGAACAATTATTAGGGGGTACCCAGTCATCTGCGCCATGTTCAGCATTACGGGAATCAGCGATTTCCCCTGATCATCCTTCATTATCTGGCACATAGTCCCTGTCTCCTAAAGTACAGGGAAAAGGGATTTGGAACCTTTAAGGACAGTTTAGTTCACTTCTGAGACATAATGTAGCAACAACCCGTCTCTCTCCACTTCAAAAACACACAAGAGGTGGAGGGTGGCAGATCAGATATCCCAGCAGCATTGTGACCATTGTGACTGGCTGTCACAACAATTACATGGGCAGGGGCATCGCTTAACGACGAGTGACGGACCAGGTCCGTCATGCGTTAAAATTAACCACAGATCACCGCGGTGCCGGCAATCGTGGGGTTAACGCTGTTGCTGGGTGCCTCCGAGTCAGGGGCAGACCAGCAACAGCAAATCGCGATGTCCCAGCCCATGTGATCGCTGTGACAGCCAGTCACGTCCTGAGGAAGCCAGGTAACCGGAGAAATGTGTAGACGTCACAGAAGGGGCAGAGACTGCAGCAGCTCAGGGAATAATGCTGAGATACAGCATTTGAAGCCAAACTTCAGCTTCTACAAGTACCCAATGAATCCAGAGTCTCCTGCAACCAATTTGAATAAGCTGGGCAGTGAGTAGCGGCATATGCCGTGCCTTACTCACTATTCTTTCCTGTAAGAGCTAGTCTTTTTAGTGTATTTTGTGTTTTTAACTTTGAGACCTCTTTTTGTCATTGTAATAAATCTTTGTGTATTTTTGAAGCTAATTGAGCTTAATCACTTTGTTATAGTACTTCCTTAACCCGAATATTGGTTATATTTGTGGAAAAACTATTATTAAATTTGTTTTGCAACTTACACTATTATGTGTTTTTTGTATATCTTTCTCTATATGTGCTGATAATTAACTTACCAGTCTTTAACTCAATTATCTCCCAGGCATAGAGACGCCTGGGAGGGGCTTTTATTGTATTGTATGGAGATGTGCATAAAAGGCAGAGCTTCGCTCAATTGAGTCAGTTGTACTCTCAGAACTGTGTGTTGTCCAGTTACTGGGGGAATGGGCTATATTCACTACTCAGCATCTTGTTCCAGCTCGTGGAGGATTCAGCGGGGAAAGTACTTGTAAGGACTATCACTCCCAGGACTGTGTGTCATCCAGTCCTGGAGGGGGATGATAGAGCTAGTTCCTTACCCTGTTCCAGTAAGGAGAGGCTCCAGGAGGACCCAAGTCAAGCCACGGTGACTGGCACAGAAGTGCTGAGGTTGCCCCGGTTCCAGCTAGGAAGTGATCCTTGGCAGAGGTACACAGCCAGGGTACAGGGAGCTCTGCTACATACAGTAAGTCAAATTTAAATAAAGACAAAAAGTTAGTTTGATAAGAAGCAAGAAGTCTGGTAGGAACCCTACTCAAGTGGGCCTGCAGAGAAGAGAAGCTAAAGAGAAGGGGTTTCCGTAGAGTAGAGAAGTGTCCAGATATATAGACTGCATACCTAGTTAAGCCATATGCACAGAGTCAATTAAAATCTGTATGGAAGAGCTGCATAAGGGAATATGCATAGGTGGTGGGTATACTAATGGGAAAAGGGAATAATGGGAGGAGATATGGTCTGATATGTTGAGCTGCAATGGATTGGCAACAGAGAAGGTTTCAGTGAGGGTGTGTCTTTAAAAGATAAAGATAATACAGATCTAATAGATTGGATGTGAGAGTGGTAAGTTAATCCTGTTTTAACTTGGGGTTGAACATAAACAGAATAAAGCATGTTGAAGAGAACATGGGCAGCAAACTCTTGGGCCAAGAGAGAAAGGTAGACTTACAAAATAACTCATGTGACCTTTCATCACGTTAATAAATAGTAATAATTTTTTTAATAATTTTTGAAAAGATAACCATTAATTAGCTTTAATAATTTGTTAAATGCTTAAAGTGAGAATGTCATGGCAAAAATCATTCAACATTGAACATTTTAGATATGATAGAGATAGAAAATAGCATCAGAGCCTGTAAAATCATGGTGTTTCACTGTACTCTTTTTGATTTGCCCTGGTTGAGGACACTTCTCCAACCAGGGCAAACCTCCTTCATGACACTATTACTCTGGTTTCACTGTCAGTATTCTGGCACTTGAAAGGGGTGATGTAAGTTACTCTGCTCCTAGTATGCCTAACCTGTGCAATAATTGGCTAGGGTGTAACCATTGGACCCACAGCACATGCAACGTGATTGTTATTCTTGTAGAGTAGGTGGTCTGCCTGCAAACACAGAGGTCTATGCTGAATAATTGATTGACAAATGAGGAAATTAATCCATGTATGTAATTATTTAATCTCCTAATCTATACAATTGCTATGTAATGCATTGATAAAATGATATACTCTTTGAAATAAGTTTATTATAATATGGACCACATTAATGTGCCTTTATATGTTGAATCCACTCACCCTAAATCTAATAAAGGGGAGAAAAAGGAAAAAGATGTACAGTGATCCCAAAGTATTAAATATATAATACATGGTGAAGCTATGTGTACTGTACAGTTTAGAGTTTAATGAAGTTACATTTATATCCTTTGCTACCCATTAACCTTTAAAGTAGGTTAAAAACATCCCATATTAATGTGTAGCTATTTTGTACCATATATTAAAAGTAGCGCTTTCATGCATTTTTCCAAAGTGAAAACAAAATGTGTTGGATGTATCAAAATCACATGTTTACATTGATGAGGATTGGTTTATTCATTTCTTAATTTTTGTATTAGCATAGACATCTGGGATATAAAACAGCAGGAAAATATAACTATATCTCATCTTGCAGGATCCCTCTCCCTCGCACACATACAAAATGACATTTAATAATTGTCATTAACCATAGCACCCAATTTCAAATCATTGCTAAATGTAAATAGATAGAATTTCTAAAAAGAGAAGGCAGCCTTTCACACTCCATATTTGTGGACTACATCTCCCTTAATGCGTTTACAGCCAAATTTCTGGAAAAGCATCATGTGAAATGTATTTCACAACATCTGAAGAGCTGAACCCTTGTCTACACCTGTGCTAGGACCTACACACTCAACACCCATGCTTTATCTATTTTTCTAGCTCTGGGCAGTGTCATATGTATCTATATCTGTAATATATTCTAAAACTGAGCACTTCCATATGAATGTTTTTAAAGTCTATATTATGTACACAGTTAGCCAGTAAAGGAATATAACTAAATCAATGCAGAGCACGATTATATACCTGCAATATTCATAGCTGATAGAGCTTTAATGAATACCAATGTCTGATATATATATATTTTTTTTTATTGTAAAAAGAATCTGAGAGATGAAAATTTTATATTTTAAAACGTCTTTCATTATGGGATTGTTCAGGTAGCATATTTTGCCAGGCAGCTTTTGTGTATATTAAAATGTATAAAAGTATTTAACATTAAAAAATATGAATTATTTATTGGTAACCTACGGTATGTAATGATCAACTGACTGTGCCTATAATTGTTAGCCCTAAGCTCAGATATTAATATAGTGAATATCTGTTAAACATGAAATTATATGTATATAACACTTAACAATATAATGTGCATTATAGGAAATTACACCAATGAGGATGTCTAGGCACACATAAAAATAAACACAAACACTTAATGTCTCTAGAACCCAAAGAAGGCATAAGATTCCACTAATATAGCATCATTATTACATATTTTTCCATTTTGTTCAATAATTTAATGGATGTTTTGTACCATAGCCGTCAAAGGTCAAAGGATTTTCTTCTCCTTGCCATCCCATTTGCTTGCAACAAAACACTCATACATTTACAGTATTCTGAGCACCTCTTCTACAAATTGTGTGTGTCCTTACAGCTGCTATCATCGAGTTTCTTCCATTCTTCTTATTAATGTGATTGACAAGGTACTGAGGTAAGTGAGACACTATCATCCCAATCCCTCACCAAGCATATAAGTAAATATAGAGAAGTATTTAGAGCAAATTGGGCCGAATGCTTACTCCTTACACACATTTCAATGTAGAGTTCAATTGTAGTGGAAAAGTAAATTACTCCTAAAGAGTTAGGAAAAATATAGCAATTTAGTTAATTGTTCAAGGTTGGTAATTTTTTTTCACATTTTTTTTATTCATTTTTCAATTCACTGCTATTTGCAGTTTAATAACCAAATCAGATCGTCTAGAAATATACGATCACCGATGTGAATATAGACATGGCCACACAAAGAAGAACAATTAATCAGATATGCATACTGAATATCTAAAGATTTTATTTATAAGTGGAAGCCAAAGTAGTTAAAACTTTTATTACATATACAATACCATGCATTATACACTGTACATGCATCAAAAGTAAAGATTTTGCACAGTTGGAGGCTTTTCTTCAATGACCCTAAGTCAAACAAGACTTTGTGTGCGCATCTTTTCTGTGACTATCTCTTACAATTGCAAATTACTTTTTATTGTAGTACAATTCAACCCAAATGCATTATTTTAAATATAAAAATTGCCTTGTTGGCTAAAACCAAAGTTTATCACTTAAGCGCAGTAAGGAAGAAATAATGGAGGGAAAAAAAAATGTTCATAAAGGCCCCCGCTGTTAGAGTGCAATGTACAGCTTGAGTCATAATCTTGAACAATTTTATGTTGATTTGGTAGCTACACAGTTTCAGTGTATGAAAAATAAAAATACATTTTCATCAAGTCCATTTCAGAAATCCATCTTGCCTCAAAGATGTGAAAATATAATTTGTCTATGAAAGTTTACTTTGATCAAACAATTTTATTCATTTATAAAGTAAGCTGATCCATTCATTACTTTGCACAATCTTTTCATCACAAATCTGGATAAATCAGCTTTCCAGTTTGGTTTATATTGTCACCACTCTAATTCTAACTACCTGTATGTCTTTGGTTTTCTGAATTGACACATTGTCCTAAATATCTTTGAAGACTTATTGTTATTTGTTACATCTTTACAAGAACATGTTCCCCTACTAACTTTTATATAACTCACATATATAGCACATACAAAGTTTACAAATTGCTATTCATTTCTATTTTCTCACCAAGTAACTCTTCCAGTTTGAAGTCACATTTTTTTTAAAAGGCATGTGCCTATGCCATATAATACAGTGCATACTATTTCATTAGATTATACTTTTAATATTAAGTATATTTTGACTTGGGAAAAAAATATCTTATACATACATACACATACAAATAAATGCATAAACACACACACACAAACTTTCGGGCAGTAAGTAAGCTTGTGCTTACTGAGATGGATGGAAGTTACCATCTTGGGAAGGAGTTTTTGTCCTTACCTCTTCCATTGGTGATCTGCCAAGAGCAGATGGGGAGATACATATTTCACAGTCTTTGTTTCCCCAGACTTCTCATGATACATAACTGAAATGAGGGGGTATGTATTAATGGTGGCATCTGTAAAGAGCATCTGATGATGAGGATAAAAGATTTGAGCATACAGTTTTGGATGAATCACAATTTGTTAGAAGCCTCCATTGTCCTAAAATTAACTATTTGTCTACTGGTAACACTAGCAGCTAGCTAGCTTTTATACTAAAATGTAAAAATGTAAAATAATATAAACAGCCCTGGGGGCTCCATTATGTCCTTCACCAGCATGCTATGTATGGGGCCATTTCTACTAAATAGTGAGCACATGGCTCCTCACTGCAATTAAAAACTAGACAATAAAAGCCAAAAAAAAAGAGGTCTATGGGACCTGTAATATACTTTGTGGGACAGTTCCATCCCTCCAATTTGCCTAAAATCTTCAATGGCTTTAAATGCAAAATTAGACATATACTCACTTACAATATTATGATATTGAACATGGTATTCCCTCTTTACATCCACTCCCTTATCACTTCCATCAATTTTACATTGTTTTCTTTTATTCTCTATTCTTTTCCATCTATTCTCTCTATTTAAGATATGTATTTTATTTCCAATTTATTACAGGTTTTCCAGTGTATATTTCCTTTCATTTTGTCCCTAAACTTCGTTCCAAATAAATTCAAACTATAACTGCATTGTCACCAGCTTTTACTATGATACATCCACACCACAGTGAGTTATTTAGGTCAAATAAAAACCAGACCAATTCAAGAAATTAAAGCAAGATGCATGTATGATTTTAGAGGCCACATGCAAAGTGATGGAAATGTTCATTATGGAGAAAGTAGATTTATGCCCAACTCCCCATAAGCAACAGAGATCACTGAGTAAGCCAGCGGCAAAATGTTTAGAACTGGATCTTGTCAGTATACTTTTGCAACTGCTGCCTATTTGGCCAAAAACTATATTTAAAGCATAAATAAAATATTAATATTGGCTACATTTAAGATTGTTGCTGTATGAAAAATATGATGGTACCATAAAACATATTACAGGGATCATTCATTATCCTAAATCATGACCTCACAATGAGTAGTCATCCTTGACCTAATAACAGTAAAATGTTTTACTAAGAACAATGCAGTGAGATTTCCAGGCATATTCTATGGGATACATGTTAACAAATATTCATAATTATGAAATATTGTATTGTCAAGAAAGAAAAATCTGAACATTCAATATTTGAATGACTACTGCATGTGGTTGGTAGGCTTAACAAACTGAAGTATGTCATCCATTTGCATTATTATACCATTCAATTAATTATTCAACTCTGGTGCATACTGATGTCAGTAAATGTAATATTAGTCAGGTCAGTAAATGTAATATTGTTGCAGTAATTTAAATACAGGCCATAGACACACCTGTCATGCCTCCCCCAATGAGACAGGTGTCTTAACCAGAAATAAATAACATGGGTATTTTTTGTGCTCATTATATTTTGATGAGTTACTGGAAAAGCTTTAACTCAAGAGAAAATAAGACAAGCAGAAGTGAAGAACAAAGCAAGGTAGAATGAATGTCAAATCTAAGATTCTAAGTAGACTTGTACAGTCCAAGTCAAGTAATTGAATATCGGTGGTATTTGCTGTAAACCTGCTGTAAACCTGTAAACCAGATTTTCAGTTAGGCAGAGTAGGCATTTGCCTACAGGTATCTGTCCTGTAAAGGACACCTGTTTTCAGCACTTACAGTGTGGAGCTTAAGTGGGAGAGAGAGGAGTACCAGGAACGTTGTCCAGTGTTCTCAGTTGTCCAGTCAGCCTCCTTTGCTTGATAACAGGGCTGCAGTGTGTGAGCTTGGACAGGAAGGGATCACTTCCTACCTGCCCACTCACAGCCTCTAACACAAGTACCTTGTAGGATGAGCAGGGAAAGCATTGAGTGATGCACACTGTATATTATAGGGCGACATTAAATGATGCACACTGTGCATCACAGGACAGTACTGAGTGATACACATTGTATTACAGCTAGTGTACCACTGTTATCAATCCCAGGATGCCAACTAGACTACAGAAGACGTAGGAGGGTGAGTTATTTACAAATAACCATTAAAAATCCACATGTCCTAAACACATTTTAAAATCAGTTTGACTACTTATAATGAGGAGTGGGGCATAGCAGTGAGCAGTTGCTCAGACTTAACATCCTCCTTTTACATTTTCTAATACAGTGAAAACAATGACTTTTCTGTTTCAATAATGGCAATACATGTATAATCTCTATAGGTGATTGTATTCTGGACCACATAACAGTAGGTGGGAGCAATCCAAAACCTTACAATTGTTTTTTTTTTTCAAAAGTTATGGCCATAACTACTTTTCTGTGGTCCTTCAAAAATACTTTTGTTTCGATTACATAATTTTACCAGTGAAGAATCTTTGAGTCAATTAAGTTTTGAACCTGATGTTTTGTAAGCTCAACTTTATTCTATAAATTTAGCTACGAAGTCTGAAGATTTCCTTTAATTTATTAAATGAAACCAACAAATATCTTACTTCTGTATACAATCCATTCTACTGAAATATTCATGATTCAGGTAATTTTCAAATAATCTGCGCTCGTTCCACATCCCTATGTATTTTTAAACAAATTGAGGTTTTTAGTTACCTCCAATGGCCATGCGAGGGTATGCCCACCTGCCAAGTCAAGGCAAACCACTTAGGTGGATACCAACTCTAACCATTCACCTTGCTTCCTTGAGCTTCTGGCAAACATTTCTCTAATAAGACAGAAAGGGGTATTTATATACATCCCTACATGCATATTAACCCTTAATAGGGAACACATGGGATGGGCAGCAGCATTGTAACCTAGCTGTGTGATACAAAAGTAAATACAAATACAAAGAAACAAGTCCTGTGCTCAAGCTCCCAGTACTCCTGGGTGGCAGCAATGACCATAGTACACATCAGCCAAAATACATATGGCAAAAACAAAAAAAGTTCTTTCCACATCCCTATGTATTTTTAAACAAATGGAAGTTTTTAGTTACCTCCAATATTTTTGCTATATGTATTTTGGCTCATGTGTACTATGGTCATATCAAGTGATGAGAAAACTAAGAGGGATTTCACCAAAGTGAGAAATCAAATTGAATTCAAAATAGATTTCAAATTTAAGGTCAAAATAGTCAGACTTAAAAACATGATTCAACTCAGCTATGCTTTCAAATCAGCTGCTTTGGCCTTAAATTTGAAATTCACTTAGAATTACCACATTAGTTCATAACCCTTTAAGAACTACACTGCATTTGTTTTATATGGTGACATATGTAACCAGCATATAAGCATTACTCTGAACACAAAATGTAAAAAGAAAACAAAAGAAAAGAAAAAAAACATTACTCTGAAAATGTTCAACATTAAATGATTATACATAAAATCAAAATGATCACTTGGAATAATCTATGAGCTACTTGCAGTGTTAAAGGATTCAAAATAACAGTTCAATTTTCTGGTTCTTTAAAAAACAATAAAGAAACAAAACACAAAAAACAAACATGTTAAGCTCGTAGGGTCATGATCACCAAGAAGACCAAACTAGCATAATATGTTTTCTTTATTGTTGGTTACAAGTATGCCCTGGGGCAATATTTTATAATTACTTAGCTTTTAATAGCATCTCACTTGAGGTTCTTCAAAATATGACATGTTTGTGATAGACTTTGTAAGCTGTAAAAAAAAAAATATACCCTTCCTAAAATGAACGTTCAATATGAACCATAAATATATACATATAAATACTTACACTTGTTCTTCATTAAAACCCTAGTTTGTTCTATTATTTCAAAATAATTTCTAAAGTACTGAAAGTGGTTAAGAATTGATTAGTGTTAGATGATATGCTGATAATAAGTATTTAGGGAGTGTTCTGCAAGATTTATGAATCTGAAATGATTTGATGGTGTCAGTGTAAGATGGAAAATACTGGCAGTAAAAGTTACACAACTAGAAAAAAATATGAATGTGAAAATAAAGTATACATTAAATTAAAATAAGGTATACATACAAACAAACATTCCAACAGTAGAGTGTACCTGAAATCTACTGTTAAGACAGTCTGGTCTCTCCAGTTTCAACAGCACATGGTGACATTGATAACCCCCCAAAATATCTGTCTAAACCAATGCTTCTCATTGAGAAGAATTGAGGATGAATGGCACATGTAGAACATAGAGTGTTTTTCTATGAGTAGCACTCACTTCCAATATAAACTATAGTTCAAAGTTAGTACTATTGGAAAGGCCTTCACATGTTTCTGAATGACAGTTGGAAGTTGTTACTAAAGTGATTTATGAAAGAGCAGATACCTCTTGAAATTGTAACTTTTATAAAATAAAAATGCAGGGCTATGCAATTAACCTGAAATGCTTTAGACATAGCATCCAATACTACTAGTGTCGGTTATGGTCCACACAGTTTCCCTGTCAACCAGCACTGATAACTGCGGCAACCTTTTTATAAATGTGCTTTTGTTTTGTCATCAATGTTCATACAAGATTTTGTATATTGCACAGACAATACAATTGTTTGCTTCCTCTTATTCTTTTACGCGCTTCTATCTTTTAGCTCCTTTCATAAAAAACAATGGAGTTATTAAGCAATATCAATTTTCAAAGTGGTTTTTATTATTTGTAAAGTTGTATTCTTCTCTCTCGAAAAGTGAAATTGCTACTGCGTGTTTAACAACATATACTACTGTGTATATGGACAAAAGTATTAGGACACAACTCTTAATTATTGACTTCAGATGTTTCAATCAGACCCATTGTCACAGGGGTATAAATGAAGTGCCTAACTATGCAGTCTGTATTTATAAACATGTTTGAAATAAATGAGTCATTCAGAAGAGCTCAGTGAATTCAAGCATGGTACTGTAATAGGATGCCACCTTTGCAATAAGTCAGTTTGTCAAATGTAATTTTTATTGGAAAGTGGAAGTATTTAGGAAGAGTAGAAACTCAGTCATGAAGCAGAAGACCATGTTAAGTCACATTGAGGGGTCACGGAGTCCTGAAACGCATCCAGCATAAAAGTCAACCAACGCTTCCATTGCTGAAGAGTTCCAGACTTTCACTGGCATTAATATCAGTACAAAAACTGTGTGATGGGAGATTAATGTCATGGGTTTCCACAGCCCAAGCAACTGCATGCAAGACTCACATCAGCATGTTACATAGTTAGATAGCTGAAAAGAGACTTGCGTCCATCAAGTTCAGCCTTCCTGTCTGTTTTTTGCTGTTGATCCAAAAGAGAAAAAAAAAACCCCAGTTTGAAGCACAATTTTGCAACAAGCTAGGACAAAAAATTCCTTATTGACCCCAGAATGGCAGTCAGATTTATCCTTGAATCAAGCAGTTATTACCCTACATTGAAAGATTATATCCTTGAATATTCTGTCTTTGCAAGTATGCATCTAGTAGCTGTTTGAACATCTGTATGGACTCTGATAAAACCACTTCTTCAGGCAGAGAATTCCACATCCTGATTGTTCTTACAGTAAAAAAACCTTTCCTTTGCCTTAGACGAAATCTTCTTTCTTCCAGTCTAAACGCATGGCCTCGTGTCCTATGTAAAGTCCGGTTTGTGAATAGATTTCCACACAATGGTTTGTATTGGCCCCGAATATATTTGTATAATGTTATCATATCCCCTCTCAGGCGACGTTTTTCTAAACTAAATAGGTTTAAATTTGTTAACCTTTCTTCATAGCTGATATGTTCCATTCCTTTTATTAATTTTGTAGCCCGCCTCTGCACTTTTTCTAGTGCCATGATATCCTTCTTTAGAACAGGTGCCCAAAATTGCACAGCATATTCAATATGTGGTCTTACCAGTGATTTATAGAGAGGCAAAATGATATTCTCGTCCCGAGAATGAATGCCCTTTTTCATGCATGACAATACCTTACTGGCCTTGGCCACTGCTGATTGACATTGCACATTGTTGCATAGTTTGTTGTCTATAACAATTCCCAAGTCCTTTTCGTGTGTTGTTATCCCTAATTCGCTTCCATTAAGGGTATACGTTGCTTGTGTATTCTTTACGCCGAAGTGCATAACTTTGCATTTTTCAACATTAAATTTCATCTGCCATTTGAGTGCCCAGTCCTCCAGTCTATCTAAATCCTTCTGCAGCAAAGTAATATCTTGCTCACATTGTATTATTTTACAAAGTTTTGTGTCATCTGCAAACACTGAAACATGACTTTCAATGCTGTCTTCAAGATCATTTATAAAAATGTTAAATAGAAGGGGTCCCAGAACAGACCCCTGAGGGACACCACTTGCCACCTCTGTCCAGCTTGAAAATTTACCATTAACGACAACTCTTTGTATTCTGTTTTTAAGCCAATGTTCTACCCAAGAACAAGCATTTTCATCGAGACCGATTTCCTTGAGTTTGAACACTAATCTTTTGTGTGGAACTGTATCAAATGCCTTGGCAAAATCCAAATAGATCACATCCACTGCAACACCCTGATCTATACTTCTACTTACTTCTTCATAGAACGCAATCAAGTTAGTTTGACATGACCTGTGCTTCATAAAACCGTGCTGATTTTTGCTGATAACCATATTCTTCTCAAGGAATTCTTGAATATTATCCCTTAATAACCTTTCAATACAAGCGTTGGATTGAGTGTTGTAGAGCATGTGGAATGATGAATCACGCTTCTCTGTTTGTCAGTCTGATGAGTGAGTCTGGGTTTGGTGGATGCAAGGAAAATGTTACCTGCCTGATTGCATTGTGGCAATTGGTAAGTTTGGTGGAGAAGGATAGTGGTGAGGCTGTTTATCAGAGATTTAACTAGGCCCCTTACTTCTAGTAAAAGGAAATCTTAATGTTTCAGCATACCAAGACATTTTGTATTATGTTGTTGTCAGGATCATCATTGGGTTTTACACAATATTGTGTATTTGGGTCTGGCTGGGATCGAACCTGAGTTGCCTGCATCCCAGTCAGGATCCTTACATTGGGCTCCACGCATCTTTGACTGTTTCTAGATGTTCTTGGTATCCTGTAGTCTGAGCCTGTTTGCCTGGGATTTGCACACCTGTTCCTGGTTCCATGATCATTGCTTGAGACTTCCTATTTAAACCTCGCAAGTCTGGTCCTCGTTGTCAGATCGTGTTTCCTGTTCCATTTGGTTTCACTGCTGTTTATCTGACTCCTGGTTTTGATCTCCTGCTCGTCTACTGTTTTCGCCTGATTGCCGCCAGCCCTGACTTCTGATTCTGTTACCGACTACTCTTCTGGATTTCCCTTGTCTGTACTGCGTTCCAGGAAGCACTGGTTATTTCAGCCCCAGTGCACTGTGTCACACCCTTGGGGATTTCTGTCCTGAGTCCCCTCGGTCTGTGCTGAATTGCAAAGGGTGCCTTAACTCTGCCTGCCGGACTCCCACTCCAGGTAAGATCCCTGACAGTTGTGCTTCCAACTTCGTAGGAACAGTTTAAGGAAAACCCTTTTTTATTCCAGCATGTGCCCCAGTGCAAAGAACAAGTTCCATAAAGACATGATTGGATACATTTGGTGTGGAGTAACTTGACTAGTTCACACAGAGCCCTGACCTCAACCCCATCGAACACCACTGGGATGAACTGGAACAGAGATTTCTAGCCAGGCATTCTCATCTTTCAGTGCCTGACCCCACAAATGTTCTACTGGATGAAGGGGCAAACATTCCCATAGAAACACTCCAACATCTTGTGGAAAACCTTCTGTAACAGATCACCTGGCACCCGACTGGGTACCTCCATTGATCCAAGTGCTTCCCAAGGGCTCCAAGCACTCCAGTTGACACCATAAGCACTGCATACCCCACGAACCGCCGCAGCTTGGTTGGGGTCTCGCCATCTCCTACCCACCCTGGACCTACGACAAGGCTCTACGCTCCATTGGTAGAACCTCTCTTCCTTCAGAGAAGCAGGAACAAGCTCTTAAAAGAGCTTAGTGATTATAGCCAGGGGAGTATATAGCGTATAGCAATCCCCAGTGTAGATGCAGCCTTTTCCTCCACACATGCGATGAGGCTCTATGTTGAGGGTAAAACAGGAACCCAGCAGTCTTAGGGTTTATTCTCTCTTATATACAGGTTTTCCCACAAGGTTAATACCCACGTGGACCTTGTGGAACACAGGATACAAAGTTGCAAAAACCAGGACAGACTTGTACATTTAGACACTCCCAACTACTGCACACAAACCCTCCCCTCTGCTTGGGAGATAATTGAGATAATTGAGCAAGATACTGTATTAACTCAATTAACCCCAAGCAGAAAAACAACACATGTTTACACATTTCTCATAACATCAAATTTATAACTTCAATTCACATAAACTTACATTTTCTGATCGGGCATAATTATGGTAACAACATTGGGGGCCGTTCGTGCAAATAGTCAATGTGACGTTCGTATTGTCAAACACTGTTCGACTACTGTCGAAGCACCGAAGTCCCAAAGAAGGTAAGGTTCAGCGGTGTTCGTGCCGTCGCGTGTCCGATTTTAATTCCATAAGCTCAACGGCAAAACACCACTGACCGTGTTTGACTAAACAGGATGGCCGCCACCACGTGTTCGACTATACGAACAGCGACCACCCAGTCATTTGTCTATTAGCTTACAGTTAACTACCAGCCTGGGAGGTAAATGGTCTGCATACTCCCCTTGCGTGTTGTGCGGCTGTTCGGTAGTTTGTTCAGTAAATTTCATTTACTGAACCACATTGTAAAAAGACACGAACAAGCCTTTTTACAGGGAGAAAACAACGTTTTAGCATATGGGCCATAATCCTGAGGCAAAAGGCTGGCAAACAGACCCCTCCAAAACCCAGTGGCGAGGTTATTTTCACCACACCTTCTTAAAAGAGTGGAACATGTTATAGTTGCAAAGTGGGGACCAACTTCATATTAATGACTATGTATTTAGAATGCAATGTCATAAAAGTCCATGTTGATGTAATGCACAAGTGCCCAAATACTTTTGTTAATATAGTGTATTTCATAAACCCCTGCTTGGTAGTAGTTTATAGCTCAGAACTCCTTTTATAAGCTTTGGGCATTGTAGAGATGCTTCAATTTTTTTTTCAACTTTTTTAAGCAGACTGTCTAATTAATACATGAAAAAATAGAAAGCATTGCTGATGCTGAATGTCTCTAATATATTAAACTTACAAAGTTCATATTGTATCCTTTCTTTTATTGAAGGATTTTTTATATAATATATTTTGCTGCTGAAGTTGTAGAATCAATAGTACATGGTCACTTTCTGATGGCTTACTTTCATTATAGATCTACATATGTTCACAAGTCTTTAATAATTATACTATCTTGTCCATAGGAAAATTATAACTAGAACATGTTCTGTACGTCTTGGGAAATTCTAATGTGCATGGTGTCTTTGACAGCATCACAGATAATTGGAATCTCGAGTCATGAGGTTATAATGGCCTAAAGTAACCACTGGGATAATTCCTCTAGCACTTGTTTGATATTTATAGCTGTACCTGCTGAAAGAGAAATAATATCTGCATTAGAACATAAATTTGTTCTTACACATTCTAAAAAAAATTGTTGACATTTTCTAATTTATCAGAAACAGCAGTTAATAACCTGAAATTATTTTTCTCATTCTAGTAAATGTACACTGCTATATTTTATCCAACTCAGATTTGCATATGAGACAAATGTTCTTTCTCATGGTAAATATTGGAAATTTAAAGAAGAACAAACACTAAACTCTCAGTTATGTAAATAGATCTAGTTACTCAA
The DNA here is from genome assembly GCF_036172605.1 of Pelobates fuscus. Classification (NCBI taxonomy): domain Eukaryota; kingdom Metazoa; phylum Chordata; class Amphibia; order Anura; family Pelobatidae; genus Pelobates; species Pelobates fuscus. The sequence goes on from NC_086319.1 coordinate 118,886,622, forward strand.
GAAATCATTATTTATTATGTCACAATAGCAATAACCATGCAATAAAAATCTTTAAAAGAAAATTCTAAATTCAAGGCCTTTATAATTGCACAATATGACACGTGCTTAAGAGGTCTTTTCAAGCATATTAATTCATAAATAATTATCTTCTCTGTGTTCCTACATGCCTCTTGTTGGAGTGTTTTTTTTTTTAAAGTCAGAAATATAGAAAATGTGTTTCAAATAAATGTTCTATATGTTAATACATGTATGTTCTTGACATATTTACATGAACAAGTCTGATCCAGGACAGATCTACCCCAACAATGCATTTAATCAAAGTTTTGAGATTTTACTGCAAATTAGTTTCTTAAAATATAAGATGCCTTATTGCTTTTGTTACATCCATGGCATATCACTGATTTAATGAGCTTGCTTCCCATAAAGCTGTGACATCATAAAAGTTGCAGTTCTGAGAAGAGTATTTTGATTGATTTTGAACAGAGTCACAGTGGAAGGCCACCTGGGAGACCCACTGTGGAGTGGAGTATCAGTAAAGAGGGTTTGATTAATTTTAAAATCAAGCTTATTTAATAACAATTCTTATGTTTATATTATCATGATCAACTAGTTAATAGTTATACTAATAGTTAGATACTGCATGTTTCCAAAATCACAATATAGTACTTTTACATAACACAATATATTACTTTTTATTAATGTGATCTAGTCACAGTATTCATCAATTGATTACAGAATATGAAATTCCCCAGCAAATAAGAGCCAACACTATTATATATTAACACACACAAAACACACACACACATTAATGATTTTCAAAATGCAAAAAATAAAGCATTTTTTATTAATCTATAAAGAAGAATCGGATCCCCACATACATTGCCTCTCATTCCTACAATCAGTGTAGAGATTATGTCTGCCTATTGTGCTGCAATGCCCAAAATAAAGAATCTAAGGATAAATGCAAAACATTTTATTATCCTCTATAGGAGGCAAGAGAGTTTACGCAAGAATAAATAAATACCATAACCAGAAGTACATGGAAATTACAACTGTATAAAACGAATTACTGAAAATAAATAAGCAGTAGGCGTTCTTGCCTTTACCTAACACTTATTTTCCAGCTAATGCCAATTTGAGGCTCCACCTTTTCTTAACATTCCTACAAACATTAAAAAAAAACATCTTTATTGGACTCATATTGATGTTTGAATGTCTGTTGCACGTAGTTAGCCTAGCCAGCTCTGGAAAAGGTGAGAGAGAAAAAAATAGCTTGCATGTTTTTCGTCTGGGTTACAGGGAGCAAGTGTTGAATTGCTGAATAAAAAGAATCTGTCCATAGTTCTGAGGATAAGGGAGCTGAACCTGGTGTACTAGAGCAATTGCTGTCCTTGGTCCTGAAGCCGATGGACCAAAGCAGTTGATGCTGAAGTTGACTAGCTGTCCGGGGTTTCAGAAGCCGAGAGAAGATATAGAAGCAGCCCAGCGATTTGAAGAGGCTTAACTGGTTGTGAATAGAGAGGGAGCTGTCCTGGGTCCTGAAGCTGACCGACTCGTCTAGAGCAGTAGCTCTCTAAGGTTCAAAAGACGACGGAAAGGAAGGTTGCCGGTCTGAGCGTTCCTAGGTTCAGAAGCTAAACAGAGCAGCGGCTATCAAGGCACTGAAGCTGAGACTGTGTATCACGTCTGGGCTCTGCTCTGCTCTAGACGTTCTCCCTGGCCTTGTAGCGCAGTGGTAGCTCCCAATCTGCTATGCATGTAAGCGTTCTAGCTGGAAGCCCAGGGATTGGACGTCCTTCTCATTCAGTCTGCGTCCTGTCTTGATTCCGAAGCAGCTTCTACAATACACAGAGCTGCTGCGGGTGGCTTGCTTTAATAGTAACAGAGCGCTCACGTTCCTGTACTGGAGGACTTTAGAGGGGAAGAGGTACCCTGTTGTAGATTGTGCTATGGGATATCATTGTGCTGTTCAACTCCTGGAACACTAAACGTGGCAGAGAGAGGGGCAGGCGGTTAGAAGTTACCGCATAGAATTGCAGTAGTGAACCTGCAGGACTATCTGGTAATATTTTTATATCTATATCTCCTAAATAGTGTTTGTGATTAAATATATATATATTTTATTTCTGTGATCCTTCGATCAGACTGTGCAGGTGTTTTATATTGCAATTCACATTCATTGGCATGTGCAGCTTTGCAACTTCATGTGCACTGTCAGTTCAGAGTTGCCTTTAATGAGTGGGAAAGGGGATGGGGGATATGAGCACTTTAGAACTCAAGAGTTGTATGTGTTTAAGTCTTTTCGTTTGATGTCAGTTCTTCTTATTGGTGTCTTTGACTGTGATGGTCAAATGAGCTTCCATTATGATTTATTTCATCCTTGAGATGTGCCTTCTAGATCAGATCTAATGTGCTTGGATTTCTGCACATTGTAGAGGGCTGTGCAGGTGCTATACAATACTATGGGCAGCATTTGTGGTGAATTGGAATACAGTTATCTGTATTCCAAATGTAATGGGGGATGCTGTTTTGCATCATTGCAGCAGGAGGCAATAATGGACAGCATTACTCGATCTGTTTGGAAAGGATAATAAACATGTAAGTGCTTCAACTGCATATCGTGCTGTCTTGTCCATTATGATTGAGCTGCTGCTAAATTGCACTTAATCATAAATCTGGGACTCCAAAAGTGGGCAGGAACGATTTTTGCTTAGTGGTCATGATATTGCTAAAACAGTGTAGAACATTTGTTAACATCATGCCGACACTCTATTAGATCAACAGGAGTATGTAACCCCTTAGTGACAAGAATCTGTGTGCACAAAACAACCTGACCTAAGTTGCCTGGAAGCACGAGTTTTGGAGGTAATTTATATTCATAGTAGCAGTCTATGAATGTATATTAACAGGTGTAGATCATCAATTGGCAAATTTAAAATGCATTAATAAATATTTAGTATAACATACACTTTTCTAAATTTATATTACTGACAACTCAAGCAAAGAAAACACAAAATGAGCTGTCAATAAGTAATGACAGACTGGTATCGTTTAAAACAAATCAATCCTGTTTACAGTGGAAAAAATGTGTTAACTAAGGCATTATTGATTATGTCAAACAGCTTCTGCACAGTCCATCCAGCAAATTTAAAAGGCCATGCATTCTTTTCAAATCATTTGTGTTGGTTTTGGTATTAAACACACACACTGAAGGTGAACATTGCTACATACCAATGTCACTGTGATATACTAGTATGTTGGCTGATGGCCATGAATTTGCCAGAGTACTTTTATTGCATGTTTAAGAACTTCAAAAAAATGGATGATACTATATCCAAGTAAAGCAATTTTGTTAGACTTTACAACTTTTCCACTGTTTTGTTTATGTTTCTTAGCAACTGATCTGAGTAATATTTAGCATATCTGTAGACAAATGTTCACAAATATAGTTTTGTGTTGATTCATCAGTTAAATTTGACTTGTGTTCCGTAATTACATACTGAACTATCAGCTCTTTGACCTGACTTTTAGCTTTTCAGAATTTATGAAATAAAACAGATTCATGATTTATTGTACTGCTGATAGGTTGAGTTAGACCTCCATTAAAAAAGAATATTGCATAAAGTCATCAGTTTTCTAAAATGACTTAATTATGAATGGCTTTAGACATTTTCATGGTTCTTCTATTTAGTGGTGTAATGAATATACAATTCTGTTACATTACTTCATAAAGAACATACTTCATTAAGTTGTATTCATACTCATAGCCATTTACTTCTAGATATACAAATATATATTAATTTTTAACTTTTTCTGCTGTATACAGGCCTAGTTGGGGTCAACCACAAACAATTTAGTAACAATATCAACCACTCGTTTTTATAATTTAGTATTTTAAGGTCCTTTCCAATCTGTATTTGTATATTATTTTAACACTTTTTTTTTCTGTTTCGTTACAAGCTTCAAATTAATGTAAACAGACTGTTCAAATTATACCCTCTTTCTGTGCTTGACTTCAAATAGTAATTCAACCGCATGATTTATAAGCTTATGAATATGAAATCCCTGTTGTTCATATTCTCATTGGTTACTTTTTTGAAAGAACTTGCATTAACAAACAGCTCAACAATGGTCAACAATTTAGACATGGTCAATAGATTTAATTGTTAGTCCTATAATAACAATGGAGATGATAAGTGATCTTTATGACTTTGGTTGTGCTAGGAAGTTGATGCCAGATCTTGGAAACAGCAAACCACACCACACCAATGTTTACATAGAAATGTGTGATTAAAAGACCGTATTGATGATAGAGTTCAGATTAATTTAAGCTTTCCATAAGGTCACTTGGTTAAACAAGCACTTTTTACAATAGTAGTGCAGAGGGCCTTTCAGATTACACAGTTTATATATGTATTAAGGCCGTTTGGCCTGTAAATGTGGGAGGGGCATGTACTTTTCCTACTTAAAGGAAACCCTTACCTTACCTTACCCCACCCCTTCTGTGGTCTAGCGATTCGCATGTGACTACTTCCGGGTCACATGTGGGTTGCCATTATGCTGTTTCTCCACATGGTTCTTAGCGTAGGACACCGAACCTGGCCATGCTGGGACACCAGGTGCCTGACACAGCATCTCCCCCGCCAACTGTGATACTCCATTAGGAGGAGATCCAGTGGTAAGTGACCCGACTTGTGTAGTTACCAACAACAGACTTCACCACATGTCCGCTGATCGCCGCTGTTCCATAATTTACAACTGGTACCTCTGCCCCCCTGCAGGTTCAGGATAAGCTCCCTGGAGTTTAATATAGCCTGTCATCGGCATTTAGCCTTGGAGAGGTAGGCGAACCTTTCCATCACTCGCTTCCTAATCCTTATGATCAGCTTACCTAGATGTACACTAAGGAATGTCTGTGTTTTAAAACTCCCGCGCTTTCCTAATTTAAATGACCAGCTTAACTGTAAGCAATATAGATGGATAAAAGCCAGCATTTATCAGCACTACATATTACTTTAACCTACTAGGGCATGAGTAATGTCACAGCATACTCTGGTACAAATCAACTTGGTTATATAGCTTGTTTCAATTCAATCGCTACAAAGTGTACTGTATCAATGGTTACTGTATAAAGTCTAATCCAGGACTTTATCACATGATAACTTTCTGCTCCGTTTCCTGTCATATCGTTACTTTATTTTGTTAATATGTCTTAGGCAGTTCTACTCCTAGCTAAATATTATCTAGGTGGGTACATGGTATATATTTTCATTATAGGACCTGGTGCTTATTGCTTTACGTTTCACTAGTTTACGTATTTTACTTGCTAGGAAGTTGTCTGATGCTAGTTGCGAACAATGTTAACTTGTAATGATAACATGCAATCTAATCTTTCGACGACAATTATAGAAAAAAAATATATATAGTGATTTACATAAACATATTCTCATGACCACCTCCCCCCCATCCAAACTGCTGCTAATGTGAACCGTATAGGATTTATCTATCCTATACATATTATATTGGTTTCTTAAAACACCTTAATCTAAAGTCGACACTACTTCACTAACATCTTTTAGCATATACTATGCTCTCTACGCCGTTAGTCCAGTCATTTTAATAGATCACGGGCTATTATCTGCATCTATAGGGAACTCTAAGATTAGCCACCAGTTTGCAGGGCAGTTTTGCTCCTACACTTGAACGGGATTATATTAGGAATAGGGTCCACGGATGACCCCACGATTATGTATCATACTTCCGACACGCAGTTTTGTTTTTCATTAATTAGCTTCCAGATTTTTAAATACGCCTCTATAACACTCTTCTGGTGTAAGCCTATCCTATAAATAAATGTTGCTTTCATAAATCACTTACACTCTCAATTCTATACTACATCACCCCGGTTTTAGGCTTGAATGCCATGTAATATTGTTCTCTTATATGATGTACACATTCCCAACGCTAGGAATTGTCCTTCTCGTATTGGTCCCCCTCTTTCGTTTGGGACCTCAATTTCACTATCCATTACATTACTCCTCATTCTCCTTATATGTTCATCTAGATAAACATGATTTCTATATGAAGATTTCACTCAATTACACCTCTAAGGCTCACCTGGCGTATTCCTATACTCATACTACTAAGTCTCAGTTCTTTAACCTAATTCACCTGCTGGCCAATTCCCCATACTGCTTAATCGTGTCAACACTGTATGTTCTAGGCTCTTTGCACTTATGTTACTACTATTCCATTTCTAATATAGGAATACTGTGTCTTGTATATGTTTCTATTTTCAGGGTAATCCGGGTCTTGGACACTTAACTAGTGATGAGACGCTATCACTAGTTCAGTATAGAACATTATCTAAAATTCTCGACTTGGTGTATATCCTCATGAATTACTAAGGTTAGGCTCCTTATCATAAATCACCTGCTGATGGCTTCCCACACTGCTTACTTTAATGCGACTCTGTTTAGTATACTCTCTTGCCTTAAATAGGCCTACTGTTTTAACTTAGATTTGTTTTCTACCCTCAAGGAGGTCCCAGGTCATTGGCCACATATGGGCTCAGATGACTTTAATAATGCGGTATTATATGTTACAGAGGCAGGGCCGCCGGGCTCCAGCATAAACACGGGGCCCCAAGGCTCCAGCACAAACACAGGGCCGCCAGGTACCAGCATGAACACGGGGCCGCCGAGCTTAGTGACCTCTAACATACTCCTCGTATATTTTATCATACCACTAGATTCATAATTTAGGACTACTGCTTTCACTTATATCTCGTTTATTATACTATAATACAGTTATAAGTTTAAAGCAGTAATGTGGCAGGAACTATGAGGTTCCTTCTGTTATACTAATATGTATTAAGTCATGGGGTGTTAAAAAAAACCCATTACTTTCCAAGGGGCTTGTATATTTATGCTGACCCTCGCTAGGTTCTCAATATACAGTCAAGCATACGTTGCATAAGTCAATACTAAAGGACCACTATAGGCACTTCAGCTTAATGAAGTGGTCTGGGTTCCAGGTCATTGTTATATTATCATATTATTATGCTAATATGTCATCATTAAGTTAAGCCACTTCTCCTCATACTCATAGAAGCCACTATGGCTGGCCAACCATGGCTTAGTTAACTGTTTCTACAACTATGTTTTGATCATTCAGGGCAAATTCACTACTCATATATTCAGCTGATGGTTGGCTTCCAAAACACTTGTTAACTCAATTACAATTCTACTGAAATTATCCGTCCAATTTTTATTGTCTACGTAATTTCTGTCTACCCTAGTTACTTAAAATTTCTGTTTATCCCATATTGCTACTCTTCCATTGCTCCACCTATTCTACTCTGAGTAATTTCTCCCATTTATATGTTGGTTTTATCAACATGACCCTTGCATCAATCATTGCTATGTTATAGTATATGCTATAATTGCTTATATAAATCTTGTTCTACGACATTGCACCAGTCAGCTATGGTATTAACCCCTCAATTGTGCAAGGTATATATTTGTTTAGTTTCTTATATATTTACTACATTACCTTAGTCATTGTATGGCTCACGTGTATGGCAGATTCCAGATTATCATTTGTACACGGTATTCCCTCTCCATGTTATAAGGTATTTCAAGTTTGGACCCTTAGTGGTCTCCCAGTGATTGCTGTCACCTAAGTCTCTCCATTCCTTACTAATTTCAGGTCACAGGAAAGTGGTCCTTCGTTGCCTCTATGTTTACCACGACAAGTTAGTCAACAGGTATCACTCAGCCTTATCACTCTTATCGGGGCACGCAAAACCTAAATTTCCTTGCTTATTTAACGATACATGGGCCAACAAAAAGCTTGCCTCTTTATGTTTGACCCGTGCACGTATACATTCTACCATTTTTCTTAAATTATGATACAGGCTCATCTACGCCCCTTTTGCTTACGTATTCTCTAGCCGAGTATTAGTACAGCACATTAACAACATTTGCTATCATTTCGTTACTACGGTTTACTTTTGCCACCTTAAACTTAAACACAAACACATATATATCTCATTCATGATAAAGTGTCAGAACATTAATCAAGAAAATCAGGACTCAACCCTTCCATTAGTCTGGTCTCCCTTTACCCTTGGGTGGGCCCTTTTTGCCCCTAACACAAGTATTAAGGCCATTTGACCTAGAATTGTGGGATGGGCATGTATTTTCCCTACTTAAAGGGAACCCTTACCTTACTCCACACCGTCTATGGTCTAGCAATTTACATGACCCTCCCTCCACTCCCACTACTAACATATCTTCATTTTTCTCCCTTTACCCTTCGGTGGGCACTCTTTTTATTTCTGGAACTACTCTTATACTTTTTTATATGGAATAAATAAAAGCTAAAGTTTACTACTTCAACCAAGTCCCAGGAGTGCGCTTGTTTCTACACCCATATCTACCTTTGCCACTGGGCTCTACAAAAGTCTCCCTGGAGTGCAAGCTACTAAGATAGATAGATAGATAGATAGATAGATAGATAGATACCCACACATGCACTAAATGTTATCTGCCAGGTATTTCAATAGGCATATTGGCATATTGCTGGGATTGTTATCCATGACAGTATTCCCATTAATTGAGGTTTAAACCTTAAACAACCACCATGCATTACAGGGAACAAATTATCTTCTGCAGAGCTAGAACAAACATTTGTCATTTTGCCCGAGATGAATTGAAGTTATACCTTTTCATGGCAACTTCTATTTACCGTTTATTTTAAACATTGTAACTTATATACAATTTCATTATTTTAATGTACCCTTTAACCAAAACAGCAAACAGTATTTGACCATGGTAAGTGTAATCTTAGGTCTGCCCTAAATTTGAATGAACCCTAACGTCTGCACAAAAGTACTTACAGCAACCCTAACACAAAACTTCATGCCAACACCAACCCTAAACATGACAACAACCCTAAAACTAATAAAACAGTAAATGCCATCTCTGATATCTAGAGAAATTCAATATAATCAACCTCAGTGTCACACATACACACACTACTTTAAGGAGTATATTATGGTTTCATATGACATACTGCACTATGTGACTGCAAGGAGCCCTAAACACAGCACAGTACCACCCTACCCAATTTTACTGGTAGCTTTATTACTGTTGTAAAAGTCTTGCTGGATTGAGAGTTTAATGGGCCTAGAGCCTAGAGCTGAAAGTTCCAATGGTCTAATGAGAGAAGTTTAATTGACATATCAATTGCCGCAGTAGCTGTTCTGATTTGCAGTTCAAGTGTGAAGCGACCAATAGAGGAATAAAAAAGGACAATTGAAAATATATTTATAGATTATATATTTACTATAGCTTTCCTTCTATTGGTTATTTTTTCTCACTTAATAACTAACATTTATATTATGTATATATTTTCCAGTACACCAATCGGACCATTTTTGTTCTATTTTATTTTGTTTGTCTAAATCGTTTTTCTGTTTATTTTTCATGGACGATGTTCATAGGAGCTGAACCATCAAATGAACAGAAGTCGGGGGTCCCGAACTAAGTTTCATTTTTGGAAAAGCCAACTGAATTGAATTTTTCTGATATGCCCATATAGACAGACAAATACATGTACATTTACATAATGTTATTGAAAAGCAATACCCTATGAGACCCTATGGGTAATAAGACTGCGTTTCTTAAGAATTTTTAATAAATAAATAAATAAATAAATAAAATTAAAAATAAACTCTGTTTTGGCAATGAAACAATACCCTTAAAAATTGGTGATTTTATCTGGGAAAAAGTGATTTGATTTAAAGAACTTGTAAGTCCTTTGAGTAATGACTTATTAAAAGAATAGGCTCATTTTTTTACAATCAAAATCTGATCTAACACGAAGCATTGATCATGGTTTCTTGACGAAATAAAAATCCTCGGAATTACATCTGTAATAACTGTTTAAACTGTTAAAACAAAGTTTATATAGATATTGCATTGCCTCTGATTAACTATATATGCAATTGTTCGACATTTCCTGCTTTTTATCATGATTCTTACAATGAACAATGAATCATTCAATACAAAATAAGGTAATCTTTATTTTGAGTACTGTAAAATTTAATTATTTTAGCATATTTTCCTAAAGTTTTTGTCAAAAGTTCAATACAGGGCATATTGATTCTCTAACAATGCATAATTTTGTTGAACCACAGCAGCATTAGTTAATGAGCTAGTTACTCCAGCTCAATGCAGAGAGTACAGGAACCAAACCTCTCATGGCTGTATAAATAGGTCTCTTTTCTACTTATGTGGTAGTATATGCTCCATGATAGAATGATGTAGCTTGTTTTAACAGGTCAAGAGTTTATTGTATGCTTATCACGCCACTTTTTAGAAGGGTTACACAGGGAATGATCAGTCTCTTAATGGAAATCCAGAACATGCAGCACAAAGGTCTCAATGGTTGTACCTTCTTTCAGTGACCAGAAGATAATAGTATATGAGAAGGTAATAATATGAGTTGCATAAGAAGTATTATGCTTAAGCAAGTTAGGCAGGATAGGTTAGGCCCATTTTTAAAAAATTCCTAATTGCCAGTGGAACTCATGTAGTGATTAGCCACTTCACATCAGAGTTTACTGAGCCTCATATATTGCCTTCTTTTCTTCTTATATACCCTATTAAATTCCGCCATGTTACATATCCTAAAAACTCACTCCTTACATGTCACATACCCTATAAACTCCCTCCCTCCATGTCACAGACCCTACTAACTCCCTCTATTACATATCTTATCAACATCCTCCATGTTGCATACCCTATTAAATTCCTCCGTGCTACATACCCTATCAACTTCCTCTATGTAACATACCCTATAAGTTGCCTCCATGTTACATACCCTATAGGTTACCTCCTTCCATGTCCCATATCCTATATATTCAATTACTCCATGTCACATACTCTATTAACCAACTCTGTCAATGTCAATTGCTCTCCAAACTACTCCAATCATACTAATAATGGCAAACCTCCCACTATATTACTATCACTTTTTCCACAAAGCCACTGCCGTCACGCTATTTACTGGCCAATACCTACTTTTCTATCTTATGCATTACTGTCCCCATCCCGGTTTCCTCCCTGTTTGTCTTCTTACTTTTCTTGGACCTGGTGTTTATAGCAGACAGCCAGGTGTTCAGTTGTGCATATGATATCACATATCCCCACCTACTGTCCTATAATAGGCTTACCATTTCAGGCATGTGAGAAGAACAAAAGTAAAATACATTATTTTCACATGCAGCAAACACAGAGGTAGGGATTTGTAATAAAGGTGTTATAAAGGCTAGTAGTAGCTATTAAGTACCAAGCTATAAAGTACCAAGTGGTTCTCAACTTTTTTTTATTTTTGCAGGCTCACTACCAGTAATATCTGCTTGCAAAGATAAAGACCTCTCACTGACTAGCAACTTACTAGTAAAGCACAGGAAAAAAAAAACACTCCCAGCTTATTTAATAAAGTGAGAATTGTTGGGAAGTCAATGTTAATTTCAAATGTAATGCCAAAATAGCCAACAAGAAACAATCTCACAGCAAGTTCTTTAGTGAGAAGCTGCAAAAAGAAGAAATGAGATTTAAAATAAGCTGTTGTAAGTTTGGTTAACTTGGCCTAAAATGTTAAATCTGCTTGGAATTAATACAAGTTCACATTTAAATGACTTATCCTGTTTATTTGGTAAGAAAAAACCCAAAACAGATAAGGTATATGGATTTGTAAACAATGGCTGCTTGTATCATGAAGTAATAAATTCAACTTAATTTTACATGCCAAAGCCAAATTAAAGCAAGTGTAATACTTAACTGCATCATGTTCTTTTTAACAAGTAACACTGTCTGCCCAACGTATATTTATATTCAGGTTGCTGGCAGAGCAAACTGGAACCTAATATGCAAGTATTTTTCATATTTGCACTTTCATGAAGATTGATTTTAGTCTTGGGATTTTGTTTTAGCTATTTGGTAAGTCAGAAGTCTTAGCCCCTTCAAGTTGCCAAAAGTTCAAGTTGCAAAATTAAAAACAGAATGTACAGCGACGGCTACCCGCGACCTAATAATTCGCTTTCAACACAGAAAGGACAGGGCCGCAACCCTGGCAGCGGCTAGAAACCGGGCACAACTCACGTTTGAGGGCCACGCCTTGTCTTTCTTTGTGGATCTCATGGGAGGCACGTTGGCCTGGAGGGGGTCGTTAAAACCCTTCACAACGTTACTCAGACAAAGGGACATACCATACAGATGGCGCCCTGACCGCTCCCTCCTAATCCAGAGGGGCGAAGACAAACATGTGGTACACGACCTCTAGGTGAGCACGGGACTTACTTCAGGCTTTGGGCCTACCACAGGACACCATGCACCGCACGGCACCCCAGACGACCACAAAGCTTCCACACAGCTGGGACCCTGAATGGGTATCAACTTTTGTGCCGCGACGACACAGGCAGGAACCTTCTGAAGGAGCCGGCACCTAGAGACCCGGAATGACCCACGAACTGTTTTCCTGACTCTATTGGGACAGTGCATAATGTATTGTTTAGCCATAATTATTTGGCATTTTGACTCACCATTTTGACTTACCATTTACCTAGCCCTTTCTCAGCCTAATTTATATTGTTTTTGTTATCTCTAGTGATCAGTCGAAATACGTTTTATTTTACCATGGTGACCGCACACGCGGCCACCTCTCCGCTCTTATTACTCTTTGATACCACAGTATGACACACTAACCCCCCCTGTCGGTTAAGAGGACCCACGGGGTGACATGCGAGGGAATAGCGAAATGACACATAATTACTTATGTAAAGCAGCAGCTTAAGACGACAAGACTTACATATGACTGCTTGCACGACACGGACGTACACAATTATTATTATAAACATTGACCCAGAATATACAGAACGCTGATAATTTAGTCAGATTTATAACAAGACCTAACACCGTTTAATGGTAGGAAAAACTACCCCTTAGAGCGGAATACATGACCCTGACGCGTAGCTCAAAGTTTGAATCTCCCCGCTACTTATTATAATAACCAGCAAAAGATTACACAGCAAAGGGCACTACCATAGGGCAGGTGTAATGATGCACTGATATAATTAATTTAGCTAGCTTAGCATAATAAAAATGCCACTCTTGATAACTCGGCAGAATGTGTGTAATCATGCTAAGATGTCTTATATATACATATTAACTAGTCAGGCATTGTATACCTGTACTTACTTATCTCTGAGTGAAGTGAAATTATATTATGTTTCATAATCTAAGCTTGTCGATACACTCGTGACTCAACACAACAGAAGTGTGACGCAAACGAGTATTTATCATGTTTATTAGTTTAACAATGTTCTTAGCGCGTTATATTTACTTATAAAAAATAAAATGTGCAGTTTATCTTTGCCGTGACCATGTATGCCGCTGAAATGCCTGTAACCGCTGTTGTGGCGCTACAGAATACTCTGTTTTGTAATCTAATGCACAAGAAAAATAAAGAATTAAAAAAAAAAAACAGAATGTAAAGTATCTATGACTTTGGCATTTCATTTTCAGTGACATGATTATTGGCCTGGTCCATGTTGTCCTTTAACCCCTCTATGGGGGATACTGTGTCAGAGATATCATAGAATTTGTCCAATCTCTTGTCCTAAAGGAATTTAAGATTAATAACTTTATAGCCCTAACTCTCTCAGTTGTGTATCCATAGGTAACAATGTATGTGTTGATCATTCCTACTTTTTTCACAATACATTTTGAAAGTTGAGCAGTACATACTGCGTGTAGCATTGAAGCATTCACATTCGAAATTGGCCTGTAAAATAATTCTCCAGAAAATGCCAACTTCTATAGAGGATTTGGGTCTATATTAAGCAACTATATATCTTACTAAGATTACCATTTTTGGTTTTGCCTTAATGTCTGATATTTTAAATGTAGTACAAATGGTGTGTTTTTATCATGGTAGCTGTTATACAAATGTTTGTAATGTGGGTATATATTATCCTACTATACTATCTGTAGAGCAGTGGATCCCAAACAATTACTCATGGCCATGCAAAAGTCCAAGTTTTAACAGCATTTGGAATAAAAAGAGAAACACATAACTGTTGCTAAGCCACAAGAACTGGTTTGGGAACCACTGGTTTAGAGTAATATCTAAAGAGACTTTATAACTATATCCATATACAACAACTTAAAGGTTTACTCCATCTCCATGAACATAATTTGAGATGACTATGATGTATGCAGTTTCTCTATGCACCATTTTGCTATGAAACACTGCACATGCAGAGTTCCACCTGCCCCTGCTTCCAGATGTGTAACAATCTTCTGCATCATCATTGGGGCATCATTGAGAGAACCAGCTGAGAACATGAGTTCTGTGTATACTGGACATCTGATGTCAGCACGCACAGCATTCTAGAAACAGTTGTTTAATGATGGTGTTTTGTTACTTGCATTTAACATACAACTTTTGGCAATCATCATCATATCATCTCTAATGTTTACAAAAACATATATTTTCAGTTATTTTACTGCGGTTTGAAAGATGTTACTAGTTACTTGTAAACAGTACTTATCCATAATAATTATAATGTTTTGCCATTAGAGCTAAAGTTCCTTTATTATTATATATATGCTATCTGAATTATAGATTGTGTTGCAGTCTTTGCAGATGTTCTACATTTATTGACTCCTGATTGATATAACAGTCTGCTACAATTATACACTGGATTTGAAAAAAAGTATAATCTAAAAGTTGAACTGGGTTGTTTTCACAACAAGGTCCTGATATTTGTTATATATAGTGATATTATGTTTGAGATGGTCATAATGAAGACCCCTAATTCTATAACTATGTTATTTGAACATTCTTTAAATTAGCTCATATAGTATGTGATATTTACCACCCTAATACACCCAACTCTTGATTTTCAAGTTTGTTCTAACTATAGGTCAATGTTTCACTAGGTCAGACCTTTAGAGACATTCTCTTTCAGGATGGCCTGCAAAAGTGTATGAATTCTGAGGTGCGTGTTTTTTCTTATTACCAAGGTTTTCCATCTCTGGTGTCTTGGAAATATGAATTTAAGTTTGTACATGTGATCAAATGCTCTATTCCTTTACATATGTGTTTGTTCTTGAAGGTAAAGGCCATATCACTCACACTATACACTATTTTTCTAAAAAAGTGCACATAAATTAAGAGGATCTCAATAACATATGTGATCATGATACATGTTGTTGTGACAGCATTTGGTATTACTACAAAACAGAGCTCTATATATTAAACATATTGATAACACTTGGTGTTATGATAGAGATGTGCTATGATTAAACTAACAACACTATAGCATGAGTGTGATGTCCCCATTATGTTTTAACCAATGTCACTTTTATCAGGGCAAAAGTTAAACTACAAGGCATCTTGTCTGTTGCCTTTAAAAAAGCAGTAAGAGATGGTGTTCGGGGAAACAGAACCACAGAGGAGGGTGGATCAGCAGGAGAACATTGAAATGGACAAGCCAATAGATGTAGTGTTTACCAATGGCAGCCCCAGTAATAATTCTAGACATAAAGAGTGCTGAAAAAAGGTGTTGTGAACTGCCTGATGACTGCCAAATCTTTAAAATCTGTAATATGGTTAAACATCAAACAAGAGTTGTGTTTTTGGCCTGAAGAGTAGGTACACAGGTCGACTGGGCCTGAAATCTCACATTCTTTTATTTGCATTAACCATATGGGGGCTGCCATTAGTAGAAACAAAAATGCATAGTATCTGGAATACTGTTTGAAAGTGTTTGCCTTAATTTTTAATGTTGACTACTGGTAAGTAGTGTTGTCGCGAACCCGGAATTTTCGGTTCGCGAACGGCGAACGCGAACTTCCGCAAATGTTCGCGAACCGGCGAACCGCGCGAACCGCCATTGACTTCAATGGGCAGGCGAATTTTAAAAACAACAGGGACTCTTTCTGGCCACAAAAGTGATGGAAAAGTTGTTTCAAGGGGACTAACACCTGGACTGTGGCATGCCAGAGGGGGATCCATGGCAAAACTCCCATGGAAAATTGCACAGTTGATGCAGAGTCTGCTTTTAATCCATAAAGGGCAGAAATCACCTAACATTGACACCTGTCCTCAAAGCCCAGCCCTGATACACACTGACACAGAGCAGAATAGAGACTGTTCCCCCTACATAGGGTCACTTGGCAGATATGGATTGACACCTGTCCTCAAAACCCCTGATACACACTGACACAGAGCAGAATAGGGACTGTTCCCCCTATATAGGGTCACTTGGCAGATATGGATTGACACCTGTCCTCAAAACCCCTGATACACACTGACACAGAGCAGAATAGGGACTGTTCCCCCTACATAGGGTCACTTGGCAGATATGGATTGACACCTGTCCTCAAAACCCCTGATACACACTGACACAGAGCAGAATAGAGACTGTTCCCCCTACATAGGGTCACTTGGCAGATATGGATTGACACCTGTCCTCAAAGCCTCTGATACACACTGACACAGAGCAGAATAGGGACTGTTCCCCCTACATAGGGTCACTTGGCAGATATGGATTGACACCTGTCCTAATGATCCCTGATACACACTGACACAGAGCAGAATAGAGACTGTTCCCCCTACATAGGGTCACTTGGCAGATATGGATTGACACCTATCCTAATGATCCCTGATACACACTGACACAGAGCAGAATAGAGACTGTTCCCCCTACATAGGGTCACTTGGCAGATATGGATTGACACCTATCCTAATGATCCCTGATACACACTGACACAGAGCAGAATAGGGACTGTTCCTCCTACATAGGGTCACTTGGCAGATATGGATTGACACCTGTCCTAATGATCCCTGATACACACTGACACAGAGCAGAATAGGGACTGTTCCTCCTACATAGGGTCACTTGGCAGATATGGATTGACACCTATCCTAATGATCCCTGATAAACACTGACACAGAGCAGAATAGAGACTGTTCCTCCTACATAGGGTCACTTGGCAGATATGGATTGACACCTGTCCTAATGATCCCTGATACACACTGACACAGAGAAGAATAGAGACTGTTCCCCCTACATAGGGTCACTTGGCAGATATGGATTGACACCTATCCTAATGATCCCTGATACACACTGACACAGAGCAGAATAGAGACTGTTCCCCCTACATAGGGTCACTTGGCAGATATGGATTGACACCTATCCTAATGATCCCTGATACACACTGACACAGAGCAGAATAGGGACTGTTCCCCCTACATAGGGTCACTTGGCAGATATGGATTGACAAATCCCTGACAAACAGCTACCACATGCAAGGAAGGCAGCAGGGGCGCAAATGACCCACTCCCGACGCGGGAAGGTAGTGACGACAAATAACAATACAGGACTCTTTAGAGGCCCTGTAATTGTAATCAGTCCACTTGAAATCCTTTAACTTTGATCAATTGGAGGGAAGTCTGGTGCAGAACCACTGACCCATGCGCAGGGCCAGCCTTAGGCCTTTGGGCGCCCTGTGCAAGAAATCTTCCCGACGCGGGAAGGTAGTGACGACAAATAACAATACAGGACTCTTTAGAGGCCCTGTGATTGTAATCAGTCCACTTGAAATCCTTTAACTTTGATCAATTGGAGGGAAGTCTGGTGCAGAGCCACTGACCCATGCGCAGGGCCAGCCTTAGGCCTTTGGGCGCCCTGTGCAAGAAATCTTCCCGATGCGGGAAGGTAGTGACGACAAATAACAATACAGGACTCTTTAGAGGCCCTGTGATTGTAATCAGTCCACTTGAAATCCTTTAACTTTGATCAATTGGAGGGAAGTCTGGTGCAGAGCCACTGACCCATGCGCAGGGCCGGCCTTAGGCCTTTGGGCGCCCTGTGCAAGAAATCTTCCCGACGCGGGAAGGTAGTGACGACAAATAACAATACAGGACTCTTTAGAGGCCCTGTGATTGTAATCAGTCCACTTGAAATCCTTTAACTTTGATCAATTGGAGGGAAGTCTGGTGCAGAGCCACTGACCCATGCGCAGGGCCAGCCTTAGGCCTTTGGGCGCCCTGTGCAAGAAATCTTCCCGACGCGGGAAGGTAGTGACGACAAATAACAATACAGGACTCTTTAGAGGCCCTTTGAGATTGTAATCAGTCCACTTGAAATCCTTTAACTTTGATCAATTGGAGGGAAGTCTGGTGCAGAGCCACTGATCCATGCACAGGGCCAGCCTTAGGCCTTTGGGCGCCCTGTGCAAGAAATCTTCCCGACGCGGGAAGGTAGTGACGACAAATAACAATACAGGACTCTTTAGAGGCCCTTTGAGATTGTAATCAGTCCACTTGAAATCCTTTAACTTTGATCAATTGGAGGGAAGTCTGGTGCAGAGCCACTGACCCATGCGCAGGGCCAGCCTTAGGCCTTTGGGCGCCCTGTGCAAGAAATCTTCCCGACGCGGGAAGGTAGTGACGACAAATAACAATACAGGACTCTTTAGAGGCCCTGTGATTGTAATCAGTCCACTTGAAATCCTTTAACTTTGATCAATTGGAGGGAAGTCTGGTGCAGAGCCACTGACCCATGCGCAGGGCCAGCCTTAGGCCTTTGGGCGCCCTGTGCAAGAAATCTTCCCGACGCGGGAAGGTAGTGACGACAAATAACAATACAGGACTCTTTAGAGGCCCTGTGATTGTAATCAGTCCACTTGAAATCCTTTAACTTTGATCAATTGGAGGGAAGTCTGGTGCAGAGCCACTGACCCATGCGCAGGGCCAGCCTTAGGCCTTTGGGCGCCCTGTGCAAGAAATCTTCCCGACGCGGGAAGGTAGTGACGACAAATAACAATACAGGACTCTTTAGAGGCCCTGTGATTGTAATCAGTCCACTTGAAATCCTTTAACTTTGATCAATTGGAGGGAAGTCTGGTGCAGAGCCACTGACCCATGCGCAGGGCCAGCCTTAGGCCTTTGGGCGCCCTGTGCAAGAAATCTTCCCGACGCGGGAAGGTAGTGACGACAAATAACAATACAGGACTCTTTAGAGGCCCTGTGATTGTAATCAGTCCACTTGAAATCCTTTAACTTTGATCAATTGGAGGGAAGTCTGGTGCAGAGCCACTGACCCATGCGCAGGGCCAGCCTTAGGCCTTTGGGCGCCCTGTGCAAGAAATCTTCCCGACGCGGGAAGGTAGTGACGACAAATAACAATACAGGACTCTTTAGATTTTCCAGACCCTGGGGTTGACATTAGTCCAGATTTACATCTTGTGACCCATGAGGATGTTCCAGGCACTACTTGTGAAATAAAGACAGATAATAAAGTGAATGATCCTTCTCCTTGGGACTTGCACCCTGTCGTTGAAGGTGGAGTAGGCAATGGCAAGAGCATGCTGTGGGTAGTCAGTGCAAACACTCTCTTCCCGGTGAATAATGAGGAGACTAACTATGATGACGTTATTTGCGTTTAAAGTAATGATGCCAGAGATCTAATGAAACCATATGGAAGGAACGAATTGGTTAAAAGAAAGGCAAGAGACCACCTGCATATAGACAAGAATACGCATAAGAGAAAGAAGAGAACAGGTGAAAAAGAGAAGCTGCAGACTGCCTATCTGCAAATAGTTGAGTTATGTCCTGAAGATGTCCGTGTTACCACAGTGCAGACTCTGTTTGATACACTACTGAGGTGAGTCAGAGAAACCCCAGATCTTCACGTATTGGATGAGTCGGTGCGTGGAGTTGCAGAGAACGTAGAACAAGAAATATTTAAACTTTTCCTGTGTACTGACAGCAGATATACATAGGGTCACTTGGCAGATATGGATTGACACCTGTCCTCAAAACCCCTGATACACACTGACACAGAGCAGAATAGAGACTGTTCCTTGTCCACAGAGACCATGATACACACTGACACAGAGCAGAATAGGGACTGTTACTCCTACATAGGGTCACTTGGCAGATATGGATTGACAAATCCCTGACAAACAGCTACCACATGCAAGGAAGGCAGCAGGGGCGCAAATGACCCACTCCCGACGCGGGAAGGTAGTGACGACAAATAACAATACAGGACTCTTTAGAGGCCCTGTAATTGTAATCAGTCCACTTGCAGCAGTGGGCCTAAAAATTAGGCATGTACACATGCCTGAAAAATTTGGTATTGTTGCAGCCGCTGCTGTAGCAGCGTCCAGAAAAATTGATGTTTGTTTCACAGGCAGAAAGTGCCCTAAAACATGGCGGCTTGAACCCTAGTTGGTGGCGGATAAGTCACGCAAGTCAAACGTCATTCAGAGCTAAAATACAGCAGCGTGTGGACCATTTTTAGCCCAAGGCAGCTCATCTCATCAGGCCTTTTTTAATCGAATGTATCGCCCAGTGTCAGTCCCTTCGGGATCCATCCCTCATTCATCTTAATAAAGGTGAGGTAATCTAGACTTTTTTGACCTAGGCGACTTCTCTTCTCAGTGACAATACCTCCTGCTGCACTGAAGGTCCTTTCTGACAGGACACTTGAAGCGGGGCAGGCCAGAAGTTCTATCGCAAATTGGGATAGCTCAGGCCACAGGTCAAGCCTGCACACCCAGTAGTCAAGGGGTTCATCGCTCCCCAGAGTGTCGATATCTGCAGTTAAGGCGAGGTAGTCTGCTACCTGTCGGTCGAGTCGCTCTCTGAGGGTGGATCCCGAAGGGCTGTGGCGATGCATAGGACTTAAAAAGGTCCGCATGTCCTCCATCAACAACACGTCTTTAAAGCGTCCTGTCCTTGCCGGCGTGGTCGTGGGAGGAGGAGGATGACTTCCACCTCTCCCCCTGTTAGATTCCCGTTGTGCTTTGACATAACCCTTATACGCTGTGTAAAGCATACTTTTTAATTTATTTTGCAAATGCTGCATCCTTTCCGACTTGTTGTAATTGGGTAACATTTCCGCCACTTTCTGCTTATACCGGGGGTCTAGTAGCGTGGACACCCAGTACAGGTCGTTCTCCTTCAGCCTTTTTATACGAGGGTCCCTCAACAGGCAGGACAGCATGAAAGACCCCATTTGCACAAGGTTGGATGCCGAGCTACTCATTTCCCGTTCCTCCTCCTCACTGATGTCATTGAAGGTATGTTCTTCCCCCCAGCCACGTACAACACCACGGGTACCAGATAGGTGACAACGAGCACCCTGGGATGCCTGTTGTGTTTGGTCTTGCTCCTCCTCCTCCTCCTCAAAGCTACAATCCTCCTCTGACTCCTCTTCCTCACAATCCTCTTCCAGCGTTGCCGCAGGTCCAGCAAGCGATGCTGATAAGGCTGTTTCTGGTGGTGATGGTGACCACAACTCTTCCTCTTCCTGCTCATCTACAGCCTGATCCAGCACTCTTCGCAGGGCACGCTCCATGAAGAAAACAAATGGTATGATGTCGCTGATGGTGCCTTCGTTGCGACTGACTAGGTTTGTCACCTCCTCAAAAGGACGCATGAGCCTACAGGCATTGCGCATGAGCGTCCAGTAACGTGGCAAAAAAATTCCCAGCTCCCCAGAGGCTGTCCAAGCACCCGGTCATACAAATATTCATTAACAGCTTTTTCTTGTTGGAGCAGGCGGTCGAACATTTGGAGTGTTGAATTCCAACGTGTAGGGCTGTCGCAAATCAAGCGCCTCACTGGCATGTTGTTTCGCCGCTGGATATCGGCAAAGTGAGCCATGGCCGTGTAGGAACGCCTGAAATGGCCACACACCTTCCTGACCTGCTTCAGGACGTCTTGTAAGCCTGTGTACTTATGCACAAAGCGTTGTACGATCAGATTACACACATGTGCCATGCACGGCACATGTGTCAACTTGCCCAACTTCAATGCCGCTATCACATTTTTTCCGTTGTCACACACCACTTTGCCGATATCCAGTTGCTGCGGAGTCAGCCACTTTTCCACCTGTGCGTTCAGGGCGGACAGGAGTGCTTGTCCGGTGTGACTCTCTGCTTTCAAGCAAGTCAAACCCAAGACGGCGTGACACTGCCGTATCCGGGATGTGGAATAGTACCTGGGGAGCTGGGGGGTGCCGTTGATGTGGACTCAGCCGAGGAGGTTATGGAAGAGGATGGAGTAGGAGGAGTAGAGGAGGTGGCAGCAGGACTGCCTGCAATTCGTGGCGGTGTCACCAACTCCTCTGCAATGCCACGCATTCCTTGCTTGTCAGCCGTCAGCAGGTTTACCCAATGCGCAGTGTAGGTGATATACCTGCCCTGACCATGCTTTGAAGACCAGGTATCAGTGGTCAGATGGACCCTTGCCCCAACACTGTGTGCCAGACATGCCATGACTTCCTTTTGCACAATCGAGTACAAGTTGGGGATTGCCTTTTGTGAAAAGAAATTCCGGCCGGGTACCTTCCACTGCGGTGTCCCAATAGCTACAAATTTTTTGAACGCCTCAGACTCAACCAGATTGTATGGTAAAAGCTGGCGGGCTAATAGTTCGGACAAGCCAGCTGTCAGACGCTGGGCAAGGGGGTGACTTGGTGACATTGGCTTCTTACGCTCAAACATGTCCTTGACAGACACATGACTGTGGGCAGATGAGCGGGAACTGCTCAAGGCGGGAGACGGAGTGGCGGATGGTTGAGAGGGGGCAAGAAGGACAGCAGTGGTTGACGTGGCTGAAGATGCTGGACCAGGAGGAGGATTGCTTGTACTCATGTGTTGATCCCATAGGCGTTTGTGATGTGAGATCATGTGCCTACGCAAAGCAGTTGTACCTAGGTGGGTGTTGGACCTCCCACGACTCAGTTTCCTTTGGCACAGGTTGCAAATGGCATCGCTGTTGTCAGAGGCAGACACACAAAAAAAATGCCACACTGCTGAGCTCTGCAATGACGGCATTCTGGTGGTGGACACAGCATGCGTTGATTGGCGTGCTGTCGGGCTGACCCCGGGTGCCGATGCATGCTGTCTGACTGTGCCACTAGCTCCTTGCGACGACCCCCCCCTGCTTCCAACTGGTCTCCTCCTCCTCCTCTCTGTCTCCCCATCTGAACTTTCGCCCTGTTCTTCTTCTCTTCTAGCGGGCACCCACGTGACATCCATGGACGCATCGTCATCATCAACCGCTTCGCTTGTATCTGACAACTCAGAAAATTAAGCAGCAGCGGGTACAACATCATCATCATCACACCGTACCTCCATGTGTTTAATGCTGCCTGCCTGAGACATATCCCTGTTATCTACATCCTCTAGCAATAATGGTTGCGCATCACTAATTTCTTCAAACGGGTGTGTGAATAACTCCTCTTACATACCAAGTAAAGCGGCTGTGGTGCTAGTTTTGGTGGTGGCGGCAGGCGGGTGAGTGCTATCTTGAGAGGTGCCTGAAGCTAAGCTGGAGGAGGATGGTGTGTCAAGGTTCCGAGCGGAGGCTGTACAAGATTGGGTGTCCTGTGTTAGCCAGTCAACTAAGTCCTCAGAACTTTTCAAGTTCAGGGTACGTGGCTTCTGAAAACTGGGCATTATTCTAGTGCAAAAGGGAATCACAGCACAACGACCACGACGGCCCCTGCGGGGTGGCCTGCCTCTGCCTGTCTTTTTTTGGGGGATTTGTGGTACTATGCGTGCAAGCTACTGTGAGACCAGATATGATTGGCAATGTGCACTGGAACAGTGCTGCAGAGCACACACTGTAGGCCTGAGACACCCGCTTGAAGACAAGTAACTGCTATTCAATCTATAACAGTGAAAAACAAATTTTGGTTGTAAAAGCACGCTATAGAGACACAAGATATGAGTGGCAACTGTCAAAGCACACTGGCACAGGTCTGCAGAGCACACGCTGAAGTAGGCCTGAGACACCCGCTTGAAGACAAGTAACTGCTATTCAATCTATAACAGTGAAAAACAAATTTTGGTTGTAAAAGCACGCTATAGAGACACAAGATATGAGTGGCAACTGTCAAAGCACACTGGCACAGGTCTGCAGAGCACACGCTGAAGTAGGCCTGAAACACAGACGCTTGCAGACAACTAACTGCTCTTCTATTACAGTGAAAAAAAATTATTTATTTTAAATCTAAAGCTTAACCAATTGTTAAAACAGATACGAGTGGTGGCACTGGGCAAGTGGGCACAGTATCCAATGTGAACCTCACACAGAAGCTGGCAGGCAGGCAACTGCTCTTCTATTACAGTGGAAACAAAATTTTGGTTGTAAAAGCACGCTAAAGAGACACCAGATATGATTGGCAACTGTCAAAGCACGCTGGCACAGGTCTGCAGAGCACACGCTGAAGTAGGCCTGAAACACAGACGCTTGCAGACAACTAACTGCTCTTCTATTACAGTGAAAAAAAATTATTTATTTTAAATCGAAAGCTTAACCAATTGTTAAAACAGATATGAGTGGTGGCACTGACTGTGCAAATGGGCAAGGCATCCAACCTCACACAGAAGCTGGCAGGCAGACAACTGCTCTTCTATTACAGTGAAAAAAAATTATTTATTTTAAATCGAAAGCTTAACCAATTGTTAAAACAGATATGAGTGGTGGCACTGACTGTGCAAATGGGCAAGGCATCCAACCTCACACAGAAGCTGGCAGGCAGGCAACTGCTCTTCTATTACAGTGAAAAAAACTTATTTATTTTAAATCTAAAGCTTAACCAATTGTTAAAACAGATATGAGTGGTGGCACTGAGCTAATAGGCACAGTATCCAATGTGAACCTCACACAGAAGCTGGCAGGCAGGCAACTGCTCTTCTATTACAGTGGAAACAAAATTTTGGTTGTAAAAGCATGCTAAAGAGACACCAGATATGATTGGCAACTGTCAAAGCACGCTGGCACAGGTCTGCAGAGCACACGCTGAAGTAGGCCTGAAACACAGACGCTTGCAGACAACTAACTGCTCTTCTATTACAGTGAAAAAAAAATATTTATTTTAAATGTAAAGCTTAACCGATTGTTAAAACAGATACGAGTGGTGGCACTGGGCAAGTG
Source organism: Pelobates fuscus (assembly GCF_036172605.1). NCBI lineage: Eukaryota > Metazoa > Chordata > Amphibia > Anura > Pelobatidae > Pelobates > Pelobates fuscus. The sequence goes on from NC_086319.1 coordinate 118,911,660, forward strand.
GGCACAGTATATGCTGTGAGCCTGACACACAGGATGGCAGGCAGGCACCTGCAATTACATTACACAGGAAAAAAAAAAAAAAGCAGCCTGATGTTATAGCCCTAAAAAGGGCTTTTTGGGGTGCTGTCCTTACAGCAGAGATCAGATGAGTCCTTCAGGATTGTAGTGGACACTGAATACCCTAGCCTAGCTATCAATTTCCCTATGTAATCAGCAGCAGCTAAACTTTCCCTCCTCTCACTAATATAACAATAAAGTGATTTGCAAACAATGCAAAAAAAACCTTGTGGCTATCAAACGGGGAAAAGAAATATATAAAATATAAATACCCCAATTCAGGAGGTGCAAGAGACTCCTCAATGTCTCTGATATCGAAAATATAAAACACTAAAAAGCACAACCTAAAAAAGTACAAAAGGGAGACCAATAGTGCAAATTGAAAAAATAAAAAATTCGTGTATAAAAAGCTAAAAAAACACACTCACAAACAAACGTAAAAAGTAGGCAGGGTATACTTGGTCCGCTTCAAATACTTCTTCACTTCCCAGTGTGGAAACGGATACTTAAAATGAAGCACAAAGACGGACCATAGTGCAAAATTGTATAATATTAAGAATACAGCTTTATTGGACACACTTACAAAATTTTAGTAGTGATTTGAAGTGCCTTTTTACTACTAAAATTTTGTAAGTGTGTCCAATAAAGCTGCATTCTTAATATTATACAATTTTGCACTATGGTCCGTCTTTGTGCTTCATTTTAAGTATCCGTTTCCACACTGGGAAGTGAAGAAGTATTTAAAGAGGACCAAGTATACCCTGCCTACTTTTTACGTTTGTTTGTGAGTGTGTTTTTTTAGCTTTTTATACACGAATTTTTTATTTTTTCAATCTGCACTATTGGTCTCCCTTTTGTACTTTTTTAGGTTGTGCTTTTTAGTGTTTTATACCTCCTCTCACTAAGCATGCATCTTCCGAATGAATCGAAAATGGATGCTGGGAGGGAGGTTGGAGGGTGTGGAAGGGAGGGAGTGCTGCTGATTGGCTGTAATGTGTCTGCTGACCGAGAGGCACAGGGTCAAAGTTTGCCCAATGATGACGAATAGGGGGCGGATTGACCTGCGCATGTGTCCGCCCGCCGCGGCGAACGCGAACAAGCTAATTTCGCCGGGAACTGTCCGCCGGCGGACAGTTCGGTACATCACTACTGGTAAGGTGGGTTCTAAAATACCCAAAATTGGATTGAAGGCATCATGTCAAAGCCAAAAAAATAAAGTGCTAGGCCTGCAGCATGAGGAAGGATTTCAGAATCAATGACATGTCTATTAGTTGCTAAGATGCAGAAAGAATGGATTAGAATTTAAAGTGAATCCAAAGTGAATTTCATATTAAAGACCAAAGTAGCTGAACAGGTAGCATAGCTGACTTGTAGGTTTTTGTTTTTTAGTTTGGTTATTTTGGCTGTAAATGTGAAATTCACTTTGAATTCCTGACAATTTTAGTGAAAAAACCTTAGAGGAACACTGAGGACACGAGACATGTGCAACAAACACCATGATTTGTCAATCTAATGCTTTTCTATAAAAAACACTGAATCAAAGGCTTTGCAAAGAGAAGTACTGGATGCTCACAGTGTCCAGTTTAAGCATACTCTTTAAGAAGACCACCAACACCTATGCGCAACACAACAGTCATTCTATATAGGAAGGAAATTAAAAAGAATTAAGGGATTTTGAACTGGTAGAAAAACCTGTTCTCGGGTTTAATGCAGAAAGCGTTACTATACACATTTACCCTGACCCTACGGTCACAATGTCTTGCTCACCACAAGAGAAAACCAAACTATATACACCTGAAAACAAAACTTATTTTCGGAACATAAATTAAAAAAAAATCTCTTATAGTGAAGCTTCTGTGATTCAAATAAAGGCTCACTTCTAATAAAGTGGCTGAAATATGCGCCTGTCACCCTTGACGTTTGTTTTGCCACTACGGGCGCGCCTCAGGGGTACTGACAGATGCATATTTCAGCCTGATGAGCCAGAGTGGTGAAATGTGCTGGAGTTTTTATCTATGTTCAGAAAATAAGTTACCAAACAAGGAACGAGCCTCTGTCTAGCACTTACTAGATATACGGTTATATTTCCCTTAACACCAGCATCTATGCAACTCTTTGCTAAGTCTCACCTTTTTTCTTGACTATATTATTTTAGCATCTGGGGGAGGGATTTCCAACTAATCGGTGCAGTGGCTTAGGCTGTTGGTTAAGGGGTGCCCTGGAAGGCTCAGTTTTATCATAGAAAATGTTTTACCTTTCCTGTTTGTGCACAGCACCCACAACCAGGTTCGGTGTTTCTAACGGATGATTGTTACATATACTATTACCTGTTGAGACACCAGTATTGATAGCAAGGTCCAACTCTCCTCTGTTTGTGGATTCATAGACGCTGGTGTTAGGTGATCATCCTCCCTGAGTAGTAAAACCCCCATTCTCCCTCCAGGTGGTACTTATATAGGGGTAGTTATGCAGAGCACATCTCAATTCCACTTATTTGATGTTTGACAAGTGCAAATGCTCACAGTCTGCACAGTTATATAGTGGATGGTTACCTCTGGTTCGTGTGGTTACCGATTAGACTAGACAGTTACTGTCAATTACCTGGATTTCAGAAGGACAAATAGCATCCTACTCACTAACTTTATAGAGGGCACCATTTAGTCATTAATCCTTTATTTCTAGGCTGGTACTGTACACATTGGCTTCTATTTAGTTTTGTTTTTAGATTTATACAGTTTGATTTTCTTTTGTGGTGAACAGAACGTTGGCACTGCATTTTAATTATTTTATTAAAAGTTAAGTTTTATCCTCAGTTGGGTTTCCATCCTTGGGGAATAATATATATCCTTTCCCTTCTCTCCTGTTATTCTCCGGTCAAATATACATTATTAGTGAATTCACTAGGGATTACCCCCACCCAGGAGGTGTATAAATACACACATAATTTGATTATTTGATGTTATTAAAATAGTAAATCATTGTAAAACAATATCCAAAAATATTAAATAATTTGAAAAACATATCCAGAAACATTAAATCGAGACCTATGTTGCAAATCAATGACTATATCAAAAGGTTGTTTTCACTCATAATGTAATTTTATTACAAAGATCAGATCAATTTTTTTTTTCATTCAAACATACAAAAACATACATATATACATATTTTACAAAGAGAAAAGGCAAAAAAGGCAACATAGAATATATAAAAATGATCTCATTCAGATCACTATTGAAGTTATAGCAATGCCGTTAATTAAAATATATATTCCTTTTCAGCAGATTTCCCTATCCAGTGTTCAACCGACTTGTTCAAAATTTGGTGAAATGCTGATATTTTATTCTATCTTATCTTCCTATTATATTTAGCAATGTGAGTCTAGAATTTACATGTTTAATACAATAGATTATTACGTATAATATAGAGTTATATAGATAACATTACTAGTATTATAAGTAATCACATCTTAATTTTATAGTGAAGTATGGGTGTTTTGAAACCTATCCATACCCCACAAATATAGAAAAACAATTCTCTCTCGTTGAAGCATTTGATCTTTTTTTATGTCTTTTTTTTTTTAATTTTATTTTATTTTTTACTTATTTTTTTTTTTTTTTAGGAAACACAAATATCTTGCATTTTATTTTTTTTATCTTAGCCTTTCTACATTATTAAATTGCATTTTTTCCTTATATTGAAGCAAGTTTACTCTATCCAACCTTTCTACTGGTTCCCTACTAGTTTCCTTACACCAAAAATTACAAAGTGACTGAAATAAATGCAATACAAAACAAAAGTTTCCTATTTTAGGGAAAAATAAAGTGATATTTTAATAAAGTGTAATAATCTTTGCTGTAGGTTTGCATAAGCACTTCGCGTGCAAGTAAAGAGCCTCCAAAAAGGATGAGCTATGCAATGCCTCCAGCCAATAAGCAGTAAGACTAGTGCAGGAGTAAAACTGTTTGCAGAAAATCAAGGCTTTCTCTTCTCATGAGAAAAACAGCAAGTTTAGGGCAACAGATGCATCTGACAGGTAGCTTGCAGAGACATTTTCTTTCACACTGAGAGACAGAAAGAGCTTTATTCAGAAGTGCAGGTTCTAAAGTTTTCTAATAAGGCACCTGAGTTCTTCTCATGAAGCCAGCAGTGAGAACAACTATTAGCTCCTATTACGTGTTTAGAAGACAGTAGTTGACAAGTGCTTAGCTTGTGTTATCAACAGTGATTTCCTATGAAGCGCTCATTAATGTCAACAGCTATTTGCAAGCTTTGAACAATTACATCAAGCAGTTAACCTTACTGTTGCTGGTAAATGTGTTGCTTAATAGCAAATACACAGTGTGCTTAGAAGTAACGATGCAGTCTTCTTTTTTATTGAAGTAATCCGTAACCCACCAATGGACAAACAAACTAAAATCACTATAGTTATTACATTTCATGCTACATTTCTGTAGTTTTCAGTATTTTACTGGATCAAATAAGCAGTAACCTTTAATATGGCAAACACACATTTGGTTATGTGCTGCCTGACAATTGCATGCAGATAAACAGGCAAATCTATAACAATAGAACAGGCATAGGAAACCTTCGGCACTCCAGATGTTTTGTACTAAACCTCCCATGATGCTTTGTCAGGATTATGGGTGTAAGAGCATTATGGGGGATGTAGACCACAACATCTGGAGTGCCAAAGGTTGCCTATCCCTGCTCTAGTTCCACCAGATATTATAGGGAGGGTATTGCAAGGGGCCTTTTGTAATGCATCCATAATGCAGTTACAATTAATTTAACTTGTTAATTAGGTCATTTGGCTGTTCAGGAGAATTTCACATCTCTAAAGTACCATATGGGGTATAACCAAGCAAATGACTAGTGCAATGTTGGTTTGATTGGTTATTCTGAGTTCTACCCGTGGTGCCAAAATAAAAAAAGAGAACAGCCACTAAATGTTGAGTTGATTCACAAATCAAGTGACTAGCTGAGAAAAAAGAAAGGAGGAGCAATAAAAACAATACTGAATATTAATATTGCATAGATTTGTACTATTCCTCTTCTTTTATACTTTATTGATTAATGTTTCTGACTTCATCTGGGAACCAAATGTAAGGAGAATGTGCCTATCTGTACTGCAAACTAGATACATAATATTTATATTTTATATTTTGCTGTACAAAAATTAGCCTGATTTGGAACCATGTTTGGTTTACCCAGATTATTTTCCTGAATATTTTTCATCTATGATGTTCAATTGAGCCGAACTATCAACTGATTGTATGAAATGCCATAGTAACTTTCATTTGCGTAAATAAAGGGCTCAGCTATGCTAAATGTTTCTGCCATGCACAAGTCTAAAAGTTATAAATTAAAACTTAATTACTACTACAAATGTTATAATACAAAAGCTATTTACAAGCATTAGCCTTTCAGGAGTTTAAAATTGTGACTTTGATGGCTCAAGATTTGATGTATCTGCTGACCCAATATGGTTGTGTAAAACACGAGGATCCTCCATGAAACTCATGGAAAATGTAAAGTGCACACTTGCCTGCAAACCTTATCGCACTGTGTATAATGGAGATGGAGAAAAGATGCTAAAATTGCCTAGATTTCCCCAATCATTATCTGTTGTTTAGAGCAGTGGTAACACCAGGAAATCCAGATTTGAATCCTGGTTAGACCAACTCACCAGGCAAGACGCTTAACAATGTATATCCACCTACCTTAATTCCTCGTAGAATGTAAGCTTATTTGAACATGGTCTTCTTTACCTCTAAATATTCCCATACCCTAATTGTAAAGCACTGCTAAAGATGTTGCTGATATATACATGCAAATAATAATTATACTAAGTACACACAAAGTTCATCAAGTAGGTAAAACAAAATATTCTTAACCAATTAATCTTGGGAAGCTGCCTAATGTAGCTGCGCATTGGTCTACTCTATCATGTTGATAGACAGTTGAACAAACAGCATTCTGTGGACATACCATTTCATTCACCTTTTGCCAATCTCACATACACAGCTTGAAGTGCAATATCATATTGATGAATCACAATGGAATGAGACGTGCCTAGTGATGCAAGCCAACAAACCACATTGATCTGAAGGATCTTGATTGCAGGAGAATATAAAATGTGCATGTCACATTCTGTGTTTGATTTGTAAATCTTCAGCCAGCAAATGTTACTATAAACATTTTCATTACATGACTGATGTGAGGCACAGACAATCATGGTTTCCAACCCAATATCACAAAGGACATAAATAAAGAAGTTGTATGGTGTTATATGTGTGCTGTATATATAAAACTACAATAAAGCATGCATGCTCCTTATCTAAACTATATCTGTATATCTCCATTTTTGTACGTAAATAAACCTTCCCTGTGAATCTTTATGTTTTGGATGTTAATATTAACAACTATCACTTACTAACTATCGCCACCTCTCTATGCTAATCTAACATTTCAAATAAATGGTGAATATACAGTAGTTGTATATAAAAAATACACAAGATAGTCAAGCAAGGGTCTGCCTAAGAATAGTGCTTAGGGTAAAGTGCTACATGTTCTCATAGGAACATTTCCTTTAAAGCTTTAAACAGTAATTTCGAACAGACATTAGCAATTTGTTTAGATCCAAAACAAATGTCATCTGAATTTCTGAATCAAGTGAAAAAAAATGAATATGAAAGTACATGTAATGAATTGAAACAAATTACTTTGGATCCATTTGTTCAGAGGCAGCTCTAGACTTTATGAGGCCTTTGACGAAACTCAAATATAAGGCCCCCACTAACACTCAAAGTGAAAAAATAATAGGGTTGCATTTTATGTGACAAGATTAGAGACATTAATGTGACAGGATAAGTGTGGCAGGATTGGTGGGAGAGTGTGTCAGAGTGAGAGGAGGTGAGTGTGACAGAATTAGGGGGGTTCATTTGACAGGGTGAGTGTGGCAGAGCAAGGGCAGGTGAGTTTGAAGGGGGTGAGATTAACAGGATTAAGAGTGGTTAATGTGAGTGTGGATGTGTAACAGGCTGAAATTGTGGGGGGATGACAGTGTAAATGGGAGGTTGACAGTGTGTATGGGGAAGATGACAGTGTGTGTTGGGAAGCTGACAGTGTGTGTGGGATTGCTGACTGCGTTAGAGTATGGTGACACTACATTGTGAGGGTGACAGTGTGTGGTGGTGCATGACAGTGTATGTGAGGTAGTCACAGTGTGTATGAGGGAAGGTGACAGGGGTGATACTGTGTGTGAGGGGGTGATACTGTGATAGAAGAGGGTTGATTCTGTGTGAGAAGGTGGGGTGATTGTGTGTGGGACATTGGGGTGATACTGTGAGGGAAGGGGGTGAGTCTGTGTGGGACAGTGAAGTGATACTGTGAGGGGGTGATAGTGTGAGACGGTTTATTCAATCGATATGTTTCTAATTTTGGACGAACCAACATTTTAAAATTATCTAATGAAAATTAAACAAAACAAAATGTTTTCCCAGTGCACACCTCTGATATAGAATGTAGTGTTTAGTGTGAAAAGATACTTAAGGGAATATTCGATTATGCCTCGGATCCTAAACTAATAGTAACGGGAACTACCGGGAGTTAAAATGTTAAAAGATATTCACTGAATTAGTGATAATATACCCAGATTAGGCAGTTCTTTTCAAATGCTTTTTATTAATTTAAAAAAATAACAACAACAAAAAGTTGTACATATTAGTCAACATGCCAACAATAAATAATGTGTATACATTGTAATATATGACATAATGAGAGAATATTTATTATAGAAAAATAATAATAATATAGCTTTTTCGCATTCAGACCAATCGTGTCTGAGGAGTACATTAGTAGCTGATGGTATACGGAAAGCGAGTTCACAACATTTATTCTCAAATAATAACAATAAAACTTTAGTGACAGAGGGAATAGTATTATATTGACTGTTGTGGTTGAGATAAGGAGATGGCCTAACATTATTCTTTTGTGTGCTGTGAAACATGAAAAGTTATCTGTGAAATGTTTAATAGGCACAAACCAGGGTAAATCAACAGGAAACTCTGTGATGGATACGATCAATTCGAAAATGACTTGCCAATAATTTGATTATTTCGGGCATGACCAAAAAATGTGGTACAATGTACGTATCTGTCCGCACTCTCTAACATAAATTAGTTGTGAAAAGAAGTAATCTGTACATTTTAAATGGAGTAAAGTACCATTGATAAATTAATTTTAGGTGAGTTTCTATATGACTTTTACATTGCGTGATACCCTTCAATGCAAATAGTGAAGCATGCCAGTCTTCCACTGGAAGTACCTCACCCAGATCACTCTCCTACTTTGTGATATATGGCAATCCCATGCCTTTTTCGCCTGCAAAAAAGGCATAGCACATGGAGATGGTGCAGATCAGGCCAGGATCCGAGATGTAAACCCTTTCTAAATTTGACAATTCCTATTTTCTAGAACTCAGATCCTGGTCAGAAATCCCAAAATGTTCGCTAATTATTTTAACCGAACTTGCATGTGTGATAAAAATAAATCATGAATACAATGAGAGGACCAATATTTTACATCTAGTTCAGGTATAACTAATTTTAGTACAGCTAGAGGAGTGGCTATAGACCAGACAGCAGTAGGATGCATTTTCCAATACAGTATATTCCATGTTTTTATAGTAGTTTTGGTAGTGAGAAACATGTCCGCCAACCTTGTGCGCTGATACAAAAGCAACCATAAGATATCTTTAATTGAATGTGGTGAGCGTTTGCTAGCCTCCATCTCATGCCAAAGAGGATGGTCATGCTCTTGGTTGAACTTCAGCGCCATCCCTGCATTAGATGCGTAATAATAATGGATACAGTCCGTCAAACCCACACCCCAACTAACCATGAGCTTTTGAAGTATGGACAATTTAATCCTTGATGGTTTCCCATGCCATATGAGTTTCAAGAGAGCAAAATGCACCTTTCAAAAAAGGATAAAGGAATCGAAAGGGAGCTGGTTCTAAGAAAATATAACATTTTGGGAAAAGAGTCATCTTTACCAAATTAACCCTGCCTAACCATGAAATTTCTAGGCTACACCACCTCTCTAGATCATTCCTAAAGTCAGACCAGACCTTACCCAAGTTATAAGAATGCATCTTCAACAGGTTCTTGCATAGGTTGATGCCCAGATAAGATATATAAGAGATCCTCCAGTCAAACCAACCTTTCAAAATATCTAGGTTATACCAAGGTATGAAGAAAGAGAGAGCTTGAGTCTTGGCTGTATTCAGTTTGTAGAACAAAATGTCACTGAATTCCTGCATGATCAACATCAACGGAGTAAGAGAAGTCATTGATTTTTAAGCGATAACATGATGTTGTCTGCAAAAAGACCTATTTTGTGTTCCTTAACAACTATTGCAATACCTTTGATATCTGCGCTGCAGCGTATCATCTCTGCCAGGGGCTCCATTGCCAGCACAAATAGGAGTGGGGACAATGGACACCCCTGCCTGGTCCCATTGGACAATTAAAAGTTTTCAGAAACAAAACCAGTCGCAGATACTCTGACAGTTGTTTGACAGTATAGTGCAAATACAGCCTTGATGAAGGGGTCTGGGATATTAAAGTGCGACAAAACTTTCCTTAGGTAATCCCAATGGATCCTATCAAACACCTTCTCCACCTCCAAAGAGAGGAGCAAAGAAGGTGTGCAAGTAGATTTAAGATGTCTTAGTCAATTAGGGAGGGAAGAAGTCGATTAAGTCTATTGGCTAAAATTTTTGAATAAATATTTTTGTCATTGTTAATTAATGAAATAGGGCAAAAATTTGAGCAGACATTAGGTGTTTTACCAGGTTTAGGTAGCGTGACTGTATGCGCCCCCAAAACCTCCTCCTGCATTCCACCTGTATTCAAATAATGATTGAATAGGTGAGTTAAATGAGGGTTAAGAATGCCAGAGAAAGACTTCTAGTACACCATGTGGGATCATTTTATTGGCGTCAGTAACTTCTTTTGTCGTGATGGGAGAATTTAAAATATCCAATTCATCAGTAGGTAATTGTTTTAACAAGACACTGTTCAGAAAACAGCGTATTGTATCAGATGTGGGCTGTATCGTAGTGGGATTGGAATTCAAATTTTTTTTTTTATAATAATCTGCAAACACATTACAGAATTTTACTGGATGAGTAACACAATTATCATCTACTAAATGCTCAATTCTGGGTTGGGAAATCCAGTGGTGCAATTAAGAGGCCAACAGTGACGAGGCTCTATTCCTATTAGCATAAAAAACCTGTTTCAATCTTTTCAACATCAAGGCTATGCATTCCAACTGGAGAGTGTTAATTTTAACCTTAACTTCAGAAATCTTTGCAGCAAGGGGTATGGAAGGGCCAATGTTGTTTGCCTGATTCAATTCATACAGTTCTTTTTCGAATTCTCTCAGGTTTTTGGACCAAATTTTTTTCATATAGGCTTTATGAGCATTTCACAATGAGGTATCCTGTAAATATTGGGCCAAATTTTCCCTGAAGTAATTGTTAATCACTGATTCAGTCAAATCTTTATTATCAAGCTCAGTGACCAAATACGGGTGTAGTCACTAAGTCTCCATTGTCTGTTTGGGTTCGACTGGAAAGAGGCTGAGAGATATGTGTAGTCTTTTTCTCCTTTATGCTGTACACGCCAACAGTCAAATAAGCCCTGAGAACAAGACTTTGGAACAAGACCAATTTTTCACTGTTATTTTTTTTTTTAGCAGCGCTAGTTACATCTCTGACAATATCATATTCGCAATCCAGAAGAAAATTGGTATCACCACCCAAAATCAATCTGCCTCTGACCTCATCTGAAACCTTACTAATGATTTCAAAAAATGAAATAGCCATGAGTTAGGGGAATATAGATTTACCAGAGTGTACCCAACATTATTTACTGTACCTTTCCAGATTAGATATCTGCCATCTGGATCCAAAGTCACATCCTCTGTATGTATGACAAGCCACATTTTTGCTGAAAAATATAGAGACTTTTTTTTTACAAAATGTAGAGTGATTCTGGGTGGGATAGTCTTTCTTCAGACTATTAGGTACATTATCTTTTTTGAAAAGGAGTCTCCTGAATGAATAAAACCCATGGCCCAATACGCTTCACCTCTGAATAAAAGTCTTCATTTGTGCGGAGTGTTTTGTCCCCTCACATTGAATGATAAAAACTTTAAAACCATACCTATTGCTCAAAAAGAGCAAATAAGAACGAAAGAAAGAATTGGTTAAGGAATCCGAACACACTGCACAACTCGAAATATGCTTTATCATTTATCAATCCCATTTGGGAAAGTGGGATCCGCCTGACCGATGTTTATTTAGCTCTGTGTATCCCTGATAATATAGTCCTCAAAACTATGACACCGACGAAGGGGCCCTACTGACACCTATACGGTAATACCATACACACTCTGAAAACCGCACGCACAAAACACAGAGAACACTACTGCAAAGATAGGGGCATCCACACTACGAGACAAACTCTAGATTGTAACTTACCTTGCACACCCATTATACACCCAACCTCCCCCCATGCCATTATACAGACGGCCATACTTCCACGCTCACACATCTACCTGACTGGTAGGGGGAGACACCCTAGGTGTCATAAGCTCACGAGAAACATAGCCGAGACCACATACTCACATAGGGTAAAAGCATTGACCGTCACGATTGTTTAACTGTATATAATTATAAAATGTGTACTGTTTACTGAAGCTACCTGTGTTATTGATTGTTGACATTTCAGCAAGCGAGAGCTGTTGTGGCATTGTCTGCTACCTTGTTTAATAGGTGCACAAAAAAAATAAAGAATTAAAAAAAATAAACTATGACACCGAGAGAATAAAGTAGCACAATATGGATGACATTATAAATATTTTGTTTACTAAAGGGAAGAAAAACTTGGAGAACACCTCCAATAAGGGGAAAAAAAAAAAATATATATATATATATATATATATATATATATTTACAAAAGAAACAAGGCCTTGAGTGGGGAATGTAAAATTATCCCCATCTCAAAAATATACAGGCCTCTGTTGGGGATGACGAGATCGGGGACAAAGGGATATATATATATATATTTATTAATTTTTTTTAGAGAAAAGGAGAAAACAAAATTAATAATAATTAAGAATGTCGAAATGTAAAAACAAAAATAAGAGCTCAAAAAAGAAGCAAAAATAAAAAGGAATACTTTTTCCATCATCAAAGTACCGTATATACTCGAGTATAAGCCGAGTTTTTCAGCACATTTTTTGTGCTGAAAAACCCCAACTCGGCTTATACTCGAGTCAATAGTCTGTATTATGGCAATTTACATTGCCATAATACAGACTGGGGGCTGTGGGGGCTGCAGAGAGTGTACTTACCTCTCCTGCAGCTCCTGTCAGCTCTCTTCTCCTCTGCGCCGTCCGGTCAGCTCTTCTGTCAGCTCCCACTGTAAGTCTCGCGAGAGCCGCGGCTCTCGCGAGACTTACACTGGGAGCTGACCGAGGTGCTGAACGGACGGCGCGGAGGAGGAGAGCTGACAGGAGCTGCAGGAAATGTAAGTAACGCTCTCTGCAGCCCCCACAGCCCCCCCCCCCTACTGAACTGCCAATGCTGGACCACCAGGGAAGGAGAGACCCCCTCCCTGCCATGTATCAAGCAGGGAGGGGGGACGAAAAAAAAAAATCAAAATAATAAAATATTAATAAGTAAAAAAAAATATTACAAATAAAATAAAATAATAAAAAATAACCATAAAAAATATTAAAATTATAAAAAATAATAAAATAAAATAAAAAATAATAAAATATTAAAATAATTACAAATAATAATAATAAAATTGCCCACCCCCCACAAAGGCTCTGCAACACACACACACATACTCATACACACACTGCACACATACACACACACTGATCACACACACACTGCACACATACACACACACTGATCACACACACACTGCATTCATACATACTGCACTCATACACACACGCTGCATTCATACACACACTCTGCACTCATACACACACGCTGCACTCATACACACACACACTGCATTCATTATATACACACACTGTAAATAAATATTCAATTAATATAATTTTTTTAGGATCTAATTTTATTTAGAAATTTACCAGTAGCTGCTGCATTTCCCACCCTAGTCTTATACTCGAGTCAATCATTTTTCCCAGTTTTTTGGGGTAAAATTAGGGGCCTCGTCTTATATTCGGGTCGGCTTATACTCGAGTATATACGGTATATTTTAGATAACTCTTAATTAAAGCTCTACCTAAGTAGATGAACATAAAGAATTTATAAACCAATAACCAAAAAAATCAAGAGTTAAAAATCCAACGACCAACACTAATCTCCAGAGTGAGTAAACCGGAATCTTTAGAAGAATCACCATAGGCTGAAATTAGGAAAAATTTAAGCAGATCCGTACAGTAGGAACGTGAAGCCATGAACCAGAAATCCGAAGTTTTATTTCCATACATCCACGAGTAGTAGGTTTATTTGGTAGCATAGAGATAGCTCGCAGGAACCTAAAGGAAGATGTAGATTTTGGACAAAAAACATGACCAATAGTCAAAACAGGCAAACAGTAGTTATTTTTTAGCAAACAAAGTTATTTTGTGATCAGCTGTGAGACAGTGAATCTCTTTGTCTTATCTTCCTGGTGAGAAGAGGAGTTATTGGAGATCTACGTGCTGGGATTACAGGCTCAAAGCCTCTTAAAATGTGAAGAACCTCCATGCTTTCTTCAGGTGTAGTTATGACATATTGCTGTCCGTCCAGGCGGAACAATACCTTTACAGGAAACCCCACGGTACCTGATGTTCAGTTTGCGCAACTCAGCTGTAAATGGGCCAAATTCTCTTCTGCGTTGCATTGTAATATGGGAAAAATCCTGGAAGACTTTAATATGATTGTATTCGTTTGAAAGGTTAGATGTTCTTAATGCCGCCAGGAAATCCTCTTTAACAGTGAAGAAGTGGATCCTCACTATTGTATCCTTTGGAACGTCTTGCAGAGCAGGCTTGGGGAGTCTGTGTATACAATCAATTTTCAAGTCTTCTTCACTGAGGCTGGCCAAACTTAGCATTTTTATTAGCTTTTTGCAATTTTCTTTACACAAAAACTGCACTTTTACTGGTGATTTAATCGTCGTGATAAGTTTTACTGTTTTAAAAACTCATATTTGTGTTTAGTGAAGTCTCCCGAGTATAACAATACCCCCCATGTACGGGTTTTATGGTGTTTTGGAAAGTTACAGGGTCAATATAGGGCTTTCCCAATTCAGTTTGCCAGATTGGTTTGCTGGGTCTGTGTTGCCTTTTGAGACCATATGGTAGCCTAGGAATGTGATATAACCCCGTCATGGCATACCATTTCCAAATGTAGACAACTCAGGATATTCAAAATGGGGTATTTCCAGTCTTTTTTAGTAGCCACGTAGTCATAAACACTGGCCAAAGTTAGCGTTTTTATTTGTTTATTATAAATGTTTTTTTCCCAATGTATAATATATATGTAAAGGCTGGGCCTGGAGTTGTCGGAGGGGCTAGTGCTGATATAAGAACTCACTTATTTGCACTAGACTGCTCCTCTGTATCGCTCCATTTCATGTCCCTCCCTCCACTTCCCCTTTTAAATTACTTATTTTATTCTAATTACCTTCCTTGGTGGGCCCACTTTATTTACAAATGAATATTGTATACCTCTACATATATCATAAGGTATCAATTACAAGATATGGATTTATTGAGCACAAATATATGTATATATATATATATATATATATATATATATATACACACACACACACACACACACACACATTTCCTATACATGTATAATACATTATAATTAAAACATTTTATAATATATTATACATATATAATGCATATGTTATTTCATTATACGTGTATTTTGAGATATATGTGTATATATCTCAAAGTACACTTCTAATGAAATCATATATATGTATTATATATAATATATTATAAAATGCTTTAATTATTTTATAATATATTATACATACATAATATATGTATAATATATTTATTTATTTGCTTTTTAGTAGCCTGTGGGACTGCCTGACAGCTCAGACAGTCCCCCTGCTGACAGCTCCTACAGTCCTATTGTGGCGATGTAATCATGGTGATCACATGGCCCTGGAGGGCCGGAGCTGCTGCAGGGGGACTGCTGGGGTCTCCGGCAGCCCCCCCCCTTCAACCGTGATCACTGTGGATGGCTGGTCCAGGTAAGTTCAGGGCTCCTATTTGCCGCGGACGTACTAGGTCCTTAACAACCATTTTTTGTCGGAAGTATCTAATTAAGGGGATATATATATATATATATATATATATATATATATATATCGTATATACTCGAGTATAAGCCGAGTTTTTCAGCACATTTTTTGTGCTGAAAAACCCCAACTCGGCTTATACTCGAGTCAATAGTCTGTATTATGGCAATTTGCATTGCCATAATGCAGACTGGGGCTGTTGGCTCGCGAGACTTACAGTGGCTCGCGAGACTTACAGTGTGAGCTGATAGAGGAGCTGACCGGACCGGCGCAGAGGAGGAGGAAGCTGACAGGAGCTGCAGGATAGGTAAGTAAACTCTCTGACAGCCCCCTCCTCCCCCCCCACTGAACTACCAATGCCACTAGACCACCAGGGAAGGAGCCCCCTCCCTGCTATGTATAAAGCAGGGAGGGGGGACGAAAAAAAATAAAATAATAAATATTACAAATAAAATAATAAAAAATAAATATTAAAATAAAAAATAATAATAATTAAATAAAATAAAATAATACAAATGAATCATAAAAAATGTTAAAATAATAAAAAAAAAATTGCCCACACCCCACCAAGGCTCTGCAACACACACACACACACACACACACACACACACACACACACACACTGCATTCATACACACACTGCACACATACTCATACACACATACACACACGCACACACACACACTGCACACATACACACACTGCACTCATACATACACACACACACTGCACTCATACACACACTGCACTCATACACACACGCTGCATTCATACACACACTGCATTCATACACACGCTGCATACACACACGCTGCATTCATACACACACGCTGCACTCATACACACACGCTGCACTCATACACACACTGCACTCATACACACGCTGCACTCATACACACACGCTGCATTCATACACACACTGTAAATAAATATTCAATTAATATAATTTTTTTAGGATCTAATTTTATTTAGAAATTTACCAGTAGCTGCTGCATTTCCTACCCTAGTCTTATACTCGAGTCAATAAGTTTTCCCAGTTTTTTGGGGTAAAATTAGGGGCCTCGGCTTATATTCGGGTCGGCTTATACGGTATATATAAATAAATTTTATTCTAAGTGTATCTCTACACACACACACACACACACACACACACATATATATATATATATATATATATATATATATATATATATATACACACACAATTAGAATACAATTTATATATAATTTTTAAAAAATATTTTTACAGTTTATGTATTTTTATTTTTTTTAATTCTTTATTTTGCAGTGCATTATCAACAGTACAAACTTGTATGAGTGCGCCACAACAGCGGCTACATGAGATATAACATTTGTCTGAGCTTGTTGCTGCTGGGGTAGGGGTAGTCTTTGCACCTTTTTTTGTTACTGTGGTCTGTGTGGTTAAATCGAGTGGTCTCCTATGACAGAGTCGTGCGCCTGTATATAGGCTAGCGTCTCGTTAGTAAGTTAGGGTCATCAAATCGTGACACTGGCATAGGTTTGACGCTGGACACCCTCCTGTCCCTTATTGCTATGTACTGTACTGTGGGTTGTGCGTGAAGGCAAGGGATAGGTGCAAAATAGTTGTCGGTGTGTAATCTATTTGTCCTTGGAGCTTGGGTGTGTGTGCCTTAGCGGTGTTGTTGTGGTTGGGCAGTGGGACTGTGTGGCTCCAGTGGACTAGTACGGCTCGTGTGGATATACGCTCCATTGTTTGCTATGCCCCTTGACCCCGGGGCATTGGGGGGGGTCTTGGACCCCCAGTGCAGTCTGGTCGCCTATATGTTGCGAGTTGGGTCTGATTTGGCTGTTTGCGGGGTTGGTTGCCTTGGGTGTGGTGGTGTGTCAGTGGTGTGTCAGTGGTGTGGCATTTTAAAATAAAACATATTTAATAAGTAGCAAGAACAGTAATAACAGTGACACTTGAAGCTCGTTTCAGGTCGCAGGTCCCGGGCGCTGTGTGTCTGGTCCCGTGGTATGGTTGGAAAGTCCCAATGTGTTCAGTAGGACTGGGCCTTCTTCGATGGTGGTGATTTTATAATGCTGGTCACCTTTGGTCACCCATAGGGTTCTCGGGGTCACCCATCTGTATTTGAGTCCCGCCGTTTGTATGGTGGTGGTTACTGGTTGCAGGCTCTTGCGCCATAACAGCGTGTCTCTGCTTAGGTCCTGGAAAAAGGAGAGTTTGTGCGTTTCAAAATTATACGGTGTCATTCCTTTTAACGCTGTCATGAGGGCTATTTTGTCCGTCAGGGTTTGGCAGCGTAGAATAATGTCCCGTGGGGCTGCTTTCGGTGCTTGTTGCGGCTTAGTGATGCGATAGACTCCGTCAAATGTAAAGTGTTTAACTTGTTTGTTGGGGATTATTGAGGTCACCAAACGCCTGATAAAGTGGGGTAATTCCTCTAGTGGTACTGCTTCGGATACCCCTCTAATCTTTACATTCTTCCTCCTTCCCGTGTCATCAACTACATTGACTTGCCTGAGGATGTTCACCTGTTCCGTCCGTAACTGGGCGATGTCGGTTTGCATCGAGAGTAGGTCCTGGCGTAAATCGCTTACGTCCTGTGCCGTGTTCTGGGCCCGTGCCGACACCGCCTGTACCTCCGTTGCTAGCCCCCTCAGGTCAGCCTGTCACATCTGTTGGAGGTTCCTTTGCAGTCCGGCTAGCATTGCCTGGATGTCCTGCTTGGTTGCTGGTGTTATGTCACCTGTGGTTTGTGCGTGTGGCCTGTCAGTTTCTACTGCGGACGTGCTGTGCAGAGAGTCCTCATCGTCTGATCTCTCCAGTGTGATTGCCGTGGCGGCTCTGGTACGTGCAGGTGGAGGATTTTGCAGCATGCTGCTTATGTCCTGGTGTGGGGCCGTTGTGGTTGGTGTGGGTTTGTGGGACTTCTTCCCCATGTCGTCTGGGAAGTATGGGTCTGCAGTGGCAAGCTGTGAGCCCGCTCCCAGCCACGATGTGAGCTCCCTAGCGAGGGTCTGGTCGCGTGTGCGATAGGCCCCAGAGCCCTTAGCGCGGCGTTTAGTGCCCGGCTGTTGAAAAAAAGGCATCTGCAGGTTCGGCAGGGTGCCCAGAATCTGTGCCCGCGGTCCGTTTTCGTTGATGGGCCGTGAGTGTGCTTGTTTCGCCTGTTTTCTGCACCGGCTGGTCGGAGCTAGGAGAAATGGCGACTGCCTCGGTGCGCAGTTGGCTCCGCCCCACCTTTACAGTTTATTTTTAATTAATGATTTATTTTTTATAATATATATATACACATACACGTGTGTAATTTCATATTAATATATGTATATATTAATAAAAAATAGGGATGTGCATGGGCAAAAAATTTGGTTCAGTACTTCCAAAATTCGGGACTTCAGCAATACCCTAACCCTACCTCTCACCCTAAACAAGCCCCTAACCCCAATTCCTGTCATCATTCCCTTCATTTTCTCTCCCTCTCCTGTTTTGCCACTTTTCTGAAATCCAAAGCACTTCTGAAATTTGCTAATTCGGACGCATCCAAATTGCCGAAATTCGTTTGAATTTAAATTCAGACCGAAGCGAATTGCACATGTCTAATAAAAAAAAACACACTTAGTATGACGTTTATATATATATATATTTTTTTTTTTAATTTTATTTTTTTTATTCTTATTAACTTTATTTTTTGTCAGTTCTGGCTAAACTGTGGACAAATATTGCGGCCATGTGATCGCTCTTTTTGGGGGTTTTAAATTGCAGATGAGGGACTGTCTGGGCTAAGCCCAGATAGTCCCCCCTAGGAAGAAGACCGATTGCCGGCAGGGGGAACGGCGGCAGTACATGGGGAGGGAGAGGGAGGGAGGATAGGGGTTAATTAAAAAAAAAAAAAAAATTAATTAATTTATTTATTTTTATATTTACTGATCGCTTTTTAGCCCTCAAATTAGCCTTAAGGACCCTTCTTTGTCGAACATACCTCATATGTCAGCGGTCCTTAAGAGGTTAAAAAATCCTCCAATTCCTCCCTGCTCGCGGCCATTGCATGAGCGATACTCAGAGGTCTGCTTCTCTCACTTGCATCTGGGGGTGCCACGGGTGCGCCCACAGCACCCTAAAGCCTCTGTCTTCTGAGGTACGTTCGGCTTGCGAACGAAACCTCTCTTTATACCTACCTTCGCAACTTGTGTTGCGGGATGCCGTGAATGGTCCCACGGCATCCCCAGTCTGCTCTACCTCCATAACGCTCACAACTCCTGATCTAGGACACCTTGTGGACCTCTACAGGCCACCCACCTCATGAACCCCTGCGGTGGCAGCCACAGCAGCCCAATTCTTAGCAGGTGCAACAGGGGATATGGCAGACGGTAGAATAGCACAGGCCACTGGTAATTTAGTCGTGCCGCAGCATTTTTGCTTGATTTCTGCATATTCACCAAAAGTTCAGGAGACGATCCAGATGAATTGTAGAAAGTTTCTTTAAAGGAACATAGGGTTTTAGTTAATTTGAAAGCCCAGTGTCCCAGGATCATTCTTTTAAGGCAGCCATCATGTTTGCTGGCCAAGCCACACCCCCAGATTAGGCAGTTTTATTTGTGCCCTATTATTTTTCCTGCAAAACAATTTAAAGTTACTATTGCAGATTATTCAATGTATTTGGAGTATTCCATATTATTCTGAATATTTGGTAAAACAGTGATACACATATGCTCTGGAATGATTTCCTAGCCACAAAACAGTGTTGTATTGTGATGCCTAAGGCACCAAAATAATTGATGACCAAACATTTTTTTTCTCTGATTAACATCCTCACAATCATTTCTAATAAGCCTGACTTTGTTTTAGAGTGCTTTTAAGTTCATCGTGAAGGCAGTATTTGCAGAGTTAAACTATTGTATAAAAGAAAAAAATACTTTCAAATTATGATTAGGACTTTGTGTAGGAGAAATAAATGTAATAGGCATTTAATGGGCACTTGTGGTGAAACAGATTGACAGAGTAGGTCAAATGATAATTAATAGTTTTCATTTTTGTTTATTAGAGTATGTTACAAATCCACTGTAACTGGCAGCAGTAGATATAAATGGAAAAAAAATGTTAATTAAGGCGAAGCACTAAAATATCAAATTTTGTATTCCACCCACTTATTAATGTAGGAAGATCTGTAAATTAGTGAGTATGCAATTTCTGTGCTGTGCATTAACTTCGAACTAGCTGGAGTTTCGGGGTAATGCAGTTCCTTTTACTTTCTTTTTTATGATATGGAATAACAAAAATTATGAAAATATGATGTCAAGGGCATTTATCAGCTGAATAGTGAATGTGGTAGAATAACGATTTGCAATCTGTTACACATTTATGGCAGGATGCATTTGCTGCAATTACAAAGCAAGCAAAAGCGAAGTCCTAAGAGATTTTAAAAGGTTTGCAATCATATTAAATAAGTTTGCATAAGGAATCATAAATTGTGAGTAGAACCAGATTAAGTACTATGCCCTATTCTTTGTTTCCCAACATAGGATTTGTTCTAGAAAATGAAACAAATGCAGAATCTCCTTTTCAAAACATTTCTCATGTCACCTGTTTTACATTTGTTTGGTTAAATATTTCTTTTAACTGCACATCAATGTGTTTGTTGATTAATTGTTGATTGCTAATTGAAAATAAAAAGGGTAAATGGTTTAAAAAGTTATCTTTCCCCTTATGGAAAACTGTAAAATATTTGGTATTCTCTTACTAGTATTTAACAGAGTGATAAACTGATAGTCTCAGCTGGAGATAGCTTATCCTGATAACATTTTAAAATATGTATTTGATTAAGATAATTTGAAATAAGTCACCACTAATTTTAGTTTTACGATGAATGGAATGTGAGCCTAAAGAAACAGAAATACATTTTGTTTGGGACAAAGCATATCCTGGGTTAACTATGAACATTTTTAAATTTTAAATGTTTCTCTCAATGTTACTGAAAATAAATATTGATCAAGGCACTCAAGAATAAAAGCCAAAATAGCAGCTTTATTTAGAGCAAAACAACAGCAATGTTTTGACCCAGCAGTATTCACGTTGGTAATAAAAAAAAAACCTCCCAAATTCTACAGTATAGAAAGGGTTAACTTGATTTAATGAGAGAAACTTACCTGGTGGCATATGAAGATACATCTTGCTGAAGCGAAGTTTCTTCCTAACATGGAACCTCCCCCAAATGTCTAGCAATAGTGGGTCAGAGGCAGGCCAAACATGAGTGAATAACACATTAGTTGGAGAAAATAGGCAAGTCCTTCAAAAGGGTATGTCTGTTTGCGACAAAATAAAACATACCTAATTGCCACATTATACTAGGCAAAATTTACAGGAGAATACCAACTAAAGGAAACGTGATAACAATATACCCTACAATAATAAAAATATAAGTGATAAAATGAACAATAAAAATGAAAAACTAAACAAGAAAAATTAGAAATAGAAGTCAAAGCCATAATAATTGCAGAATAAGCAAAGAAGAGGGATTCTCTTATATCACATCCTAAATCAAGAGGGAAATAAAACCCAATAAGATATAGAAGCTAATACATTATTTCATTATGACAAATTTAATTAATTAAATATACAAAAATATTTAAAGATAGATGTACACCAATAAAATTTAGACCATATTATGTTGGTCACCAGTCACTTTATCTCAGGGTGCAGTGTCTCTGCCCCTCTTAGTCCTGCAGTGTAAAACATTGCCGTTTTAGAGAAACTGAAACGTTTATATTGCTGTACTTAGACTGCCTCTAGTACATTGGTAGTCAACCTGGTTTCTACCACCCACTAGTGGGCGGTTTGGGATTTCAGGTGGGCGGTGGTGGGTTCTGCAGAAAATGCCACGTGGACCTCAATGGCCATGGAACAAGGTCGGCAGGAGAGATCATTTCATTTCCCCTGCTGGCCCATGCAGAGCCAACCTTGCTGTAAGCCTTCTCGGGCTGGTGAGGAGATCAAAGGTCCAGCAGAGGGAGAGAAGGGCCTGGGAAGCTCTGTGTTCCTCCCACAAGCAGAATGGTCGGAACATTAACATGGTAACACACAGCAATGCTCCGACAATTCTGCTTCATACAGTGCTGTGCTTGCAAGCAGACAGGAGAGTCAGCCTGCAGCCAGATGAGCTGCAGGCTAAAGTGACCATGCCACCAGGGCTTGCAGCATTATGCCCCCCCTCCCTGGTAAAATGTAAGAAGGCAGCAGGGGGAGACATTAATATAGATTTTCCCATCTCACACACCTACACACAGCATAGACCCTATGCACATTTCACACACACACACACACACACACACACACACACACACACACACACACACACACACACACACACACACACACTGCCCCTTTACACACAGACTGCCCCCTCACACACACACACACACACTGCCACCTCACACACACAGACTGCCCCCCTCACACACTTCCCCCCGGCACACACTGCACCCCTTAGACACACTACCTCATACTGCCCCCACACACACTACACCCTTCACACATACACAGCACCTCTCACACACACGCACACAGTGCACCCCTCACACACACTCCACCCCGCAAACACACACATCACCTCACACACACACAAAACCTCTAACACACCCACCCTCACACACACAGCATACACACACTGTCTCCCCCTCACACACACACTGTCCCCCTTACACACACACACAGCCCCCCCCCCCTCACACACACAGGCCCCCTCACACACATACACTGGCTCCCTCACACACACTGCATGTGTGTGTATATATATATATATATATATATATATATATATATATATATATAAACATAGAATGTGATGGCAGATAAGAACCATTCGGCCCATCTAGTCTGCCCAATATTTCAAAATACTTTTAATTAGTCATATATATATGATATAAATACTTTTATATACACATACATAGATCAATATTAAAAGTAGTGAAAGTAGTGGATGCATGGAATAGCCTTCCAGCTGAAGTGGTAGAGGTTAACACAGTAAGTTTAAGTTTGAGTTTCAGCATGCGTGGGATAGGCATAAGGACTTTAGGCCAGGGATAGAGTTGAGCGGACAGCGGACGAACTTCATCAAAAAGTTCAAGTTCGAGCTCGAACTTGACCCGAACTTGACCCCGAATCCGAACCCCATTGGAGCCAATGGGGACCTGAACTTTTGGGCACGTAAATGCCTCTAAAAAGTCCTGGGAAGGGCCAGAGGGATGCAAAAGGAAGTAAAATGTGGGTAAGAGTTGGACAAGTGCCCTGCAAACAAATGTGGATAGTCAGTGTGGTTTAATATAAGAACAGTGACTGAGTCACACCACACAAAAACAAAAGTTTTAAACTTTAGAAAAACAGACTTTTCTAAAATTAGAATATGTGTAAAGGAGTCATTATCAGACTGGAGCTATTTAAATGGAGTCCAAAAGAAATGGGATTATTTAAAAGTTGCACTACTGAAGGCAACAGAAAATTGCATTAGGCTTGTCAGTAAAAGCAAAAAATTCAAGAAACCACTGTGGTACTCCACAGATGTGGCCAAAATAGTAAAAAACAAAAAGTTAGCATTTAGTAATTATAAAAAAAACCAGAGTGAGGAAGACAGAATGACCTATAAGATTAGGCAGAAAGAGGCTAAGCAAGTTATAAGAGCTTCCAAATTACACACAGAAGAGAAAATAGCACAGTCAGTAAAAAAGGGGGACAAAACTTTTTTTAGATACATAAATGAGAAAAGAAAAGTAAAACAAGCATTAGTTAGATTAAAAACAAAAGAAGGAAGGTATGTAGATGAGGATAAAGGTCTAGCTGACTGCCTCAATGAATATTTTTTTTCCGTATTTACAGATGAAAATGAAGGAAAGGGACCTCAGTTAAGAAAAAGGATAAATGAGTCATTTATTACACGTGAATTTACAGAGGAAGAGGTTCTATTTCAACTGTCAAAAGTAAAGACAAATAAGTCAATGGGACCTGATGGAATACACCCAAAGCTATTAAAAGAGCTCAGTGGTGTACTAGCAAAACCATTAACAGATTTATTTAACCAATCATTGTTAACAGGAGTAGTCCCAGAAGATTGGAAGTTAGCGAATGTTGTGCCCATTCACAAGAAAGGTAATAGGGAGGAGTCGGGCAACTATAGGCCAGTAAGCCTTACTTCAGTAGTGGGGAAAGTGATGGAAACCATGTTAAAGGATAGGATTGTTGAACATCTAAAAACACATGGATTTCAAGATCAGAGACAACATGGGTTTACTTCAGGGAGATCATGCCGAACTAATCTTATTGACTTTTTTATTGGGTAACTAAAATTATAGATCAGGGTGGTGCAGTAGACATTGCTTACCTAGATTTCAATAAGGCTTTTGACACTGTTGCACATAGAAGGCTTATCAATAAACTACAATCTTTGAGTTTGGATTCCTATATTGTTGAATGGGTAAGGCAGTGGCTGAGTGACAGGCAACAGAGGGTTGTAGTCAATGGAGTATATTCGAAGCTTGGGCTTGTCACCAGTGGGGTACCTTAGGGATCTGTACTTGGACCCATTCTCTTTAATATTTTTATTAGTGATATTGCAGAAGGTCTTGATGGTAAGGTGTGTCTTTTTGCAGATGATACTACGATATGTAACAGGGTTGATGTTCCAGGAGGGATAAGCAAAATGGCAAATGATTTAGGTAAACTAGAAAAATGGTCAGAGTTGTGGCAACTGACATTTAATGTGGATAAGTGCAAGATAATGCATCTTGGACGTAAAAACCCAAGGGCAGAGTACAGAATATTTGATAGTCTCCTAACCTCAACATCTGAGGAAAGGGATTTAGGGGTGATTATTTCTGATGACTTAAAGGTAGGCAGACAATGTAATAGAGCAGCAGGAAATCCTAGCAGAATGCTTGGTTGTATAGGGAGAGGTATTAGCAGTAGAAAGAGGGAAGTGCTCATGCCATTGTACAGAACACTGGTGAGACCTCACTTGGAGTACTGTACACAGTACTGGAGACCATATCTTCAGAAGGATATTGATACCTTAGAGAGAGTTCAAAGAAGGGCTACTAAACTGGTTCATGGATTGCAGGATAAAACTTACCAGGAAAGGTTAAAGGATCTTAACATGTATAGCTTGGAGGAAAGACGAGACAGGGGGGATATGATAGAAACATTTAAATACATAAAGGGAATCAACACAGTAAAGGAGGAGACTATATTTAAAAGAAGAAAAACTACCACAAGAAGAGGACATAGTCTTAAATTAGAGGGGCAAAGGTTTAAAAATAATACCAGGAAGTATTACTTTACTGAGAGAGTAGTGGATGCATGGAATAGCCTTCCATCTGAAGTGGTAGAGGTTAACACAGTAAAGGAGTTTAAGCATGCGTGGGATAGGCATAAGGCTATCTTAACTATAAGATAAGGCCAGGGACTAATGAAAGTATTTAGAAAACTGGGCAGACTAGATAGGCCGAATGGTTCTTATCTGCCGTCACATTCTATGTTTCTATGTTTCTATGATAGGGAAATCACTTAAAATAACATAAAATAAGCAGCCGCTTAGTAGATAACTCCCTAATTCCCATGGTATTAGGGTGCTATCTACCAAAAGGCTGAAAGACCTAAATTGGTCTTTCAGCCACATTTACTAATACTAAGTAAAGATTACTTAGTATTAGTAAATTCAGCCCCTGCTCGCTATACCACGAGTAGGGGCATGTCTAGTAAACAGTGAGCTGTAAAAAACAAAACAAAAAAACAACCTATTGGCCCCCACTCAGGGACGTTTTAGCCGCGAGGCAAACAAGGCATTTGCCTTGGGCGGCATTTTCCAGGGGGTGGCAAAAAAAGCCGCCCCCAAATGCACAGGGCAAATGCCTTGTTAGGCTTGCGGCTAACTGACAAGCCGGGCGGGCTGATGGGCGGGCGGCTGGCGAGGGAGCACTTTCCTCTGAGCTGTCTGCTGAGCTCCCTCGCGCAACGCCTGCAGAGTGAGTATGGGAGCTGGAATATGACGTAAATTTAGAATAAGTGGGGGGCCTATTGTCCTCCCCCCTGGTCACCACCCCTGGGCAGTAGGTGGGGTCCCTAAATAAAAATTTACACCCCCGTCTCCCTCTTCCCCCCATAAAATAACCCCTACCTACCCTCCTAACCCTAAAAATAATGAGGGGGGACCATAAGCTAGACACCTGTACAAAATAAAAACATAAACTTACTATTTGATGTCTTCTTTCTTCTAATTTGACTCATAACAACACTCTGATTGGTGTATTGAGAGTTATGAGTCAAATTACACTGCCTGGGAAAATTCCAAAGAACTTTCCCACGCTGTGTAAAATGACACAGAGCACTCTGATTAGTGGATTTCAAGCTAACCAATTAGAGTGCTGTGACAGGTAAATGTAGAGACTTACCTGTCAGTCCCTTCATTTACCTGTCAGAGCACTCTGATTGGATGGCTTAAACCCACCAATCAGAGTGCTCTGAACCTATTTGCATGTCGGGCAAGGCTTTATAAGCCTTCCCCTGGCCTGCAGAGCTCACTCTGCACGGAGCCCTCCAGGTGGAAATAGCGAAGTGCTACTTGTACTTATTGCCCTATAACTTGCAAGAAAAAGATAACCTCAGGACAAAATTTAGAAACTATTTAGCATGAGTGTTTTTGGCAGAACACATTTTGGGGGGCAAAGTTCAAAAAAGTGTGTTTTTTTTACATTTTTTTCATATTTTATAATTTCTGTTTATAGTAAATTATATGATATGATGAAAATAATGGTATCTTTAGAAAGACCATTTAATGGTGAGAAAAAACGGTACATAATATGTGTGGGTTCAGTAAATGAGTAATTGGAAAATTACTGCTGAACACAAACACGGCAAAAATGTAAAACAGCCCTGGTCCAAACGGTAAGAAAATTGAAAAGTGGTCTGGTCACTAAGGGGTTCATTTTATACACCTTCTTCTGTATTCTACATACTAAAAGGCTAGCTGTTTCAGGTGCTGTCCATCAATATGTATATGTGATATGTGTTGCTGAAAACATGGTGATCTGGTCACCCTGACCAGGGAGCAAAGTTGGGATGGAAGGACAGGACCATAAATTAGAGACTGTCCCGTTGAAATTCAGACATATGGGAGGCCTATATGTTTATTATTTTTAATAGTTTTCAGTATGATGAGAAGCTTTAGAATGTATCAAGGTCAATCTAATAACAGCAACATTCTGTTTGATAGTAATATGCAAAAACCTGGGGTGAAAAAAGAATGAATGAAGTATGAATAGATACTATGAACAGGAACAAAACTCTATTAGTCATAGTTACTGTTAATTTATACAAAAGTTTAAATGTCAGTGGGAAAGAAGCTAGGTAATTAAAAGATAATTTATGTTTAATACAGCCTAGAAAGTATGAGTTCCTAAATTCACTCCATAACATGAGCTGGAATATCAATTAGGTTATCTTAGAAACATGAAAATCGCTGTTAAATTCTGTCCCAATTGCTGCTCATACCTACAAGAGTGATGCGCTAAAATTCCTTGTAGTCATTATCTAATCATTTTCAAACTTTTACTTTTTTCATCCTGAATTTTAACATATACTGTATAATGTTTCTTAGAATATGTGCTTTATTTCACAGAATTTTCATTTTAGCTTTTATTACTCAGAGAAGTGATGCCTAGACATATGTCTTAGGTCCCCTTACAAGATATTCAGCTTTCATCAATTTTAGAGAACTAAAGATTTCTGAACATTGAGGGATGCACAAAGACTGATTTTGGAACTTTTAAAGTGCTAAATATAGCCATTTATAATCCATTGTATACCATTGATATTGTCTTATTAACTACTCCACAAAAAGGTCTACTTTGTACAAGAATAATTTGGGAATTTGTAATCACTTAAGCATATTGTTCTGTTTAAAAGGTACATACATTTTTTTTATTATTATTAATCTCCTCAATTTACCCAAGATTAAGATTATTGAGAGTTACACTTCCAAGCATCAACTTTTGTTTGCAGAAGTCCTCCATTTTATTTCAGCCTCATTTTCTATTATGTTGGGAGTTGAGCAGGCAGAAATGCTGTGATATCAGGAAAGGCACAAATGGTGGCAGCTGCAAATAGTGGGTCATTCCAGGGAATATAACTCCAATCTTTCTCATAAAATTATTTTTTAAATAAGTTGTGCAGACTAAAAGATAACTTATGAGATTATAATAACTAGTGATGTCCCGGACGGTTCGCTGGCGAATAGTTCCTGGCGAACATAGCTTGTTCGCGTTCGCCACAGATGGCGAACATATGCAATGTTCGGTCCGCCCCCTATTCATCATCATTGAGTAATCTTTGACCCTGTACCTCACAGTCAGCAGACACATTCCAGCCAATCAGCAGCAGACCCTCCCTCCCAGACCCTCCTAGACAGCATACAATTTAGATTAATTCTGAAGCTGCATCCTTTTTTTTATTTTGTATTATTTTTTGTATTATTGTTTTTTGTATTATTTTTTTTTTTTTTAGACAGAAGTGTGTTATATTTGAGCATGCTAGGCTGAACGTGCGTATATCATGGCTAGTTGCACTGAGGGTATGAGTATATAGCAGTACATTGTTGTGAAAGATGGCTGTCATGTTTAGGGTGTAGCTTGCACGTTATCAACTGTGTATTTATATCAGCAGCTCCACCACTAGTTATAAATCAAGTGTGAGTCGCCCCATGAGATGAGACTAGTGAATAACATAATACATGAACGGTTAAGGTAAAGGCATGTAAGGAACTATGGCAATAAACTCTTTAGGAGGTGAAATAATGACATGTTTATACGCTTGCTACTTTACGATTAGTTAATGTGCAGAGAGCAGTTCATGTGATCAAAGACATGGTGTGGAGGATCGGCTATAGTGGGACATGCTTGGCAGGCTGCTGTTTACTGCTTGTGCTCATACGATCCCTTCTGGGTGCCAGGTGCAGACCCTGGGAGTCCCTGATACCTGGAACAACAAAGGCAAGTCTCTGGCTGAGTGCCGGCTCGAGGTGGTGGAAGCTTGTTTTGTCGGGTGGTCGGATCTGTCCCGGTGGTGCTTCACGTCCGGTGCGGGATTGTGGTGGCTTAAGGTGGAGGCGAGTGCTTGACGTGGGGCAGGCTCTGCATATCTGTTTGTGCCTCCGGTCCTGTCTTTGACGCCTTTTGCATTGGTGGATTTTAATGGGGACTGCTTCGCTTAGCTGTGGTGGAGCTTGTTGGGGCTGTGGTGGAGCTTGTTGGGGCTTCCTGCTTGTTATTTGCTTCCAAAATTGATTAAAGAGTCTGTCCAGCTTAAACTCAATATCCTGCCATGCTTTGCTGGTACCAGGAGGACACGCGGCTGCCACCATATTGGGAGAGTCGCAGATGAGTATGTCAGCCTGGGCGGCTGTGCTCTGTGCTCTGTGCGTCCATTAGCTCCAGCCAGCCTCTCAGGGGTGGACCGGGATAACCCCCACCGGTTCGAGGGGGGTTAACGGAGCTCCTCCCGGGAAGTAGCTGCTCCTGGGCATCCCAGGATCGGGAGATCGGCCGCCTCTCCCACCCGGTGAGCACCAGGCCATACTTGCCACGCGGAGGTAAGTAAGACTCTGTCGAGTTGCTGACCGCTATTAAGCATGTCGGGTCGGTCAGGTAGGAGCAACATTGCTGGGTTATCCCCTTCTGGGGTGAAATTTGCTTGTTGATAGCTGCTTAAAGTGAGATATTGAGGGAGCGTCTTCCCTCCATGACAGCTAGGCCCCGCCCCCCGGAAGCTGCATTCTTAGTGAGAGGAGGGACAGTGTAGCTGCTGCTGATTTAATAGGGAAATCGATAGCTAGGCTAGTGTATTCAGTGTCCACAACAGTCCTGAAGGACTCATCTGATCTCTGCTGTAAGGACAGCACCCCAAAAAGCCCGTTTTAGGGCTAGAACATCAGTTTGCTTTTTTTTTTCTGTGTAATCTAATTGCAGTTGCCTGCATGATGTTGTATCGATCAGGTAGTGTAAGGGTTACGCCCGCTTCACAGTGACAGACCAAACTCCTCGTTTACCCACCGCAAAAAAACACAAACAGTACATTTGCACAACCGCAAACTCCCCATTTGCACAAGGTTGGATACCAAGCTAGCCATGCCCCGTCCTTGTCCTCACTGATGTCATTGAAGGTCTCTTCCTCCACCCAGCCACGTACAACACCAAGGGTCCCCGAAAGGTGACAACAAGCCCCCTGTATTTTTTTTTTAAATGTACACTACTGTTACACCAGATATGAGTTGCACTGATGTGACACTGTGCCCTGGCAGGCCCTGAAACCCACACGTGTGAATTAAACTGACTGCTATTATATTACAGTCAAAAAAGTATTTTTTTTCTAAATGCAAGCTATTGTGACACCAGATATGAGTGGTGGCACTGGGACCACCTTAAAAATATTAGATATCGCTAAAAATCATGATCACTATATACTTTCTCTACAAACCTCTAAAACGAACCAAACTACTCATCCATCCGCTATACCACTTTATCCCACCTAGAACTAGTGCCCAGTTAAAATACTTGACTCTTACTTACCCACACTCAGTCATGCCACACACATTTCACCACTACTCTCACTGAATCCCTCTGACTACGGCTAAATTCATCTTCTACATCAGAACACTACTCCTTAGATTGTGTTGTATCATGTCTCGGGTCTTTCATTTAGAATAGGGCAGCTTAGGTCTCCTTCAACACTGACACTCCAGTGCATATTATTAAAAGATTTGGCAGATGGAAATCCTCAGTCTACAACCGATATATCCCTCATCCCGAGAAAGAAATGAGGAAAGCTTTTAAAAGGTTGGCTTTGTAAATTTGATGCAATAAGTGTGTTTTTCTTTAATACCTTTTCACCCTCTTTGCATGAATCCGATTTACATATATTACTAATATGTTTCTGAACATATATATTATATTATTCACTCACTCACTCACTCTCTGGGCCGGCCTAAGTCATCATGCTGCCTAGGTCCAACGATAAATGACTATGGGGGATAATGTATAATAAACACAGGACGGAGGATATCTCCGTCTCACTTTCAGCCACATTATTTAGTTTTTTTACCATATACTGCCAACATCGATTATTATTTGCACTTTTATTACCGTGTACCTCTTCATTGCCTGGACTTCACATAACTATGTAATACTTAACTGACAATAATTTTCTAGTGTCTGCCATTCTGTAATTAAGTGGCAGATCAATGTCAGGGATATCTACTACCGCTCTGTTTTTATTATATGTATGCTTTTATAATTGATAAAGGTCTAGTATTTAACATATTATCCGTGTTCACAATCACAGCTAAGACTTTTAATATTGAAGTAGCACTGTGAACAAAAGAATAAACAACAGTCAGTTTTTGTAAGTGCAAAGTTTGAGAAAAAAAAGTAGAGGCCAAAGTTGAAGTGGTTTATGAATGCATTTATTCACCATAACCAAAACATAAGTCTAATAATAACGTAGTAGCTAGGGTTAGTGTAGTACTGTTCTGCTGAAGGTAGAGGTTACACTCCTGAGCATGAGCTGTGTCATACCACACAACCAATAAATCTGCACCTCACCTCATAATAATATCTTGGGGAAAACCTGGTGAGAGAAAAAGAATCATAATTTCCATTTCCGTATATACTCGAGTATAAGCCGACCCGAATATAAGCCGAGGCCCCTAATTTTACCCCCAAAAAACTGGGAAAACTTATTGACTCGAGTATAAGACTAGGGTGGGAAATGCAGCAGCTACTGGTAAATTTCTAAATAAAATTAGATCCTAAAAAAATTATATTAATTGAATATTTATTTACAGTGTGTGTATATAATGAATGCAGTGTGTGTGTATGAATGCAGTGTGTGCGTATGAGTGCAGTGTGTATGAGTGCAGTGTGTATGAGTGCAGTGTGTATAAGTGCAGTGTGTGTGTATGAGTGCAGTGTGAGTGTATGAGTGCACTGTGAGTGCAGTGTGAGTGTATGAGTGCAGTGTGTATGTGTATGAGTGCAGTGTGAGTGCAGTGTGTGTATGAGTGCAGTGTGTGTGTATGAGTGCATTGTGTGTGTATGAGTGCATTGTGTGTGTGTATATATTAATTGAATATGTATTTACAGTGTGTGTATATAATGAATGCAGTGTGTGCGTATGAATGCAGTGTGTATGTGTATGAGTGCAGTGTGAGTGCAGTGTGTGTATGAGTGCAGTGTGTGTGTATGAGTGCATTGTGTGTGTATGAGTGCATTGTGTGTGTGTATATATTAATTGAATATGTATTTACAGTGTGTGTATATAATGAATGCAGTGTGTGCGTATGAATGCAGTGTGTGTGTATGAGTGCAGTGTGTATGAGTGCAGTGCGTGTATGAGTGCAGTGTGTATGAGTGCAGTGCGTGTATGTATGAGTACCGTGTGTGTATGTATGAGTGCAGTGTGTGTGTGTATGAGTGCAGTGTGTGTGTATGAGTGCAGTGTGTATGAGTGCAGTGTGTGTATGAGTGCAGTGTGTATGAATGCAGTGTGTGTATGAGTGCAGTGTGTGTGAGTGTGTGTATATGAATGAAGTGTGTGTGTGATGCAGTGTGTGTTTCTGTATATGTTGGTGGGGGTGGGCATTTTGATTGTTATATTATTAATTATTTTATCAATTATTATTTTATTTTTTAATATTATTTTTTTTTTTTTATTATTATTATTTTCGTCCCCCCTCCCTGCTTGCTAGCTGGCCAGGGAGGGGGGCTCTTACTCCCTGGTGGTCCAGTGGCATTGGCAGTTCAGTGGGGGGGAGAGGGGGGCTGGCAGGGCGCTGTAACTTACCTCTCCTGCAGCTCCTGTCAGCTCTCTCCTCCTCCGCGCCGTCCATTCAGCTCTTCTGTCAGCTCACACTGTAAGTCTCGCGAGAGCCGCGGCTCTTGCGAGATTTACACTGGGAGCTGACTGAAGTGCTGAACGGACGGCGCGGAGGAGAGACCTGACAGGAGCTGCAGGACAGGTAAGTTACAGCTCTGACAGCCCCCACGGCCCCTGTCTGTATTATGGCAATGCAAATTGCCATAATACAGACTATTGACTCGAGTATAAGCCGAGTTGGGGTTTTTCAGCACAAAAAATGTGCTGAAAAACTCGGCTTATACTCGAGTATATACGGTATATCACCTTGGATATTGTACCGAATTAAACGTTAGGAACTATTATAAAATACACCTGGTGCCTGGTAGCATTTCTTATACTAATCATCCACTAAGAAGGTAATCACAGAGGAGTCTATCAGTATTGTTTGAAAGTAGGAGCATATTGTAACAATATCCATACTCTCATACTGCATGCTCTCAAAATAAGAAAGCAACTCTGGACTCTTAACACCAGCACTGATTGTTTGTATTCTTCTGCTCACTTGTCACTTGTAAGATATCATTTTTTCCTGTTCCCTACAGAGTACAGGCACTGCAATTTTTCCCATCACCTTAAAAGGACACTATATGCATCAAAACAACTTTAGCTTAATTAAGCAGTTTTAGTGTATAGATCATGCCAGTGGAGTCTCACTGATCAATGTTCTGTCATTTAGGAATTAGATCACATGTTTTTTGTTTACGCAGGACAAGTCACTCCTCCCCTGGCTGTGATTCACACAGCCTCTATGAAAAAAAAAAAAGGTTATATTTTAAATCAGATGTTAACTTATACTTAAACTTATACTATAATCACACACGAGTCTCCTGCAGAATCTAGAAGGTTATTAACAGAGCTAGAAATAAGAAATACTAAATTAAAAATAATGTTCATTAAAGGAAGTTTAAACACCAGCTCCCTTTTTACATCATGAAGTGTTCAGGAAGGCTGTGCATGTTACATGCAAGGTATGAGATTTAACTCCTAAATGGCAGAGAATTGAGAAGTGAGACTGCAGGGACATCATCTGTACACCAAATCTGCTTTATTTAGGTAAAGCTGTTTTGGTGCCTATAGTGTCCCTTTAATAGTTAAACAGCTAAGTAGGTGCTGCACCACACATTCAAACTTAATTATGATGTACTCTGAAACTCTAATGATCACCCATACTCCATCATGCACAAAAGCACAATTTCAAACAGTGTATGCCATACAGAAAGATTTCCAGAGTATAGAGATCACAGGTAACTTGCTCTCTCCTCTTTATACATGTGTACAAATGTCTATGTAGTGTGTTGCTGTCCTGTACACTGACATTGGCTGTTTTGAAAGAGGGCAATTTAGGCTTGCCTTTATTTATTTAAATCATCTTTAGTGTTTAGCTAAAATTTACAAATTAAGAAAATGACCATATATATCAGATGTACACACACCTATTGTACTCACAAAAATTGAGTCAAACAAAAATGTCACTAGAAATCAAGCCCAAATATTCATAACAATTTCTCGTCAGTGGTGACTGTAATTGTTACATAAACAGAACAATGACATACAAATTAAGTATTCTGTCATAACAATAACAATCTGTGCACATCACAAAAGATAAACACCACACTGTAACACCATACTGAAAAACAGCACATCCTGTAAGTGGATCATAGATATATGGCAGTAATAACTGGGTAAAGTAACAAATTATATGGTAAACTTGTATCCAATTTAGATTCTCTAAGTAAGGGGGTGTGTCCAACGTGTATTTGCAGACGAGTTTGTAAAAGCACAGCAGAAAAGAAAATGAGAGGTTTGAGGAAGCAAATTATTTAAGTACATTGTAACAAAAACAGTAATTAATTACAGTAATCTTTCGTTTGTGTTTCCTTTTTGTTATCTGAGCAATATAATCTAGAACGATTGAAAATTGTGTTACTGGTGTCAAGCAATGGTTGTTAGAAAACAATGGAAATGGAGACGTAAGGTTTATATGCATCCCCCTCATATACTGTATACTAGTGCACATGTGTGTGTGTGTGTGTGAGAGAATATATATATATATATATATATATATATATAATATAATATAATTATACACTATAATATACACTATAATATACAATAGATAGATCGATAGATAGATAGATAGATATTATATATGTGTTTATTTGAATATATACATTGAAATATCTGGTTACATTGAAACATAATATATATATATATACACATTGAAATATCTAGTGTGCATGGACATGTAATGCATCTTTGTGACTACTTAGACCTACATGTATAGTTTTAATCTGCATTTCAGATGCTGCATTTGTTTAAAGGGAAACTTCACTTCCCAAATACAAAATAAAAGCTGTTTAATAGATATACCCCCAATAAAAACATGCATGCATTTAATAAGCATTTTTTATTCAGTGGGGGCATAATGAAAAACAATCTCATATTCGAAGTCTTAGCATGCCTCCCTTTCTAACACAGCCCACACTTTTAAATGCTTTATATCTTGCGGAGGAATCAGGGACCGGCTGGGACTGGAGGGGGGGGGGGGGGGGCATGGAGGCAATTGCACCCCAGGCCACCCTAAAAAAACAGACACTGTCTGCAGTGCCTGACTGGCCCACCAGGATATACCGGGAAATTTCCCAGTGGGCCGTGCAGCTTCCCTCCGAGTATGAGGGAGTAAGCAGAGGCAGAGTGGAAGCCACCGCAGCTGGTCTCAGATGTGCCACAGTGAGGGTAAGTGCGGCACACTCAAAGGGGCTGGACGCGGCTGAAGCGAGGGTGAGGATGGTGGTGCCACTGGGCCGGATGGCCGCCTGGCAGGTCTGGCGACACACTCGGTAGTATTGACAGCCATGCAGCTGTCAGACAGACAGGCCAGTCCAGGAGGACTGAGGGAGAATAGCAATGTGGTTTTCTCCCTCACAGTTGCCACAATTCCCAGTACAGCCACATCACAGAGTAGTGACTAGTCTTAGATGTTGCTGTGCTGTGAATTGTGGGAACTTTGAGGGAGCATGATAGAGAGGGAGAACATCAAATTGCTTTCAGTGCTCTCCCAGAGCCACAACTCCTCCAAGCCAGGGGAGCTCCAGAACAGGACCATCAGACAGAGGCAGCCCCCATGGCCCACACAGTGGCCAAAAGTTCAAATGGCCACCAAAATGAATGAGTGGGGGCTGCTACCACTCCCCTCAGGCCCTCATCAATGACTTAGAGAGGCCAGAGGTAGAGGTTTGGAGGTGCAGCATGCAAGGAAGATTGAAGAAAAAAAGTCATAGAGGTGGGACAGGCTCACGAGGAATTGGAAGCACAGTCAGAAAATACACAACAGTGAGCAACATGGTTTTTATTATTTTCATCACACAAAATAGGCACTCTTAAACACACACAGATACACAGACACATTTGCATACATAGACACTTACACAGGTAGAGTCAGGACAAAAGAATCTAGGGCCTTAATTTATTTGTCATATATATATCTGAGGATTTTTAAAATTATTTTTGTTATTCTCCTATGTGGCAGTACCTGAATTAATATTTCACCAAGATTAACCCCTTAACCACCACTTGACGGTCTATGCCATCATACAGTGCAGGTCCCTATGATGGGGAAAACAGATATAAAATCCAGGTACACACAGAGACTTTTGCACATGCCATACATGTACCTTTCCACTGTGATGCCCTGATTGAGGGCTGGGTATATAGGAACCCTCCGCAGCACTACCCTCCACAGCGCTGAACCCCTGCAATGGCTCACAAGTGGTGATGGTGCGTGAAGTGCCCCTTGAAAACGCTCTGGATTTTAGTCTTGGTATCCGGTAAGGTAAAATACAATGCACTAAATAGGAGGAAAGAAAGCTTTCAATATATACAATATATACATTTTGCTAGCATTCCTGCTAAATCAATGTACAGATAGAAGTCGTAACTGATGTCATTCTGACAGTAATACTTTATATATAATACATATATATTGTACATGTATATATGCATAGTACGCGCATAATTTTCACAATATATAACATATATTTAATGAGCACATATGTGAAGAGCACACTTATAGGACTTCAAAATAAACAAGATAACATCACAGTTGTGCAACGGCATACATTCACAATTTCAGTCCCATTACCAAACTTTCCCTAATATGTCAAGGTAGTTGGACTGAAACATGTCTGCTTAAAATAAATTTGCTTTCTTTTACATATAATAATAATATTAATAATAGGTTCAAGAATAGTTTTTTTTAAATAACTGTTTAGTGAATATAACCCAAAAATAACATAAATATTTTTAATGCTTGCCTACTTTGTCCCGTGTGCCATTACAGAGATAATCTATTCCAAGGTATATCAGACTGACTCCCCCCATAATGTCAGGCCAGAACCTAAATGTCGACAAGTTATCTCTGCACATGAGATACAGCAACCCAGGATGATCATTTCGGCCTTCTTCATGACCTCTAGGCATGAGATCCACATCTGGATTACCCTTTTAACTTAGGGAGAGCCAAGTTATTGCATTCAACAAATACAGAGAACATGTGAACACAGAAAACGGACAAAAGCTGAGGAAGTCAATTGCTAGTCCTTCAATGCATTAACTAAAAGGGTAAGCCAGATGTTGACCCCATACTCATCAGTATCATACGAAGTAAATCTTTAATTCTGTATTAAAATAAACAGTTTAACTGATATGTGTCAAAGCAGCTTTTATTTCATTCTAAATATGCTCTAAAGATACTACATTGACTTTGATCTACAACCCTTGACCAAATTAAAGCTTTCATACATTTGTTAGCAGAATTATCTAGCATATAAGAATATAAACAAACTTTGTGAAGCGATGGGGAGTAGTTAGGAATTTAAAGGGATGCGCAAAACACTATAATCAAGAATTAAGTTCTCACATGGCATAGCCATGAATTGCATGATCATGCTGTACAACAAGCAACTAAGAACTCTGTGATAGTATATGATTCACAGCTATAACAGCGTAGGTCAAAATTATATTTATATTGCAGTGCTAAATCATCAAAGTTGTAAGGTGTTAGCTCCAATGCATGCTTACTTTTAGCAGGAAATTAGTAAGCTGTATTTCAATAAATCTGCATGGTATTTCAATAGAAAGGCATTGTAAA
Source organism: Pelobates fuscus (assembly GCF_036172605.1). Taxonomy (NCBI): domain Eukaryota; kingdom Metazoa; phylum Chordata; class Amphibia; order Anura; family Pelobatidae; genus Pelobates; species Pelobates fuscus. The sequence goes on from NC_086319.1 coordinate 118,950,163, forward strand.
GATTTTATCAAATCAAATCAAAACTGCTTGACAAAAAAATAAAAAAGAGGGCTCGCAAATATTGCTTTAATTACACATAACCACAATAAGGTATCATATTAGTGTCTAATTTAATAGCATCTAAGAAATGCTACATAGGGACTGTCTTTTAAAAGGAACACACCATTATTTTTAACTATTTAGTAGCTTTGCCCCCTTTCACAAGTAGCTGCACTACAGCTTATTGAAAAGTGGCAACATTTCCTGCACTTATGGTAGCTGACAGTGTGTCAAGCTCTATGAGGGACTTCCCTGCGTTCATTGCTGAATTTGTGGCAAGCCCTACATGGGTGAATATGAATTAAAAAAATTTACGGCACAATTTTTATTTATTCCAGCATTAAGTTTTGTTTGTTTGTGATCTGGCCTCTTTCCTTATACTAAGCACTTGCGCTGTGAATTCTGGATTTTAATTTGACCTTTTCTGGGGCAGAAGAACATAATAACTAGAAAAAATAAGCTATTGGAAAGAAGTATTTTCCCCAACAGGTATTAGTTGAATTGGCCACACTATTATTAGGATTAGAGGAATTAGGTAGGATAATGTATTCTTATTAGTGAATTGGGGACCCCTGGCCACCCATGGGGTGGGGAGACATGCCATTATTTGATGGCTGATGGCATGTCTACCCCCTATTTTATAATAAATTAGGGCCCACATGGGTGGAGCCCAAAGAGGCATTTGCTCTTCTTTCACTTGTAAAATGAGGACCCCCACATGTTGCCCATGAGTGGAGACATTAGGTCCTCCCCCTTTTACTGTTAATATTAACATCAAAATTCGAAGTGAATTTTAAATTTAAGGACGAAATAGCCAGAATTGTGTCTCTTTAAAAGATTCCCTAACAACATGTCAAAGGTTTGTAAGATAACAGTAATGGTTGACCATTGAGAAGCGCTTAACTATTAAGTCTACCAGATCGACTAATAAATAATTAGTACAACGCCACATCAGAATGAATGAAGTATGGAGTATGAATGCTTAGTTGAATGATTGTAGTCACTAATTTAATGGACATTTTTCATAATAAAGGAAAGAATAAATAGAAAGAGAAAAAGAAAATATTTTTTTGTAATTTGAAAATGGTGAATAAAGCAATAGATATTGAAAGAGAAAATGAGAAATAAATGATGAAAAAGGTATATCCTTGAACAAGTTTATTATATGCCAATCTGAAATATATAAAAAAAATTATAGTAGGCCATGTACTTATAGCCGTGTCTAATTGTATTCTTCATATTAGAAATCAGATAATGTTCCTTCTATTAAAGAGGTGTTGAATTTGGTATAAGAAAACTAATTATGTGAGCTACTACTTAATACTAATGAATGATAAACTTTTTTTCTGGAAAAACTAGGAAGATGACATACTCATATATTTGTTTATGTAAGTTTTTTTACGTTTATCTAACTTGTCAACATGTTGTAATACATTAGTGAATGTATTTGGTACGATGACCATGATATGTAACATACTTTAGAGCACATTATCACTCTAAGCTGTTATACAGATATTTAGACAGATATTTTGTTAATGTGCACATATTATCTTATTTGAGGTATTTCCCCATTTTTTTCTAATTATTATATTATTATTATATTTATTTCATTATTATTATATTTCATTTTTATTTTGTTACATGAAATGTTTAAAAAATGTATTAAAAAATATTTGAAAGAAAAAAAAAAGCCCACAAAATCGACTTAGAAAAGGTTTCTCAATTTTTACTTTTGCCATAGATTTTCTTCTATTGTCCATTTCCACGTAACATGAAGTCACCAGCTTAAATTATTAATTTTACATGTTGGTCTGATGTCTGCTAGCTGACTTGCTAACAGAATTACGTCAAGTTGACTATTTGTCCACCAATATCAGTCAATAGGACTAAAATAGTCTCATTCTTGGTTAATAATTGATATCACTTATTAAACCATAGTTTAGTTGTTTAGCTCTTTTTTTTCTGGAAAAATGTCAAAACCATGATTTTTTTCCAAGTTAGAAGCACTAGAAGTATAATTTTTAACCCCTTAAGGACACATGACATGTGTGACATGTCATGATTCCATTTTATTCCAGAAGTTTGGTCCTTAAGGGGTTAAAGTCTGCAGTATAAACTTGTTGTTTATGTAGACTAATTGTTTATGTACTTTCCGTTGTACGTTTTTTGTGTACAGTAAATAATAAAGCACACCACATTTGTAGATGTTCAAAAAAAATATTGATTGTAGCTGAATTTTGTAATGATAAAAGGACTGTCCTTATTTCACAAATTGTACTAAATATTCATCATTACGCATCAACAGTGGTGTTACTGGCATTGAAAGGTATAAATCTGTCATTTGTCTGGGGGGAAAAGCAATTATGCATTGAAATGCTGCTTTTGTTTGGAATATGGTGATCTTGCATGAATTTGAAAAGCAGCTCTATTTGGTTTCTAACATTACACTGTATTCCCATTATACTGAGATACCATAAAATTGAGGAGCACAGTTTGGTACCTTTTAAGATAAGTGAAAAAATTATGTTATTTACTTCATCAAAAATGTATTGTCCGTGTCCTGTTACAGAAAGGAATTATGCTAATATGTGAACAGTAGCTTGGCAGGAAAAATAAATGAAAAAATATACATAGTTGCCAACATTTTTGGTTTGATCTGGAACTATGTCTTTTTGGCCCATTGTTTGAATCAATGTACTTATTTTCCTAAACTGCATATTTGCATTAGGGATTTTCACAAGCACAATATTATTTTTACAATGCAATGCAAAGATTTAAAGAAGCACAGTCGATGATGCATAAAATATTCAATAGATACAATAAAAGTCACCTACCATACCTGCCCTAAATGATGTCTATGTCAAAAGCACTAATTCACCATGCTCTTCTCTAATATGATATTCTATCCATCCCCTACTACAAGGTTAGAACAGAGGGGATTATTTATAATTCCCCAATTATTATTGGATTTCAGAGGACTCCACATCATTTTTATTTCCTTGAGTGAAGAATTAATAAACATGATAATAATTGTAATAATGACACCAATTTAAAGTATGTTTTATGTCATAAAATAGTACAAGTGCAAACATTTTATCTTTCCAAATATATACAAAATAGTTTATTATCTTTAACCGCTTAAGGACCAAACTTCTGTAATAAAAGGGAATCATGACATGTCACACATGTCATGTGTCCTTAAGAGGTTAAAGGGACACTATAGTCACCCAAACCATTTCAGCTCAATGAAGTGGTCTGGGTGCCAGGTCCCTCAGGTTTTAACCCTTCAGATGCAAACATTGCAGTTTCAGAGAAACTGCTATGTTTACATTTGGGGTTAATCCAGCCTCTAGTGGCTGTCTTCCTGACAGCCACTAGAGGCGCATCTGCAACGCTGGATGCGAATTTTGCATCCATCGCGCAGAGCGTCCATAGGAAAGCATTGAGAAATGCTTTCCTATGGACTCTTTGAATGCGCGCAGGGCACTTGCAGCGCATGCGCATTCTTCTCCACTAGGGAGCTGACGTCGGACGGGGAGGAGAGGTCACCAGCGGTGAAGGAGCCCGGCGCCGGATAAAGGTAAGTAGCTTATGCATTTTATAAATATTAATTTAGCCCAGGGATTCAGCTTCATATTAAAATTATTATTTTTTAATATTATATCAACAGATATAACAAGTATACCATTGCAAAGTCTGTTATGGTATCATGTCTAATGTTTTAAACTCCTGCCACAAAAACAGTAATTTTAATTAATACTTTACAAAGCCCTGCAAATTAAATTGTCTGATTTGTAAATTATCCTCACATGCACATTATTTTTTTTTTAAATAAAACAATGTGCATGTGGGAAATCTGGCTTTGTGGAACAGTGCAAGTATCTAAGTGACCAAAGGTGGGTGAGGTGTGTAGCGTTGATTAGGATATCTTAATATTGTAGTCGAGCCCAGCTCTGTTTCTAAGTACATTAAAGAGGCCTGACCCACTGTTGCCGAGTGGATATGTCATAACAATGGTGACAGCTACGCGTAGTCGTGACATGTCTCGTGAACATTACTAGTTCGAGTCGAGTTGAGTAGTAGCCGAGCTGCCCCTATAGGGTGTATTTCTAGTTATGGCATAGTTGCTTTAGTGCTCAGTGTGAGTCAGGTGTAGGGAGCTCTGTTGCTATTAATACCCACATTCCAAGGTTGGGACTCAGCTGTGCCGTTGAAGCCTCATCATGGTTAGAGAGTCCCAGTGCCACCATTAACACTGGGCCCGCTTTAGAATATGTGACCTTGTAGTGCTTGCCTTCTTTTTTCACCCAGAGGGTCCCTGGGGTTGACCACCTGTAGGTAATGCCTGCTGCTTGAAGTGGTTTAGTGAGTGGCTGCATAATTTTGCGCCAGAGTATTGTAGCCCTACTTAAGTCTTGAAAAAGGGAGAGTTGGCATGCCTTGAATTTAAAGGGGGTCTTTCCCTGGAGTGCTGCCTGCAGCCCCAATTTGTTTGTCATTGTTTGGCATTATAGGATGATGTCTCGCAAAACTGCATTTGGTGCTTGTGGGGATTTAGCAATTCTATATACTCGATCAAACAGGAATGTTTTAGCTTGTCTCGCTGGTGTTATGGGCAAATGCTGCAGTTACACTGGTAGCACTGCAGCCGTCATGCACCTAATGAAGTGGGGTAATTCTTCCAGTTGTATTGACTCTTGATGTTTTATGTTGTCCCGTGTCGTCCAGTAGGTTGACTTGTCTGGACAGGGTAGCTTATGTGGATTTTAGATGGCATATCTTCTCCCCCAGTTCTGGAAGGCCCTGTTTCAGGTCGGCAATTTCACCTTCGGTCACCTGGGTGCACGCTGTCACTGCTTGCACTTTGATTTTGATAACCACTAGGTCTGCTTCCCAATAGCAGTTAGTTGTCTGCAAGCGTGTGTGTCATGCCTACAGCGTCTACTTTGCCAACTTCTGCCATATCTGTTGACAAAGTAGCTTGCACGCATAGTACTACTAATTGAAAAAAAATGACAGGCAGAGGCACGCCACCCCGCAGGGGGCGTCATGGTCGTGGTGCTGTGATTCCCTTTGGCCCTAGAATAATGCCCAGTGTTCAGAGGCCACGTACCCTGAACTTGAAAAGTTCTGAGGACATAGTTGACTGGCTAACACAGGACACCCAATCTTCTACAGCTTCCACTCGGAACCTCGACGCACCATCCTCCTCCAGCTTAGCTTTGGGCACCTCTCATGTTACCACTCGCCTGCCTGCCGCCACCACCAACACTAGCACCACAGCCGCTTCAATTGGTATGTCAGAGGAGTTATTTACACATCAGTTGGAAGAAATGAGTGATGCGCAACCATTATTGCCAGAGGATGTAGATAACAGGGATATGTCTCAGTCAGGCAGCATTACACACGTACGGTGTGATGATGATGATGTTGTACCCACTGCTGCTTCCTTTGCTGAGTTGTCAGATACAAGTGAAGCAGTTGATGATGACGATGCGTCCATGGATGTCACGTGGGTGCCCGCTAGAAGAGAAGAAGAACAGGGGGAAAGTTCAGATGGGGAGACAGAGAGGAGGAGGAGGAGACGAGTTGGAAGCAGGGGGAGGTCGTCGCAAGGAGCTAGTGGCACAGTCAGACAGCATGCATCGGCACCCGGGGTCAGCCAGACAGCACGCCAATCAACGCATGCTGTTGCCACCACCAGAATGCCATCATTGCAGAGCTCAGCAGTGTGGCATTTGTTTTGTGTGTCTGCCTCTGACAACAGCGATGCCATTTGCAACCTGTGCCAAAAGAAACTGAGTCCTGGGAAGTCCAACACCCACCTAGGTACAACTGCTTTGCGAAGGCACATGATCGCACATCACAAACGCCTATGGGATCAAGACATGAGTACAAGCAGCACACAAACTCAAAGCCGCCATCCTCCTCCTGGTCCAGCATCTGCAGCCACGTCAACCACTGCTGTCCTCCTTGCCCCCTCTCAACCATCCGCCACTCCGTCTCTCGCCTTGAGCAGTTCCTGCTCATCTGCCCACAGTCAGGTGTCTGTCAAGGACATGTTTGAGCGTAAGAAGCCAATGTCACAAAGTCACCCCCTTGCCCGGCATCTGACAGCTGGCTTGTGTCACGCCGTCTTGGGGTTGACTTGCCTGAAAGCAAAGAGTGACACCGGACAAGCACTCCTGTCCACCCGGAATGCACAGGTGGATCAGTGGCTGACTCCACACCAACTGGAGATCAGCAAAGTGGTTTGTGACAACGGAAGAAATTTGTTGGCGGCATTGAATTTGGGCAAGTTGACACATGTGCCGTGCATGGCACATGTGTGTAATCTGATCGTACAACGCTTTGTGCTTAAGTACCCAGGCTTACAGGACGTCCTGAAGCAGGCCAGGAAGTTGTGTGGCCATTTCAGGCGTTCCTACACGGCCATGGTGCACTTTTCTGATATCCAGTGGCGTAACAACATGCCAGTGAGGCGCTTGATTTGCGACAGCCCGATACGTTGGAATTCAACACTCCTAATGTTCGACCGCCTGCTCCAACAAGAAAAAGCCGTTAACGAGTATTTGTATGACTGGTGTGCTAGGACAGCCTCTGCGGAGCTGGGAATTTCTTTGCCACGTTACTGGACGCTCATGCTCAATGCCTGTAGGCTCATGCGTCATTTTGAGGAGGTGACAAACCTAGTCAGTCGCAACGAAGGCACCATCAGCGACATCATACCATTTGTTTTCTTCCTGGAGCGTGCCCTGCGAAGAGTGCTGGATCAGGCTGTAGATGAGCGTGAAGAGGAAGAGGAAGAGTTGTGGTCACCATCACCACCAGAAACAGCCTTATCAGCATTGCTTGCTGGACCTGCGGCAACGCTGGAAGAGGATTGTGAGGAAGAGGAGTCAGAGGAAGAATGTGGCTTTGAGGAGGAGGAGGAAGACCAACCACAACAGGCATCCCAGGGTGCTCATTGTCACCTCTCTGGTACCCATGGTGTTGTACGTGGCTGGGGGGAAGAACATACCTTCAGTGAGATCATTGAGGACGAGGAACGGGACATGAGTAGCTCGGCATCCAACCTTGTGCAAATAGGGTCTTTCATGCTGTCGTGCCTGTTGAGGGACCCTCGTATAAAAAGGCTGAAGGAGAACGACCTGTACTGGGTGTCCACGCTACTAGACCCCCGGTATAAGCAGAAAGTGCCTGAAATGTTACCAAATTACGGCAATTCGGAAAGGATGCAGCAGTTCCAAAATCAATTAAAAAGTATGCTTTGCACAGCATATAAGGGTGATGTCACAGCACAACGGGAATCTAACAGGGGAAGAGGTGAAAGTAATCCTCCTCCTCCCATGACCACGCTGGCAAGGACAGGACACTTTACAGATGTGTTGTTGATGGAGGACATGCGCAGCTTTTTAAGTCCTACGCATCGCCACAGCCCTTCGGGGTCCACCCTCAGAGAACGACTCGACCGACAGGTAGCAGACTACCTCGCCTTAACTGCAGATATCGACACTCTGAGGAGCGATGAACCACTTGACTACTGGGTGTGCAGGCTTGACCTGTGGCCTGAGCTATCCCAATTTGCAATAGAACTTCTGGCCTGCCCCGCTTTAAGTGTCCTGTCAGAAAGGACCTTCAGTGCAGCAGGAGGTATTGTCACTGAGAAGAGAAGTCGCCTAGGTCAAAAAAGTCTAGATTACCTCACCTTTATTAAGATGAATGAGGGATGGATCCCGAAGGGACTGACAGTGGGCGATACATTCGACTAAAAAAGGCCTGATGAGGGGGACGTAACAGGGTGTCGCGGCTGCCGACCCGCCGCCTGATATTTTAATCCCTAGCTCACCCCAGTACCTTGCCCTGTCGTGGTTTCCTGTTCCTGGTTTCGTGAGAGTGCTTTATCATTGTGAATCTGATTTCCTGGTATCCTGATCTTGGCTTTTCCCTGGTTATTCTGAATTCTGGTTTCCCTGACTTGGCTTGTGTAAACGGTATTGTGTATTTTCTGGCTTCCTTGACCTCGGCTTTCCCTTTGAGCATTCTCTGGCCATTCTAAGATCTGGTTTACGCTCTGTCCTTTTATTTTCCTTTTCTTGCCTATGTATATGTTTATGGACTGTTTGCGGTTGTTTGCGGTGCGTTAAACGGGGAGTTTGGTCTGTCACTGTGAAGCAGGCGTAACCCTTACACTACCTGATCGATACAACATCAAACCTGATGTTTTAAAGCACGTTATTCCAAACAATTTAGGAATGTTAGGTGATTTATGCCCTTTATGGATAAAAACCAGACTCTGCATCAACTATAGATAAAAAATGTATATCAAAACCACATGAAAAGGGATAGTCCCAAAAACAGGTGACGTGGTAGAAAACGACCATAAAATACAACCTGAATGTTGAAGGATGGCAAAATGTTATCTACAACATATAAATGCATAACATAACATAGTGTATACTGTATAATACAAATAAACACTGAATAAAGGTGGACTACCACTCACATTTGGCAGAGCCGTACTAGGCTCTGTATAGCAGGCTCAAGGGTGCCAATTCAGGCTGACGAAATTCCAAACAATAAATGGAAAAAGTTCTGTGGTAAAACATTTATATATTTATTTAATCAAATAGTAGATAGCAGCAAACGCGTTTCGGCTTGGTAGCCTTCTTCCAGTGCTGTTCCTCAAGTCCTCAGTGCTTGTTTAAATTTTGTTTTACACATATACATATTAAACATAAGTGTCATATGTGTATGGATAGTTAGTCATTTTTGAGTCACTCTTTAGCTCTATATATTTGTTGAATATTGTGTATTTAAATTTTTCTCTTTTTACATTATGAGCTTCTCTTGATATATTAGAACTTTCTCCGATTACCGGAATTATATAACGCTATATGCGTTCCACCAACTGACGAAACCGGAAGTGACATCGTTCTAAAATAAGTGACGCACGCAGAAGTAAACCACGCACAGGTGATCTGAAAACCGGGCGCATTTAAACAAGCACTGAGGACTTGAGGAACAGCACTGGAAGAAGGCTACCAAGCCGAAACGCGTTTGCTGCTATCTACTATTTGATTGTATTTTTTACTCTTGTTTTATATCACTCCTTTGGTTATTACAGCTTGGGTAAGTGGATACCTTTTTTTATATTATTTGCTATTGGGTTCCACTCCCTTATAACTAGGAGTTTGTTGATTATTTTATCTTTAAATAAATATACCGTATATACTCGAGTATAAGCCGACCCGAATATAAGCCGAGGCCCCTAATTTTACCCCAAAAAACTGGGAAAACTTATTGACTCGAGTATAAGACTAGGGTGGGAAATGCAGCAGCTACTGGTAAATTTCTAAATAAAATTAGATCCTAAAAAAAATATATTAATTGAATATTTATTTACAGTGTGTGTATAATGAATGCAATGTGTGTATAATGAATGCAGTGTGTGTATGAGTGCAGTGTGTGTATGAGTGCAGTATGTGTATGAATGCAGTGTGTGTATGAATGCAGTGTGTGTATGAGTGCAGTGTGTGTATGAGTGCAGTGTGTGTGTATGAATGCAGTGTGTGTATGTGTGCAGTGTGTATGAGTGCAGTGTGTGTATGTGTATGTGTGCAGTGTGTGTGTATGAATGCAGTGTGTGTATGAATGCAGTATGTGTATGTGTGCAGTATGTGTATGTGTGCAGTGTGTGTATGTGTGCAGTGTGTGTATGTGTGCAGTGTGTGTGTATGAGTACAGTGTGTGTGTGTATGAGTGCAGTTTGTGTGTATGAGTGCAGTGTGTGTGTGTATGAGTGCAGTGTGTGTGTGTGTGTGTATGAGTGCAGTGTGTGTGTGTATGAATGCAGGGTGTGTGTATGAATGCAGGGTGTGTGTATGAATGTGGTGTGTGTGTGTGTGTGTGTGTGTGTGTGTGTGTGTGTGTGTGTGTGATGCAGAGCCTTGGTGGGGGTGGGCAATTTTATTATTATTATTTTAATTATGTTAATATTTTTTATTATTATTATTTCTTCCTTATTTTTATTTAATTTCATTATTTTATTATTTTTAAAATTGTATTATTATATTTTTTGTCCCCCCTCCCTGCTTGATACATGGCAGGGAGGGGGGCTCTCCTTCCCTGGTGGTCCAGCATTGGTAGTTCAGTGGGGGGCTGTAGGGGCTGCAGAGAGTTTACTTACCTCTCCTGCAGCTCCTGTCAGCTCTCTCCTCCTCTGCGCCGTCCGTTCAGCTCTTCTGCCAGCTCACAGTGTAAGTCTCGAGAGAGCCGCGGCTCTCGCGAGACTTACACTGGGAGCTGACCGAGGTGCTGAATGGACGGCGCGGAGGAGGAGAGAGCTGACAGGAGCTGCAGGAGAGGTAAGTAAACTCTCTGACAGCCCCAGTCTGTATTATGGCAATGCAAATTGCCATAATACAGACTATTGACTCGAGTATAAGCCGAGTTGGGGTTTTTCAGCACAAAAAATGTGCTGAAAAACTCGGCTTATACTCGAGTATATACGGTATACATTTTTTACCACAGAATTTTTTCCATTTATTGTTTGGAATTTTGTCAGCCTGAATTGGCACCCTTGAGCCTGCTATACAGAGCCTGGTACGGCTCTGCCAAATGTGAGTGGTAGTCCACCTTTATTCAGTGTTTATTTGTATTATACAGTATACACTATGTTATGTTATGCATTTATAATTTGTAGATAACATTTTGCCATCCTTCAACGTTCAGGTTGTATTTTATGGTCGTTTACTACCACTTCACCTGTTTTTGGGACTATCCCTTTTCATGTGGTTTTGATATACATTTTTTTAATCTATATTTACTCTTATTTAGTGTCTGGGAAACACTGCTCTATCAGCCACTCTATTATATTCACTATATTTCCATTCTGTGAAGCGCCTACACACTATCTTCTATTTTTCTGCATCAACTATGTAATTTTCCATGGAAGTTTTGCCATGGATCCCCCTCTGGCATGCCACAGTCCAGGTGTTAGTCCCCTTGAAACAACTTTTCCATCACTATTGTGGCCAGAAAGAGTCCATGTGGGTTTTTAAAATTTGCCTGCCCATTGAAATCTATGGCGGTTCGCCCGTTCGCGAACATTTGCGGATGTTCGAGTTCGCCGTTCGCGAACCGAAAATGTTATGTTCGCGACATCACTAATAGTTAAAGATAAAATGTAGAAATTAGCAAATCTCCATCCAAGTGGACATCTTCCTCTTGGCTTCTTCTCAACTATTGTTATAAGTGCTGTCCTTTGCACCTGACAGTCATTATAGAGAAAACAGATAATTTCTCATTTATTTCCTGCTCATTTGCAATGTATGCCCTAGCAAAGCCTGGTCTGAACTAGATTGTGAGGTAATTTGAAAACAAACACACAAATATCATAAAATCTTTGTGTGCATTATTTTCTGTTAAATGTAAACATATGCAACACAAATATATACATATATATATAAATATATACAAAATATGGCACTCTACCTTAAAGTTTTATATATATATAAATTAAAATCAACAAATATATATGAAAATAATAAAAAGCTTCACTGTGTGGTACGTACACCCATCCCAGTGAACACACAGTGGAGTGCTGAAAAATATTTCCACTTACCCTCGCTATATGGGTGAGGTATATTATCCTATAATGAAAAATAGTAACATAGAGTAGTATATCCAGTATAGTGTACATGACCGTATATATATAGAGTGTACACTCACATGTAGCTGAGCCACATAGGACTGGCTCAGATGACTTAAGTTGTTGTGTACTACAGTGACACTGTCCCTCTTCCTCTGAGTCTTTGATGCACTTGTGATACACAAAAAATGTAAGAGAAGATCTAGTGTAATACATCCAAAATAGAAGAAAGTGCATATATATGTGGATGCAGTCTGCTCACCTTATTCAGAGCCCATAAACCTCGGCTCTGAGTTCGTAGACTTGTATGTCTATAAAGGGGACACATACACCCTTCTTTTGTAGCAGGAACAAAGCAGTGGAGACTCCAAGTGGGATAAAAATATCTAGGTTTATTACAATATACTAAAACAAAACAAATGTATATAACATATAAAAACCTTCCAAAGTTTCACATGTAAATAGCTTGATAATTTACACAATTAAAAGAAAACTTTAGGAAAAGAAATGCAGGTTGCAGACGATATATATATATATATATATATATATATATATATATATATATATATATATATATATATACACAAATTTATTTATTTATTTTTTTTGAATGGTGCAGTTTCCAGAGAAGTGACAATTCCCTATTACTTTAGTTACTTTTCTTGAGAATAATAGGTTTCTACTTTTCGTAATTGTATTATATTAAGTGATGGTTAACTATGTTGCTATTTTTTATTTCCTTAATCCCTTTCAATAATTCCTTATATTATATTTCCAATATGGCCAGAAAGTCTCAGCAATGGCATGCAAATTAAGTTTTACTATCATATCACTTTGATTTCTGTTACATACAGGGATATAGACTTTTAAACTTTAACTGGCAGCAAAGCAACCGGCACAGCTAATCACAGATTGCTGTTGCAGTCGTGCTGTTGCCAAATAATATTATAAATCAAAGTTTTACAATAATCTTCAATTTCACGGAACAATAGTTTTCATTTATTCAGAAGCACTTCCTCAACATTTCTCAATTTGTATCAGTGCAGATGTTCTAATCATAAATATAATAATAACCATGTATTTTTCAGCATGTGCTTTTACCAAAATCATTTGCTCATTAAAACGTTCTTTTGGGTTTATTAAAATATTTTATTGAAAAGCAAACACGTCTGGAATTGGCTTTGAATCACTCTGCCTACATGCAGTTACATAAAACTTTGCTTTTTAGCATTATTTGTATTCATTTTCACATACATCAAAGTAGCATGTTGTAAGATTAAAATTATCAAATACTACTAATCTTTAGTATGTTAACTTTATAATAGGCATGATTTAAAATGAAGGGCAGAGGTAGAGTTATATTAACAATTATTTATTATGACAAATATTATAATACACAAGGTCTTGCACAAGTATTCAAACCCATTAAATTACATATTAGGTGTTACAGGCTGGAATTAAAATGGATTGCATTGAGATTTTTAACATTTAATTTACACAACCTGCACAACACTTTGAAAGTGAAAAATGTGTTTTAACACAAATGTTAAATTGTTTGTTAGTATAAGCATTCACTCTCTTGCTTTAAAACCTTTAAAGTAGCATTGCCCCAACCATCTGTCTTCAAGTGACGTCTAAATAGTGGAACAGTGTGTAGTTGCATAATTAAAGTATTGTATGATATCAAAATATATACCTGTGATTCTATAATCTTTATAATAATATTTTGTTTGATAAAATATCTAAGCAAATGGCATGACAAACACCAATACTCTATTAAAACAAGTCAAGAAGGGGGCGTGGCCTGCTACCGGAGCTGAACAGACGCATGTAGAGAAAGCTCCGACTACAAGGAACCAAAAGAGCGATAAATAATCGGTATACCGAGCGAAAACACGAGTTACAGCCTTACCTACTGCTCAGTGAACAGGTCAGCCATGTCCCAGAGACAAAAATCCAAAACTGGAAAGACCGATCGGGCGGCATTCTTCCTCACAAAAACCGCGGCCTCCAAGCGGAGAGAGGATCAGGAGCCTACCCAAGATGGCGGCGATCAGGAAACGCGGGAATCTTCCCCCTCACCCTCGCGCACATCAGAGGAACAACCACTGACGATGGGAGGAATCCGCGAAATGATGGCGGAATTCACTGCAAACATACAGAAAAATATGAAAAAACAGCTCCAGGAGCTCACACTAGAACTCCGCAAAGAAGTTCAAGAAATTGGGTCCCGCACAGCACAGATAGAAACCAAAATGGATGAGTATGCTGTAGCCCACAACAGCCTGGCAGATAAAATCCAGGAGATGGATAATATCCTGGAAGAGCACAGAATTATATTGGCAGACATAGAAGACAGAGCACGGAGGAACAACCTCAGATTCCGGGGGATACCGGAATCAATACAAAATGCGGACTTACACAACTATTTGGCCGACCTGTTTCAGGCACTCGTCCCAGAAATCCACCCTGACCAATTGATCATAGACAGAGCACATAGACTGAGAAGGCCAAAGCACCTGCCGCCGACGGCGGAGAGAGATGTCATAGCGCGGATACATTTCTTCCATGCTAAGGAGAAGATCGTGAGAGCAAGCAGAACCGCTGGCATGCCAGAAGACTACAAGTCTATTAAAATTTTTGCAGACCTCTCAGCCGCCACCTTACAGTTTCGGAAGTCGCTGGCGCCCATCACCACGATCCTGAGGGACCACAATGTGAAGTACCGCTGGGGTTACCCGGCTAAACTCCTAATATCCCACCAAGAGGCGATCCACCTGATTACAGATGCGACCCAAGGAATCCACAAGCTACGCGACTGGGGGCTCCCACTTCCATCCACTGGCCCACCTAAAGCAGCGAAAGTCCCGAGAATGTCGCCAGAGTGGTCGACCCAATGAAGCACCCAAGATACACGTAACTATGCCACACACACACTTTAAACTCCACAGTTGCATGTCGAGCTGAACAACTAGACATTGCCAAAGACACTTCGCCTTATGGTGACACATGAACTTTGTTTTATTACTGGTTGTATCACGTATAGTTCTATAAATAGGAAACATACACTGCTGGTTAGACTATGACTCTGCCCCTTACGCATGGTTAACCAAACGGGGTTCAGATTGAGCAGCAGTGGCTGAGACAGACCAGTATGTTGCCTGAAATAGCTCACATGATGTTTAAGGAAAGTGAACCATAATTGTATTAGCGCTGTTGTTAGTTGTTTAGATATTTAAGAACTGATTGATGTTGATGTTACAACTGCTCTGAGGTTCCTAGGTGAATATCCGACATGTTAGACGGGTTCACCGACATCCCCCCCACCAACCGCACCTACTGGCTAGGCGGCGGAACGCGACTCTGCACTTGGGAGTCATACTGGGTACACCACCCACGAATTGTCCTAAACCCTCCTTACCCCTCTTACCCCTCCCACCCCATCCATAGGTATGCAGATCACATGTTACCTACCCAAAAAATTTATTTCCACGAACAATACCAGAACTTGACAATAACCACCACGCACAAGGCACCACTCCAGTTCGATAGAGTCCACCCTAGCATTTGGTACTACATTAACCCATTATGAAATTATTGACCTATAACGTAAAAGGGTTGAACACCCCAGGTAAACGACGACTTTTGCTACAAGAGCTTAGGACAAAGGGGATTGACGTTGCCTGTATCCAGGAGACTCATTTCAAAAATACCAAAACCCCTGAAATATATACCAAACTTTTCCCGGTTCAATACCATGCAGTCTCAGAGAATAAGTCCAAAGGGACGTCTATCCTAATTCACAAAGATGTGGCGTTTGTAGAACAGGGGAAATTGGTTGATCCGCAAGGCAGATTTATTATCCTGATAGGCCTTTTCAATAACGCCCCATACACACTTGTCTCAGCATACTTCCCTAACACGGGAACAGAGGCATTTCTCCGGCGCCTCCTGCACCAAATTGAAAAAATAAAAATAGGAGGGTTGGTCCTCTGTGGTGATTTCAATTTTATTACCTCTCCTGAGGAAGACACGTCAGCGATACACCAAAGCGTGAGACGGGGACACTTGGTAGCCTTGGGTAAATCGTTAACTGCACACCTTACACTGCACAACTTATATGACAGCTGGAGGGTCCTCCACCCTGGGGAAAGGGATTATACCTTCCATTCCAAGGTACACAATACCTACACTCGCATAGATACATTCTATGTAGACCAAGCGACATTAGCACAGGTTTCGAAATGTCACATTGGTGAGATAACGTGGTCGGACCACAGCCCGGTATATCTAGAGCTCTCTGACTCCTTCCAGTTTAAAGGGAAAGGGACTTGGCGGTTAAATGAAACATTGTTACAAGATCACACATTCCTGTCCCAGGTAAAAAAGGAATTAGAGAATTATTTCCAAACAAACTCCGGGGGAGAGGTGTCAGACTCAACTGTGTGGTTAGCACACAAGGCTGTGGTGAGAGGACTCTTTATCGGACGCGCATCACACCTAAAAAAATGTAGACAGGAATCACAGGTAGAATGCCAGAAACTGTTGGCTATAGCGACTGCCAAAAATAAAACAAACCCTTCTAATACACTGGCTAATCAAGTACAGACCCTGACGGACCGACTGACTGAACTAAACGCCACAAAAACTGCCTACTTTCTGCAAAAAATGCAAGCAACCTCTTACCACCACAGTGGTAAAGCCACTAAATATCTTGCAAATAGGTTGAGGGCAAGACTAGCAGCGTCTAAAATATCTTATCTGCACACCACCGAAGGCAAAAAGGTACAAAACCCCCTAGACATCTCGCAAGCATTTGCGAATTACTATTCGAACTTATATAACCTAAAAGACCAACCTAACGTCCCCCCACTGAACGAATCCTCGATTCGCTCGTACTTACAGAAGCTCCCCCTCCCACAACTTGACGACGCACATCTCACAGCCCTTCTCGAACCCATTACGTTAGAGGAAGTCCTAGACACCATCAAGCATCTGCCTGCGGGGAAATCTCCGGGGGCAGATGGGTTACCCAACGCATATTACAAATCATTCGCAGAGTTAATTGGCCCGTGGCTGGTGCGGACCTTCCGCGCAGCGGCGGACACAGGGCAGCTCCCTCCCGAGATGCTGCTGGCTACGATTGTTACCTTGCCCAAACCAGGGAAGCCCCCAGACCAATGCAAAAACTTTCGACCCATTTCCTTATTAAACACTGATGCTAAGATCTATGCTAAAATCCTGGCCACCAGATTGAGCAAAATCCTCCCGACTCTAATACACGACGACCAAACGGGGTTTGTCCTGGGGAGACAGGGAACAGATAACTCTAGGAAACTGTCCCTCGTACTGGAAAAGATGAGGGGGTCGGGCCCAGGGGGTCTGCTGCTGGCTTTGGATGCGGAAAAAGCCTTTGACCCCCTGGGTTGGCCCTTCCTCAGGCAAGTGTTGGAGAGGTTCGGATTCCCACAACAATTTATTACCCAGATGTTTGCCCTGTACTCAAACCCCACGGCCCAGGTGTTACAAGCTGGGTTCTTGTCCCAACCCTTTAAGATCTCGAATGGCACGAGACAGGGGTGCCCTCTGTCCCCCCTGCTCTATGTGCTGGCCTTGGAACCACTTCTTACAGCTATTCGAACACATAGGGGGATCGAGGGAGTAGACTGGCATGGGAAACACATAAAGATTAGCGCTTTCGCGGATGATATTCTGCTATATATAACCAACCCTGACAAATCCTTACACAACATTATGCAGCTCATCACCGAATACGGAGAGCTGTCCTATTACTCCCTCAACACCACCAAAACGCAAGCTATGAGCCTCCGCCTAGACCCACAAACGCTAGCTGGCCTCCAGGAGAAATACCCATTTGAATGGAGAACTGGGAACATAAAATATCTAGGCCTGGTATTCACCAAAAACCCGAATGAAATGTTTCCCTCCAATTACAATAGAGTCTGGAGGGAGTGTGCCGAGATCCTCAGAGGTTGGGGTCGCCTCTTCCTATCATGGACAGAGCGCATAATAGCAATAAAAATGACCATATTGCCCAAACTTCAGTACTTATTCAGGAACCTCCCTTGGCGAGCACCAAACGCCTACTTCAAAGACGTACAAAAAACGTTGTTGCATTTCACTTGGGGTATGGGTAAAGCGAGAATCTCGCAAAAAGTGTTGATGGCTCCTGTGAGGAAGGGGGGGATGGCGTTCCCCCATGTTAAATCATATTACCAAGCAGCGATATTGACTTCCTTGCTCACACATCTCACTAGTAAGAATCAACCCCAGTGGGTACAAATGGAAAACCAAGCTATAGCTCCGTTCCAGATTGCTAACCTACTGTGGCTGCATAAATCCACTAGACCAGGCATCCCGACTCTGCCTACACAAATTGGCTTAGCACTACACACCTGGGAAGCACATAGGAATTGTTTCGAATCGAACCACCCTCTGTCTATGGCAACCCCTGTAGAAGCCATCACCTATTGTATCCCAACATTCCATGCAACACCATGGCAAGTAAGGGGAGCTACGCACCTCTCGCATCTACACGCGGCAGGCAAGCTACTGCCCTTCCCGAAATTGTGCAAGCTTTACGATATACCACAAACATCTCAATACTCCTACATACAGCTCCAATCCTTCCTACATGGACGTAAGAAAGAACAAACACGCAACCCTAGACAGACAGAGAAACTCTCGATGTGGGAAAAAATAGGGATCTCTGGAATACCCCCGCTTACATTCAAACCACTATCTGAAAGCTACAAACTTATCCAACCATACCAGTCGTTTCACGACTCCACACAAGCACAACACTGGAGCTCTGACCTGCACACTAGTATATCGGAGGACACATGGAGGCATACAACATCCTCGGTGCGGAAAGCAGTTAAATCTGCCCCGCTTATAGAACAATATTACAAAACTGTGTACAGGTGGTACATGGTACCAGCCCACCTGCACAAATTGTACCCACTCACACCCCCGACCTGCTGGAGATGCGCACAAGACCTTGGCTCAGTGATGCATATCTGGTGGAGATGCCCCAAACTGGAGAGGTATTGGAAGACTGTACAACAGATCATAGCTGACACCACAGACGTTGCCCTCGATCTAGACCCCCTGGTATTTCTCCTACTAGACACCCCACCTGACTTACCTGCCGCACCAAAAAAGCTAATATACCACATCCTACTAACGGCTCAAAGAGTAATAGCAAAGTCTTGGAAGTCCACCACTGTCCCTAGCATCCAACATCTCCTACAAGACATAGATAAACAACGAATCTATGAAACACAATACAAGACAATACTCTCTCATACACGATGTTATGGAGAAACATGGGAGCTGTGGAGCTCCTGGAGACGAAAAAACGCAGACTCCCCGGTACCGCAAGCTCCGGGGACAGCACAATAACACCTTCCTCGTAACATGCATAGGACAAGTGTACGATACGTACTCAGATATGTCTTTATATACAAGATGAGTAACAGAAGTGGTTTGGGTAAATAGCAATGGTGGGAGAAAGAAACAGAGGGGATGACAGGAATATATGAAGGGCCGAGTTTGCCCATGGGAGAAGCACCAAGAATTGATAGCCAACGAGAGGGTTCAAAGCAATAGGAATGTGTACTAACTGTATTCCACCCATTAGCCTGTTATGACGTAATTGATAAGCAGGGTTAGCAATGACTTCTATGTAACACTACAACTTTGATGGAATTGGATTGTATAGCCGAAATGGAAATGAAATGTAAATTTGTATTGTGACTGCTTACCCCCCCCCCCCTTCCCCTTTTTCTTCTGTACCTACCCTACTTCCCCCCCCCATTTTATGATATCTTGAAAACCAATAAACTTCAAATTCAAAAAAAAAAAAAAACAAGTCAAGAAAGTAATTCAGTAATAATTCCAGTCAGTAGACTGGTACTGCTACTCACTAGTAAAAGCACCAAGACTCTAGTAAATTTGATTATTTAAAAAAACAAACAAACAAAAAAAAAACACATGACAAAGTCTTCTGACTCTTAAAATTAATTGACTATTGAAATTGGGCATTTGATGGAGAAGAAACAAACTAATGTTAATGAAGTTGCTGGAGAGATCCAGCAGTTATAACCCATATGCAACACTGTGTTTTCATGGATGTATGATGAGAAGCAAAGTGCTTGCTGGAAAATACCCATATCAAATCCCAACTGGATTTTACCAAAAGCCATGTGGGAGGCACAACAAATGTAGAAAATGTTGATGTGGTGGTATCAAAATGTAACTATCTGGCTTTAGTGCAAGACACTGGCTATGGAGCAAAGCCAACACTGAGAACACCAACCCAATGGTAAAGAATGGTGGCTGAGGTGGATCTTCACCTTTCAATAGCATAATACATGTACACACACAGCGAGAGCTACATTGGATTACCTTAAAATTCAGGACCTGGAGAACCTTAGGATTATCTAGTCAAAAACCCAGATGTCTATCCAAAAACTGTGAAATGATTTCAAATTGTATGTTAAACAAATTGTCCCAACTAGAGAAGACCTAGTAGAGCTTGATCTGTTTTGACAGTCAAAAACTGAAGAATGCAGCTGTGCTCATCTGATAGAGACTTGTAACCAAAAGGTGATTTTTACCAAGAACTGACTCCAGAAGGATGAATAATACTAATATTGCAAAAAAGCAATATATATATATATATATATATATATATATATATATATATATATATATATATATATATATATATATGTGTGTGTGTGTGTGTGTGTGTGTGTATATACATATATATATAGTAACCCCCCCCCCCCCCCAATCATATCAATTTTATGTTAAGTGGTGAATAATTATTGAATACACAATATAGCAACTAATGTTGTACTACAATTTCCACGTGATTTTACATATAATTATACCCAATATGATTATGTGCAATTCTGGTGCATGTCCCTGGAAAACCTATTTTTTCTGACAATTGCTCTTTGATCCCAAAACTATTTTTTGTACATAATCCCCAATATTATAATTTGGAAAAATGCAGCAAATGCAAGTAAAATTACATTTTCAATGACCAATTCATTTATTTTATTTTTACTTGAAAATGTAAAGAATGAAATGTCCCTATCCTTCACAGCAATGCAATAATTTCAATAGCAGGTCACCATTATACCAAACATCATTAAAAGTGCCTTCCTTGGATCTACGTTTCACAGCACCTTAACCCCTTAAGTACACATGACATGTGTGACATGTCATGATTCCCTTTTATTCCAGAAGTTTGGTCCTTAAGGGGTTAAAGGCAGGTGCCCTCAATCGCCAAGAATTCCTAACCTTAAATATCCAGTAACAATAAGCTCTCTAACACCACACACAATCTTCAAGAATCATATTTATTTTATCCAAGCCTAAATCCACCTCCAAACCTATCTACTTCCAAAATTTGTTGCAAAGAAATGGCACCCAATGACTGGTAAGATAATTACTGCAATAAGTAGCAGTTGTTATGTTGCCTAGACTTCCCCTTTAAGAGGATAAGAAAGACTGCCTACACTTGCCATTGTTAAAATTTTCAGGTGCCTATGCCTGCAGCTGCTGCAGATAGTTCTCATATGGTGCATATTTAGTCTTAAGCAAGCAGAAAATACATTTGTGATCCGTTTTCCCTCCCAGTCTGAATGTAATGATAATGATAACCATGTAAAGTTCAGTTTTAAATACTTAACTCTGATTATACACATGTAAGTTCTTGCGTTTGCATTTGGAGCAAGCTTATTTTCCTGATAAATTGTACACCACAAAACCGGAATTCTTTCAACCACATCCTAACTTTCATACAATGAACACAGTGTTATAGGAGCATTGCATTGCAGAGAGAGGATTTTTGCAGAATGAAAGCTATTGGAAATCTGCTCTATAATATACAGTACATTACAGAAAGATTCTGAACGCTGGACTAGGAGATTTTGAAAGCATATTTATGCTTATTGTGCTAATGATCTTTAAGCACATAAATTAAAGGTCTTATCAGGTGGCAATCGTACCAAAGAAAACAGGCTTTGCAAATAAAAGCATGTATAAATATTGTAATTTCTTTCAAACAACATTCCCTGTATTGAAATTATGTGGGGCATATTCACAAAAATTGAGGTTAACACATTTACCGGTAGGATTATATCTCATCTGAACATTATCTGCAGTATTGCAAACAATAAACAAATAAACAAACAAACAAAAAAATCATATATTTCCATGATTGAGATCAACAATAGACAACACATTTGACCCCAAACTGTTTCCTCCCCCTCTGAATTACTGTTTCACCATATGTATCATGGCAGTGGATGATAAAGGAGGATGTTTTCCTGTAGTGTGGCATTGTGTGTGAAAATTGGGTTTAATTTTTAAGAATAGAAGTGTGTTAACTGGGATGTTTTTGTATAAGTTGAAATTGTGTATGAAAGTTAATTGTGTTGTGTAAGGCAGTATGTTTCATGTGCTATAAGTCTGAAAACATAAAGAATTAATGCACAGTCTTCCCCTTCTCATCCTGCCATTCCCTTTTTACCTTTCCCAAATCCTCCCTGATTCCTATATCCAATAAACATTGCTGCTCAAATCATATTCTCACCTCTACTTTTACCATCCTCCCACTCCCTACTCCTTCCAAACTTCTTTCGGTGGTATTTATATTTTTACTAGACTATTAATTCTAGACTTACACACAAATATTTCCAATCGTATTCCTAATATTCATATTCAGTCCTCTCTGATGTTTCTCTCCTACTACCCTACATTCCCAATTGAGATGACTACTATTAAAAAGGAGATCACACTAAAAGTTTGATTGTCACATTTTTTGTTCTCTATAATTAAAAACTCAGTAATTTTACCCATGTGAAAGCATTTTAGCAAAGCTCTGCACACATGCTGTACTTAAGAAGCACAAAACCAACATGTCCACATGCATATCAATAGTGAAGACAAAACTCACTAACTCTCTGGCCCCACCTCCCCAACGATAGCTACTTAGCCTGGAAGTGCTTTTGTCCTAGTTCTTTTTTGTAGTATGTGTAGAACCACACTCACTCCCATCACTCTGAGCCAGGGTGCTTCTGTACCGGCATAAAACACCAGATTCCCAAATAGTAACATAAAAATGAAAAGAGGTCCAGGCACTCCTTGGTTCAAGACAGGCACTTTATTTTATCAGGGTCGAAACGTTGCTGTTGTGGTTCCAAATAAAGTGCCTGTCTTGAACCAAGGAGTGCCTGGACCTCTTTTCATTTTTCTGTCTTAGTTCTGTCATGTAAGTGACACATGAAAGTACAGTATCTTATACTAATAATAGTAGTCCATGGGTTGTTCATAAAACTCAGATCTCCAATTTAAACCTAAACTGCTAAAAGCAAGGGAATATAATGGAGTTTAAAAAAAATCCAATGGAGCTATACTCACAAACAGTTTTTAACGATGTCAATTTACTTCAATTTCACAATCACTAGGACACAAAGTGTCAATTTATTTTTAATTCACTTGTGCACTTATATTGGTAACTTAAAATATTAATATATATTGACTTGTGTTACTCACAATATCAGTCAAAACTGATTTTTCAGGCAGCTCCATTTCTTTGACCAATTTAAAAAGACAGATTCTCTACAAAATCATATTGAAACATTTAATGAAAGTGTATATATAGACTCTCAGCTGCAAGCCTTAAGCAAAGGTAGCTAAGAATTCCTGCACCACTTATTTTATTCATCTATTTTTTAGGCTCTCTTTTCGCTTCTCTCCCCTTTAGTATAACTGCTTAATTGTTAACATTGTCCCTTCGATGCTAAACTCTTGTTTATATAAATGTTTATTCTGTTAGTTATAGTGCTGATAGTCTTGTTAAAGGAACACTATAGAGTCAGGAACACAAACATGTATTCCTGACCCTATAGTGTTAAAACCAACATCTAGCCCCCTGGGCCCCTCATGCCTCCCTAAAAATTGCAAAATCTTACTTGTATTTAAGCCTGAAGCTGTAGTTCTGCATGCTGTTTGCCTCAGAATAACAATCAGACAATCTGACATCATCAGAAGTGGTAGCCTGATCCAATCACAATGCTTCTCCATAGGATTGGTTGAGACTGACCAGGAGGCAGATCAGGGGCAGAACCAGCATGATTCAAACACAGCCGTGGCCAATCACCATCTCCTCATAGAGATGAATTGAATCAATGAACCTCTATGAGGAAAGTCCAGTGTCTGCATGCAGAGGGAGGAGACACTGAATGTTTGGATGCATTTTAGGCAGCCATGACCCAGGAAGGGTCTTTAACAGTCATCTGAGGAGTGGCCAGTGAAGTTATCACTAGGCTGTAATGTAAAAACTGCATTTTCTCTGAAAAGACAGTGTTTACAGCATAAAGCCTGAAGGTAAGGATTCTACTCACCAGAACAAATTCAATAAGCTGTAGTTGTTCTGGTGACTATAGTGTCCCTTTAACTTATGTTCACTATTTATCCTCATATATTTAAATCTCAAATACTTTCTCCTCTCTTTATTTATTTTTCCTTATTAACTGCCATTTCTCACCTCAATATCGGTGTCTTCCCCACCTTTAAATTGCTGTTTGATCTAACCCAGATTCTTTATTGTAGCCTGGGTCCCAAACACACCAGCATCTAGCTTCCAAGACTCTCAGCTGCAAGCCTTATGCAGAGGTAGCTCTTTTGGGTGGCTTCCCGACCACCCCACCCCAAGCATCTTATTACATTTATAGAAAGGACAAATTACCTGACAGCCCAAACACACTAAATATATCTCTCAAACACTCATCACCTGCTCAATTATCACACTCCTTGCCTTTTAACCCCTCAACCCTCTCTTGTAACTCTAATATACCACCCCATCTAATTTGGCATAATTGAAACTCCTACTCCCCTTCTATATAATATAAATTCTTTGTTTCTTCTTATAAAATGTTCTCCCTCATATTTTTTACTTTCACCCTCACTTCTCTCATTGGCAAAATATCTCTGTCATTCTGCCTACCTGTTCCTGCTGACACAATTTCCATTGCTCCCACCCTACGTCCCTCCCCTCTATATTCATCCCATGCACTCTACTTGCACCTTTCCAACTTATCTCCACAATCTCCTTCTAAATCCTGAAAATATAAACACTCTCACAAAACCTTTAAATCTTGCTCCCATATTTTCTTCCTTTCTATCCTCCTACTCCTAGCAGCTGGTGATGTCTCTCCAAACTACGGTCCCTCACTTGCAAACCCATCATGTGCCAACTGCAACAATCACTCCAATCTCATACCCATTTTACGATACTCTTCCTTTAAATCCCCCTTCCACACTGCACTCTGGCATGCATGCTCTGTTTGCAGTGTTACTAAATACACAGCTGTGCATGATTGTTTCATCTCTCGTTCCCTACAATTACTAGCATTAACTTAAGCATGGCTCTCTCCCTCTGACATTGCTACCCCTGCCTCTTTATCCTTTGGTGGTTTTCATTTTTTCCACAACCCAAGAAACTCTGAAAATAATGGTGGTAGTGTAGGGTTTCTGCTCTCACCTCACTGCTCCTTCAAACCTCTACCCACATCCCCTTGCCTCTCTTTCTCATCATTTGAGATTCATTCAATCCACCTTTTCAAACCCATCTCTGCTAACATTGCTGTTATCTATTGTCCCCCTAGTTCCCCACTTCTCTTTCTTGACCACTTTGCTGCCTGGCTTCCTTACTTCCTCTCCTCTAACATTCCATATTTAATTCTCTTAGAAGTCAACATTCCCATTAACCCACCATTGACCCTAGCAGCCTCAAAACTACTTTCTATTACCTCCTCCCTTGGGCTATCACAGTGGGCTAATTTCTCCACCCATGTAGCAGGCAATACTCTAGACCTTATTTTCACTCATGAATGTACAGTCTCTAACATCTGCAACACTACATTTCCTCTCTCAGATCATCATCTCCTATAATTTGCTCTCAATAGCCCCCTCCCCCAACAACCTCAGCCTAACCCCCCTCAACTCAGAAGGAATCTGAGTTCTATGAACCTCCAGCAGCTGTCAGCTGATGTTGACTCCCAACTATTATCCATTCCTGCTTACTCGTGTCCCTCACTGACTATCTCCTCATATAACTATATAACTCTACCCTCACCTCAGCCCTGGACGCTGCAGCCCCTCTCCAAATACACACCTCGAGGAGAATACGCCCCCAACTGTGGCACACTAAATCAACACGCTACCTGCAGAGATGTTCCCGTTCTGCTGAACGCTGCTGGAGGAAGTCTCACACTGAGTCAGACTTTCTACACTACAAATTCAGTTCAAGTGCATTCATACAGCGCAGCCCTTGCCCTTGCCAAACAGTCATACTTTTCTTCTCTTATTAGCTCATGCTCTCATAATCCCAGGCGTTCCTTTGATACCTTTAACTCTCTTCTTTGCCCTGCTGCTGCCAACCCCCCAAACTAACCTTACAGCCGATAGTTTTGCATGCTACTTTACTGACAAGATTGAACAACTAAGGAAAGAATTCTCACAATCTTGTCCCTCACTTTCTCAACCACACCTGGATCATGCCTCTCCAACCCTTCCGACCTTCTCCCAGGCTACTGAACAAGAGGTGGTTGTGCTTATCCTTTCCTCTCTCCCCACCACTTGCTTGCTTGATCCTGTCCCGTCTCACCTTATCAGATCTCTCTCCTCTTGTCTTGTGCCATCCTTAACACACATCTTCAAGTGGACTCTTTCTTCTGGCACTGTCCCTGCTGTCCTTAAACATGCTACTATAGTACCCGTCTTAAAAATCCATGTCTCGACCCATCCTCCCCTTCTAACTATTGTCCTATATCCCTGCTTCCTTTCTCCTCAAAGCTTCTTGAAAGACTAGTCTTTATCCATCTGGCCTGCTTCCTCAACTCCAACTCTCTACTTGACCCTCTACTGAGACTGCCCTTATCAAAGTCACTAATTACATTATCACAGCTAAATCCAAAGGTCACTACTCCATACTAATTCTACTTAACCTCTTTGCTGCCTTTGATACCGTTGATCATGTTCTCCTTCTCCAACCTCTCTGTCCTCTCATGGTTTTCCTCCTATCTCACCCAACGCTCATTCAGTGTCTCTTTTTCTAATGATACCTCCACCATTCGTCCTGTCTCAGTTGGCGTCCCCCAGGGCTCTGTCCTTGGTCCCCTTCTATTTTCTCTGTACACTGCCTCTCTTGGCAAACGTATTACCTCATTTGGATTCCAATACCACCTGTACGCTGATTATACCCAGATATATCTCTCCTCCCCGGACCTCTCCCCTGATGTCCTGCAACATGTCACCTCTTGCCTTTCTTCGATCTCTGATTGGATGTCCTCCCGCCTTCTGAAACTAAATCTTTCCAAAACAGAACTTCTTGTCTTTCCTCCTCCTAATATCAATCCTCCTCTCTTGTTCTCCCTTTATTTTTTTGGTACCCATATCAGCCCATCCTTACAAGCAAGTTTTCTTGGTGTTACTTTGATTCTGGCCTCACCTTTGAGCCTCACATCTGGCCTGTTGTCAAATCATGCCAATTCCACCTTAAAAACATCGCCCGCATCCGCCCCTTTCTTACACAAGATGCTACTAAAGAGCTTGTCCATGCTCTATCTCTCGCATGGACTATTGTAACGCTCTCCTTATTGGTCTTCCCAATATCTGTATTGCCCCGCTACAGTCTGTAATGAATGCTGCCGCCAGACTGATTGTCCTCTCTAGTCGGTCCTCTCACGCCTCACACCTCTGTCAGTCCTTACATTGGCTTCCTGTATACTATAGGAGTCAATTCAAAGTGCTAAACCATACCTATAAAGCACTGAACAATCTTAGCCTCTATTATTTCTCCTCACATTCCATAGGTATGCCCCTTCTCGGTCTCTCTGCTCTGCCAGTGACCTTCTTCTGTCCGCTGCTCGCACCTGTATGGCCAACTTGCGCTTGCAGGACTTCTTGCGGGCAGCTCCCTTCCTATAGAATAGCCTGCCTACCACCATCAGACTCTCCCCTAGTCTTCTATCATTTAAGAAGTGCCTTAAAACCCATTTTTTTTTAGGAAATCCTATGGCCTCCCAGACTAATCTCTACCTCACATACCTGTCTCTTTCTCTCTTCTAAAGGGCAGCATTCTACTCTCTCCTCCAGCTCTGCTTCACTCCCACCTAATTTGATTGCTATTTCCTGTCCTAATGTGTTTTATACCCCATCTCCTATAGACTGTAAGCTTGTTTGAGCAGGGCCCTCTTCAACCTATCGTTTCTGTAAGTTTTCTTGCAATTGTCCTATTTATAGTTAAATCCCCCCTCTAATAATATTGTAAAGCACTACGGAATCTGTTGGTGCTATATAAATGGCAATAATAATAATAATAATAATAATAATACATAGGATATGACAATATATCATAGAAAATATCTAAATCAAAACCAATGTGGTAAAAATAATTTTTCATCCTAGTGTAAACAGACTAACTGTTTTATTATGGTTTGACTCTTACCTGGGTCCTGCTGGACACCTATGCTAGTATGGTCTTCTTAGAACTGGTGAAGCAATGTATCTTTTTTAATTAAGGCAGCTATTCATTCACCTAATTCAAACTCACAGACAATAAATTAATGCCTGCATCTGCATCTTACTTCTCTTGTTTGAGTTGGCCAAGAAGCAACATGGACACCTGGAGGACACCTGGAGGAACCCAGGTAAGTGTTAAACTCTAAAGATGAAAAAGATGACTTGAGCTAGGAGAAACCAAAGCTCACAAAAAGAGTGATACAGGGTTATTTATCAACTAATTATTACTCTAAACAAGGAGTTTGACTCTTACCTGGGTCCTGCTGGACAACTATGCTAGTATGGTCTTCTTAGAACTGGTGAAGCAATGTATTTTTTTTTAATTAAGGCAGCTATTCATTCACCTAATTCAAACTCACAGACAATAAATTAATGCCTGCATCTGCATCTTACTTCTCTTGTTTGAGTTGGCCAAGAAGCAACATGGACACCTGGAGGACACCTGGAGGAACCCAGGTAAGTGTTAAACTCTAAAGATGAAAAAGATGACTTGAGCTAGGAGAAACCAAAGCTCACAAAAAGAGTGATACAGGGTTATTTATCAACTAAATATTACTCTAAACAAGGAGTGACAATACGTAAAAAAAAAACTAAACAAAATTAATAATAATAATTTCTAAGCTACATAATAAAATATGGAGTGCATATAGAAGACAATGGCAATATCTGGTTGCTCTTTCAGGGGCTGGCACCCTGAGGGACCATCACTTCTTCAAAGAATACCCTGAAGTTCTTTTATTGTTAAGAGAAGTGTAATCTCAATCTCCATACAGCCTGCTTCGCATTGTATGCTTTTAATTGTATTGCTTGTAAGAATAAATATGTTGCAGTACACACTATGGGTCTGGAGTTTTTTAGTGTATTTATTTATTTTGTTTCAAACTGTGATCATTAACTTGTATTGTATCACTGTCAATGGTGGAACTAATGTAGAGAGGGCCCTGCTGAAATAATATTTTTTGGACCCCTGCAGCTCAAAGGTGGCCAAAATATTAATCCCCATCTGTTGTTAAGCTCCCACAATGCTTTGCCAACTGAGGATCTACCATTTGCCCATCCTCACAGGGTGCAATTGTGAGCAGTTTTTGTGTGTGAATGTAAGCATGTTTTAATATGATGAATGTGTATGTGCATGTAGGGATGTGTTTGTTTGTAGGGATGGCATTTGAATTCAGTTGTGTTCTATGTTTGTAGTGTTTGTATGCAGTTTTAGTAGTTCAGTGTAGAGGTGTAAAGGTAGTATTGGCATTTAGAATGCAGGGTGTTGTGTGTTGTAGGTATTGTTGGTATTTAGAATGTAGGGGTGTGTTTGTATATAGTGTTGGCATTTATAAAGATGGGGTCTGTAGTGTTTGTGTTCAAATGCGGGGATTCTGTACATATGCCCATATACTGCCATACACACACACACACAGACACACTGAAAGACACACATATGCATACACCTACACATACAAGCAGATGCACAAATATACACACAGAAACATACAAAGACAGATCACAATTTGCATAGCTTAGCCAGCCCTGCTTTCCTACCTTTTGGGTGCAAGAGGGTGGCTTCTCCAGGTTTCAGTGGCATCTGGCTGAGACTGACGTGAACCTAGTCCTGGTCCCTCCTCTTTCATGGTAAGCTGGGAAGGCACGGCTTGTTCCAACTTTCTTCCAGCACCATGGATTCACAACAAACAGAGGGCCTGGTCATGCTTTTAAAGGGATGTGGTGCCTAACCAAACTCCTGATAAAAGATGCCAACAGATGGGCCCCTCTTTGCCTTTCAGGCCCCAATGCAGTTGCACTGGCTGCACGGGCAGTAGTTCGGCAGCTGATCCTATCTCATATGGACTATTAATGAACTAGATTCATATGCAGCTTGAGACGTATCTATGATTAGACTGATTAATTAGTCTGTCGCCCAGTGATTCATTGTTGGATGTGTATGCAATATTGCCATTGTTCTGTCAATATCAGCTTTACTTTTTTTTTTGTCATTTATTGTAGTTTAGTCATCATTTATTTGTTAAACTGTGCTTAAATCATCTGACAGGTTATGGTGGAATGGCACCTAGGCACTCCTGGCACTTTTATCACTACAGTAAGTGCTGGTTACAGTGTTTGGACAGTTCCTTTAATCTTCTAGTACCTGATGCAGTGTAAATCTACTATGGTGCATTCACAAAAATAATGATAGTGTCTATATTTTGATCTGAATGCCATAAATATATTTGGCTAATAGTATAAAAAAAAGCAGAATAAAGTAACTAGATTCAGAATACATACTGTACTTTCACAGTCACAAGTATGTGAAAACATTGGCTCTCTGCCTGAATATCAGGAAACACTTGGGATGCAAATGTAGTGCTAATGCAGTAGTGGAGTAAATGGTTTCTGCTATCTGTGATGTTTCAAGGAAGAGAAAAAGCTATATCAATAAAGAAATAAATGAAGTCTGTAATTGAATCCATTGTTACAAATCAAATGACGGCTTATTACATTGTTTTCAATATGCTATATAGATTTAAATATGAAAAGCCTCACAGACATTCATGTTCTCTTGTTATTGTCTTTGTCATTGCTTTCCCATTTTTTAACCAGGCTTATTATTGGTTACCGTGCTCCACCTAGTGTATTTCTATACAACATCATGTGTTATAATTCGCTGTAAGTTAAGTAGAGAACACAACTTTCTCAAACTAGACTTTGAGATTTTGTTTTCTTCTCTAGGTGTTATAGCAGTAGAGGGTATACACTATTAATTTTAACATCCTCTATGTTCCCTTGAAAGAAAAATGCTGCATTAAAATATCCTCAATTTATTGTGAGTTTTATCTATAAGTTTAATCCCTTATAAAGTCTATCCAAAAGAAAATGTACTATTTGTTGTTACAAGTCTGGTTTATATTTCCATTGGTATTGTTGGCTTTTATTGTATTCTGTCATTCCTATTTCTATAAATCATTTATATCAGCAAAATTGACTGTATTTGTATTTACAAATAAAAAGGCAATGGCAACATTTGTAACACAGCACACTCTTCAATTTATTTGAAATACATTGATTTACCTTTTTATGTGAGGTCAAAAGTGGAATGCTAGGGGATATTCCTATTTCTTTTATACATTTGAAGTGATCATGGTGTCTGAAGTCTCTATGTGCACCGTTTTGCTATGAAATGCTACAGATACAAAGATTAGCCCCTTAGCTGCTGGAGATGTATTTCCACATCTGGCAGTGTCATTAGCCTGTCCATAACAACGTTCTGGTCTAGCTAATATCAGCAAAATGTTTCTGTCTGGGGATAATTAGGTTATTGTTTTATCTGCCTTAATTATATCGCAGGCAGAGGGGATGGATTGTGTGATGTACGTGAGAATGTCGGACATTGTTATATTGTTTTTATTGGTCTGTACAGTTTGTAATGCGCTGCTCCATCAGGTCCAGAGGGTGTGCCTCTGGCCTGAGAAATTGTATATAAAGTCAACCTGTACCATTAAACCTTCAGACCTCTTCACCTTCAATACTGAGTTCTGTCTCTTATTGTAGGGAGCTGCTATATCACTACCAGGGATTGCTATACTCGTTATACTCTCTTGGATAATCACTAGCTGTTGTAAGAGCTGTTCCTGTTGTGCTCTCCTGGAGGAGAGATCTTTCCCACACGGTCCTGGATGTCAGTAGTTGGTCCAGGGTGGGAGGAAGACAACGAGATCCCAGTTATGCTACGGCGGTTGCGGAGTGTGCGGTGCTGATGGTGTCCGTTGTGGTGCTTATAGTCCTGGGCGTAGGCTAGGAAGCATCCATTGATGGAGGTGCCCAGTCGGGGTGCCAGGTGGTCCGTTACATACTCTGCTCTTAAGAATATCAAACAATTGCAAACACAAAAGCTCTATTTCCATTTCAACTGTCCATAGAACACAATCCCATTTGAAGTTCCAGTAGTGCCTGGCAAACTGAAGACACTGGAGTTTCTTTTTGGATGAGAGTATTGACTTTTTTTTATAAACCCTTTCAAACAAATTGTGGTGATGTAAGTAATGCTGGGTTGTAGTTTTGGAAACTTTCCAAACCCAAGATGCAACGAACTTCTGCAATTTTCGAGCTGTGATTTTTGGACATTTTTTTGGCCACACGAGCCATCCTCTTTACAGTATGTTAAGAAAATGTAGGCACACATCACCTTCCAGGTTGATTCATAACATTTTCACTTGACTGGAACATCTTAACTATTGCCTCGATGGTGGAAATGGGCATTTTAATGCTTTGGTATATTGATATAGTCACTTTTCATTTTGTAAAGCTCAACAACATTCTTCTACACATCACAGCTATATTCCTTGGTCTTACCCATTGCGATGAAAGACTAAGCCTATGTTACCCTAAATGTATACCCCTGTGAAAAAGGAACTCATGGTTCAACAATGTCCTGTTACTTGTCACCCATGTGTACTATAAAATATCAATGGGAATATTCTTCAAATATATATTTTATCACATTCATTCATAAATGTGCGATACTTGTGCCATACCTATTTCACAAATATTTGTCATTTTGAACAAAAGATCAAAACAAAACAATAAAGATAACTTTTCCTAGCCTTCTTTGCTCATATTTACCAAGGGTGCCAATAGTAGTGGAAGGCACTTTACCTATTAATTTTTTTTCAATATGTACATATTACAGTAGAGTACATAATAGTTAGACAATGGAGATGTGCCATGAGTTTCATAAAAAAACATTTCAAAGTGTCCGAAAACCAAAGAAGAAATCTTTCTAGTCTCAAGCCCAAAATACAAAAAACATAATTTGGTATCTTCTATACCCCCACAAATATGATTAACTACCATTTTCATTTTTTTAACAAAAAAATAGTATGTCTGATCCTATGGTATAACTTTAAGTGGCAGTACCTCAAATAATGCACAATATTGGATACCATTAATAATTTAACAATAATTAAGTGTATGCACATAAGAATCATGAAACAGATCATATTTTGCCATTTTATGGTGCAATTCACAGGATGACAAATGTAAAAAAATTATAATGCCATGACTGGCACTTAACTAGTACAACACTTTTTTTTTTTTAACATGTCCGCATTTAGTTTTTCTTCTCAATGATGTTAATTAAAATAAACACTTATGCTAATGTATGTTTTGCAGTATTAACTAAAAGTCATTCCTAGGAGAGCATTCAAAATATGTATGACCCTAGTTACTCACAAGAAATGTTGTACTTAGAAAAAAAATGCTTAGCATTGCAGTTGCTAAGAATCCAATGCAAAACAAAAAGGGATCAAAGACCATACTAAAATCTAATATTGGTAATGCAAATCTAGACAAAGACTGTGGTCCCTTTGCTTTTGCAATTAATTGGTTATATCATTGTACAACAAAGGGATAGATAGATAGATAGATAGATAGATATGAGCAAAATATATTCATTTCAATTTAATTTTATTAATTTACAGTTGATCAATTTTACTTTAAAAATACATTTTCGTGATATTAAGTTCTGATTAGAAATTACAGATATAAATCACATAATTAGAAAAATTACTCTGGTGCTTGTAGGGGTTTTGTTTGATCACAAGGTTATTCACGTCTATAATTTAATGTGATACTATCGCAGTTAATGAAGCTATATTAATAAGAAGCTAGATTTGATTTGTGATACAATTTGATGTTAATTATCTTAGCTATCACTTTAATTTCTATGTGTTTTCTAACACGTGCAGATTTTGATCTAAAATTGAATGGCCACCATGAAATTAGTGTTATAAATTGTGAATACATAAATGTTCTTCACATTATATAACATTATCATATATTTATAACTTTCACCCTGATGATATAGTTATCAGTTGCAGAATGTTATCCTTAACTCTTTCATGACTCATGATAGATTTGCCTAACAATTTCCCAAAAGGGGTGAAGTGATTGTGTTCATCTAAATGAATTTTTTATGTTGCCTGGTGGTCCCCTTACATCGTGGGTTAAACCATTGTTGAACAGTTATTCTCCAAAGTTGCCTCCAGCAGCGATGTCCACTCCCCAAAAACTTTGCATGACCTGGAGGCATGGTGCCAAGATGAATGGGCAGCTACACCACCTGCAAGAATTAGGGGCCACATAGACAACTATTACAAAAGACTGCACGATGTCATTGATGCTAAAAGGGGCAATAAATTGTATTAAGAACTAAGGGTAGGAAGACTTTTGAACAGGGGGTCATTTATTTTTTTTCTTTGTTGCCATGTTTTGTTTTATGATTGTGCCATTCTGTTATAACCTACAGTTGAATATGAATCCCATAAGAAATAAAAGAAATGTGTTTTTTTTTTGCTTGCTCACTCATGTTTTCTTTAAAAATTGTACATGTATTACCAATTCTCCTAGGTCCGAGAGTATGCAAACTTTTGAGCCCAACTGTGTATATATGTATATATATATATATATATATATATATATGTACTTTCAAAGATGTTATGGAACTTTACTCTGCATTTATAGCACATCAAGGGCAATCTACATGAACTTACTCAACTATGACAAAATATCTTCTTTTTTTATGTTGGTGGATAAAAGCCCTTAAGCGTGGAGGTTCTAAACATCTGCGGACTGCATAGGATGTCCCTGTCGGCATTACTACTCATATGCTCCTTGCTATTTCCCCACCGGTGATCACGATCGGGGGGGGGGGCGACCGGCAGACATGCTAGGCAGTCCTAGCGGCAGATCCATCACTCCAGGGCCATGTGAACGTGAGATCCTCACGATCACATTGCAAAAATGCCTGTCTGCAGCTCTGCCTGCGTTGAGTTATATATACGTAGAAAAAAGTGTGCACTCACAGATATTTTCCGTGAAGCAATTGTGTTAGTTTATTCAAAAATTACATAATACACAAAAATTTGGTGATCGACGTTTCAACCCGCCAGCTTCTTTCTCAAGATCAATGTGACCAAGGTGCAACAAGCTATATGTAGGAAATATACAAAACATACACACTTTCTAACTCACTGTATATATATATATATATATATATATATATATATATATATATATATATATATATATTGTAGCCAGTGAGTTAGCTCAGTTGCTAAATTCCCTGACTGCAGAGCCTGTTCAAATCCCGGCACGGTCAACTCTATTTATTAGAGGGCAAGTCAGCTCAGCAGTGTAACTTTTTGCCTCATATGAGCTGAAATGTTCTCAAATGTCCCTCCAATAAATATAGTTACCATCTGTATCCTGGAGTGCTGCCCATTCTTGTGGTCTTCTCGAACCCAGGCAGAAAGTCCAGAGAATTTAATTTTCAAGCCCTGTAACTTTCCAAGACAATGTAAAACCTGTACTTGTTGGGTACTGTTGTACTCGGGAGACATCGCTGAACACAACTGCAAATGTTTTATAGCAGTAATATGTAAAATGCTGATTATATTATCAGTGAAAAGGCAGCTTCTTTGTGAAACTTTTTTAAAACTACCGGTAATATGAACACTAAGTTTGGCCAGGGTTTATGACTAAGTGGCTACTAAAAAAGACTGGGCGTACACCATTTACAATTCCTTGGGTTGTCTACATTTGCAAATGGTATGCTATGATGAGGTTAATTTTCATTCCTGTGCTTCTATACGGTCTAAAAGGCAACATTACCAATCTTGCAATTTTCAATGTGTATAAACTGAAAAAAGGGAACCTGCTATATCTGACCCTGTAACGGTCCAAAACCCCATACAACATGTACATGGTTGGTACAGCTGTACTCGAGAGACATCACTGAACAGCAATATGTGTATTTTATTGCAGTAAAAGCGAACACTGTTATTACATTCACAGTTAAAATGCAATGCAGAACTTGGAAAATAAAATTATTTTTTCTCACAATTGTTTCGATTTTATTCAAATTAAGTTATGTTTTTTATATATAAATATTTGATGTGAAATGAAAGCCCTGTTTCTCCTGAACAAAATGATATATAATAAGTGGTAATTTTTGGTTGAATAGACATACAGTCAAATTCCAGGTTTTGTTTTGATTTTCTTTTGATCAAAACATGTACAATTGCCTCTGTCCTTAAGGGGTTAAAGGCATGAGCTTGGAGTGCTGTATCTTGAAAGGAGCTCAGATAGGCACAAAGACATATAGGTATCCCAGTTAATAAATACAAATAAAATAGTAGGAAATGAGAATTGGTTCATTCTTCAAAGTTTTTTCACTGTCCAATGGAGGTCTGTGTTGTTTGTTATGAATTGTTAAAATCCAGTGATGTTTCCCATATGTATCGCTGTTTAATTTAGTTTGCATAAAAAAAACAGTATAGCCCTGAAACCCTGTTATATTAAAGCATGTTTGAGAGTCCCTGTCTTTTGTTGTGTTTACAGTTTGTTTTGTGTTTTTTTGTTGTTGTTTTTTTGACAGCCTAACTAGACATTCAGTATAAGAATTAAAAACACAAACATCAAGAGAATCACAAGTGTGGAAAATCTTTACCCATTATTTTAAACAAAATGAAAAGTAGAAAGTTATGCTTGCTAATTTAACTTCAAAGAAATATGAGCTCAATTAACTATTACATTTACTTTTTATAGCCCAAGGCTGTCTATGCTTTCCTAAATACAGCATGCATGTTTGCGCTACAATTTTCCAAATGACTATCTTATATAATTTAACCCATGAATTCATGGTTGTGTAGGTACACATGTTTAATAAACCTTTACATTTTCCCATATATCTTTTTTTCTTCAAGTTAATAAGGACTCATATACAAATCTTAAACACGATCCTACTGGTGAAACAGCCTAAACAATATAAAATCTCAAACTGTAGTTTGTCGTTTAATATGGGCCTATATATATTCAAACCATTTATTTCCTGTTAGTCTTTACCATTTCAGCTATACCTTCTTTAAAAAGAACATTAACCATCTGCCTGACTGCCACTTAAATCATGCATTCTAATTTTATACCCTTTCAATCAAAATAAAAAAAATGTAGAAAAATTTAGGAATGTGTAGTTAGAGAGAGTTGTTGATTTCTCTATGGAGATTACACAAGTTATTTATGTTAAACAAAATAAGTTAAAAATAAAAAGGAGACGAGATACACTTACAGTGTACAGAGCTATCAGTTAGCTCTATTTCTGTACAATCCCTCCCTAAGGATACATGGCACATCTCTGTGTCCTGTGGAAGCTAGTCTGAAAGGTATGAAAAATAATCAGAAAGACACCAATATACTTTAGTGTATTTGGTGTTATAAATAGTGTAAGTATATGAATACAAATGCACTAATATAATATGAAGCCTACCATAGCTTGTTGTGTACAGTGTAAGGTAGTACAATCCCACTCTTGCTATGTAAGTGGCTGAGGTTCTGGGTGGTGTTATGTGAATAAAAACAGAAATAAAATATAGTGCTCACTGTAGAATTAAAAGTATTAAATTACTTATGTAGAGCAATATGACAGTTTTTTGCTCAATGCTCAGGGCATATGTGATATCCCTAAAAAAATCACTAATTATATTGATTATCACTTATTCAAATAAAAAGAAATAACACAAAAACAAGTAAAAATATGTTAATAATAACAGTAATGCATTTAATCTATTTTCAAGGCTTTCTCAAAGTGTTATAGGTTCCTGGACCCAAACTGTTTAAATAGAGAGCACAAATTCAAATTTACCAGTCACAAGACATCATAATCAGGTCACCGCATGCTAATTAGCATATTTATAAATCAAAATGCGTTTTTAAACTTAAAACCTAATAAATAAAGGGGTGTAAGACTGAATGTGACATATAAACCTAAATATGAGGCTATTTATTATAAGCAGGAGTGAGATAGAAATATAAAATACGAAGATGGTGCCTCAGTCCAAGTCATGTGATCAATTAGGTAAAAATAGGGTCACAGGTCACAATTGGAATTTATATTGCAGGGCCAATTCAGAATCTGAAATATGATGAAAAGTCGTAGAGTTTGGAATGGTGAATAAACTAAAAAGTGTATAAAAAGATGAATGTATTCAAGCATATAGCCGACTTATAAAACATGTAAGCTTGGCTTTATAACCTATTGGTCCTCTTCAACCTATTGTTCCTGTAAGTGTTCTTGTAATTGTCATATTTAAAGTTACATCCCCCCTCTCATAATATTGTAAAGCGCTACGGAATCTGTTGGCGCTATATAAATGGCAATAATAATAATAATACAAAGATGGCCCCAGAATCCACATTCCAAGTCAACTGATTTGCTGTGGTAATTTAAAGGTATACGCTTTGTGGGGAAAATAAAACTAAGAAAAATAATAAATTATAGTTAAACAAATGGGGAAAATAGTATATAAAAACTGGGAAAAACATAATTTCTTGTTTTTCCTAATTTCTTATAATGTTGCCCCCTTGCCATGGAGAAGTGAACTTTTCTATGGCACAGATTATGGCACCGAGTGATTGGTGAAACCTTCACAAATGTTTCTGCAATGTTCAGCTATTCTGATTTTGAGGTTTATTGTAGACCACAAGCGCACTCCAATAAGTTATGAAATTTTTTATATTGTAGCTTTTCTGAGATTGGTTGGATTTCAATTTAAAAAATAGGGTATTACTTGTATTTGTATTATTGCATGCTATGCAAGATTTGCATTTATATAATCATTTTTGTCTAAAACTGTGTTGCTGTGGATAGTTATTTTTCTTAAATAGCTTTAGGTTAGACATATTCTTAAGTTGGGAATACCTCTGAAAATAATTTTTTGTTTAATTGGAAGAATATCTCTCAGTGTGTCATCTTCTTTTAAGATGACACACAGAGCTCTTCTTCTAATTAAACCAAAAATCCTAATATCTGAACACTGCAGACACATTTCTAATGAAAAGGTCACTACTCCATGGCGAGGGGACATCATTACAAAAATATTAGGATTACAAGAAATGAGATGGGTATTTAACTTGATCACTATTTTCCACTATGGTCTAGATGTTGATTTTGATCATTTAATTTATTTTATAACATTTAATTATAATACCTACACTGTTACCACTTTGATCCACTAGTTTCAATATTAATTTTGGATTCTTCATTATGTCTTATACCGATAGAGCTTTTATTTCATATTACTTGTTTTATCACTTTTTTTTCACAGTTTTTAAATACTGTTTCCCCAGTTTTTTACTAGCATTTATTTTATTAGTTTTATTTTTCCCACATAGTATGTACCTTTAAATTCCCTCTAGATATGCTGAGCCATACCCACAGCAAATCACTTGACTAGGGGTCTTTGTGAAGATAAAGCCTTGCTAATAGGTGAAACATTTTTGTTTA
The DNA here is from genome assembly GCF_036172605.1 of Pelobates fuscus. Lineage (NCBI taxonomy): Eukaryota > Metazoa > Chordata > Amphibia > Anura > Pelobatidae > Pelobates > Pelobates fuscus. The sequence continues at coordinate 118,989,810 of NC_086319.1, forward strand.
ACTTGTTTTTAACTCATTTATTTTTATTTAAATAAGTATTTATCATTTATTAACATTTGTTAATGTTTTAACATTTGGGGACCATCCTGTTTATTTTTGGACTTTGGATACCATTTTCCTTGGTGTGGAATATACCAGCAATGCCATGAGGATAGGGCAAAACCTATTATTTTACACTACATCAGTGAGTACCTCTTCTATTTATTTTATGCTACAGTGAGTACTATTATTTGTTTCTGGTTTTATTTGCATAATATCACTGTGAAAACACTTATATAGCCAAGAGTGGGGATTATATTATTTATATTACTAGGAGTCATTGGGAAGCTTTATATTATGTGACTGCATTTTCATTCATATACTTTTCAAACTTTTTTTATTGAACAGCATTGTAAAAAACATATTTCACTTTAATTTTGCATATAAAGAAATTAACATTTAACAATAGAAACAAGTAGAAATAAGAAGGAAAGGTGAATAAAATAATGATCAAAAAGAAAAAAAATGGAGAGGACGGGTACTATCCAAATGTATAATAATAAAATAGTGGATTTGTTCCTGTCGTCAACTGCTCCTGATGACGGCGTGCTGACACGCCGAAACGCGTGTTGAGCTATTAGTTTTTTGTTTTCTCACTACACTTTGTAGCACTATGCACTAGCTTTAGTGAGTTAAGTTTCATTTATACTTTTTTAGTTGAGGAAGGGAGAGTGGTTCAGCTAGGCATTAGTGGCTTGTCCATGGTGCTGAGGTACTATAGGGACAGATCTTATCTAAGTGATTTTTTTTTTGGGGGGGGGGGGGGGTTAGGGGGGACGCTGTGGGTGGTTTTCTTGGGGTTTAAACCCTTCATCTATATCCCCTTTTCCCTTATCTCTGTACATACCTGAGCTTTGTAGGTAAGCTGAAATATCTAACTTTAGCTTAGACTTTTTAAGCTTGGTTTATCTTCATTCATTCAGCTGATTTTTTTACACAGATGTTCTGTGTACATGTGTTTATGTGCATGGTTGTACATATATCATATATACTCTCTTGCCTCTCCCTTCCCCTTCTCTTTACATTTTTTTTTTGTTTCCCCTTAGAACCAATAAAGGTTCCTATATATGTTATTCTCCTAATTAGGACCTTTAGTCCATTTCTTATTTTTTTTTTTTTTTTGCTATTAGTGGGTTATCCCCACATCTAGGAAAATAATAGTGGGTTTTTATGGACCTAATCAACTAGCCCCCAGTAATTTTGGGACTTTTTGATCAGCTCTTATCGAATTATTTGCAGAATCATTATAGGCATCATTCTACATCCCATAACAAACAACAGCCCATCCCAAAACAAGTGTAATCAAATCAAAAACTCATAAATACAAAATCCCACTTACCATACCAACAAATCCAGTCACCTATAACAAACAATACGGATGTGAAAAAACAGAAAACAAAACTGAGAAATTGTTTCAAAATGGGTGAGACAATACTCACCTTCGTGTCTTTAATAAAATCATGACTTTACATCATGTAGTAGAAAAATCATGTAATTTTATTACAAGACACGGAGGCTCATATGGCAAGTTTAAAGCTGATCAACCACCGCAGAAAACACATGAGTAATATAACAAAAAAATACTAACAAATGATCAAATTTGCAACAAACCCATAGAACAGGGAAAATTAGGGAGATCTGATGGTGGTGCCTACTATTATACTGGGACTTGGCTGAGAGTGGCATATGTTACTATGTATGCATTATTTTGTTCATTCTGTTTTGTATTCTTTGCTGCTATTGGTGGGCAGTAAAGAAAGGGATATGCAATATGAGCATCAGTGTCTTGTAATAAAATCTGTGATAAAAAAAAAAAAAGTCTGGACAGGGGTAGAATTGGAGGTGTGCTTCACGTGCGGCCCCGGCAATTATACCGCACAGCTGAAGCTGCAACACATGGATATGGGCACTGGTCGCAGGGGTCCGCTCGACGGCTGGGCCCCGTGTAATGATGGGACCGGTCGCAGCTGCGACCCCTTTGAACGCGGTATGTACGCCACTGCAGCCTACTATTAAACAGTCAACTTAACCCCTTAATGACCAAACTGGCGCACTTTTACGATATCCAGCGGCGAAACAACATGCCAGTGAGGCGCTTGATTTGCAACAGCCCGACACGTTGGAATTCAACACTCCTAATGTTCGACCGCCTGCTCCAACAAGAAAAAGCCTTTAACGAGTATTTGTATGACCGGGGTGCTAGGACAGCCTCTGCGGAGCTGGGAATTTTTTTGGCACGTTACTGGACGCTCATGCGCAATGCCTGTAGGCTCATGCGTCCTTTTGAGGAGGTGACAAACCTAGTCAGTCGCACCGAAGGCACCATCAGCGACATCATACCATTTGTTTTCTTCCTGGAGCGTGCCCTGCGAAGAGTGCTGGATCAGGTCGTAGATGAGCGTGAAGAGGAAGAGTTGTGGTCACCATCACCACCAGAAACAGCCTTATCAGCATCGCTTGCTGGACCTGCGGCAACGCTGGAAGAGGATTATGAGGAAGAGGAGTCAGAGGAGGAATGTGGCTTTGAGGAGGAGGAGGAAGACCAACCACAACAGGCATCCCAGGGTGCTCGTTGTCACCTATCTGGTACCCGTGGTGTTGTACGTTGCTGGGGGGAAGAACATACCTTCAGAGAGATCACTGAGGATGAGGAATAAAACATGAGTAGCTCAGCATTTAACCTTGTGCAAGTTCCAAAATCAATTATAAAGTATGCTTTACACAGCGTATAGGGTGATGTAACAGCACAACGGGAATCTAACAGGGGAAGAGGTGAAAGTAATCCTCCTCCTCCCACGACCACGCCGGCAAGGACAGGACACTTTACAGATGTGTTGTTGAAGGAGGACATGCGGAGCTTTTTAAGTCCTACGCATCGCCACAGCCCTTTGGGGTCCACCCTCCGAGAACGACTCGACCGACAGGTAGCAGACTACCACGCCTTAACTGCAGATATCGACACTCTGAGGAGTGATGAACCCCTTGACTACTGGGTGTGCAGGCTTGACCTGTTGCCAGAGCTATCCCAATTTGCGATAGAACTTCTGGCCTGCCCCGCTTCAAGTGTGCTGTCAGAAAGGACCTTCAGTGCAGCAGGAGGTATTGTCACTGAGAAGAGAAGTCGCCTAGGTCAAAAAAGTCTAGCTTACCTCACCTTTATTAAGATGAATGAGGGATGGATCCCGAAGGGACTGACAGTGGGCGATACATTCGACTAAAAAAGGCCTGATGAGGGGAACACACCACTCCTATCTGGTGGCACATTAGATTGCACGCACAGTGCCCCAAATTTGAAGTAGGAGGACCGACCAAGCATCTTTTTCCATCTCCCGCTTCCTAAAATCGATGCCTTATATACACGTCCCCTGATAGGGGACGTGACAGGGATTAAACTAATAGGAATAGTACTACTTAACACACCACTCCTATCTGGTGGCACATTAGATTGCACGCGCAGTGCCCAAAATTTGAAGTAGGAGGACCGACCAAGCATCTTTTTCCATCTCCCACTTCCTAAAATCAATGCCTTATATACACGTCCCCTTATAGGGGACGTAACAGGGATTAAACTGATAGGAATAGTACTACTTAACACACCACTCCTATCTGGTGGCACATTAGATTGCACGCGCAGTGCCCCAAATTTGAAGTAGGAGGACCGACCAAGCATCTTTTTCCATCTCCCGCTTCCTAAAATCGATGCCTTACATACACGTCCCCTGATAGGGGATGTAACAGGGATTAAACTGATAGGAATAGTACTACTTAACACACCACTCCTATCTGGTGGCACATTAGATTGCACGCGCAGTGCCCCAAATTTGAAGTAGGAGGACCGACCAAGCATCTTTTTCCATCTCCCGCTTCCTAAAATCGATGTCTTATATACACGTCCCCTGATAGGGGACGTAACAGGGATTAAACTGATAGGAATAGTACTACTTAACACACCACTCCTATCTGGTGGCACATTAGATTGCAGGCGCAGTGCCCCAAATTTGTAGTAGGAGGACCGACCAAGCATCTTTTTCCATCTCCCGCTTCCTGGGTGGAGGACGAGAGACCTTCAATGACATGAGTGAAGACAAGGAACGGGACATGGCTAGCTTGGTATCCAACCTTGTGCAAATGGGGAGTTTGCGGTTGTGAAAATGGACTGTTTGCGGTTGTTTGCGGTGCGTTAAACTGGGAGTTTGGTCTGTCACTGTGAAGCGGGCATAACCCTTACACTACCTGATCGATACAACATCATACCTGATGTTTTAAAGCATGTTATTCCAAACAATTTAGGAATGCTAGGTGATTTATGCCCTTTATGGATTAAAACCAGACTCTGCATCTACTATATAATTGTCCATGGGTGTTTTGCCATGGATCACCCTCCGGCATGCCACAGTCCAGGTGTTAGTCCCCTTGAAACAACTTTTCCATCACTATTGTGGCCAGAAAGAGTCCCTGTGGGTTTTAAAATTTGCCTGCCCATTGAAGTCTATGGCGGTTCGCCGGGTTCGCCCGTTCGCGAACATTTGCGGAAGTTCGCGAACCGAAAATTTTATGTTCGCAACATCACTACTTTCTTGTATAGTTACTTTGTTTCTTTAATTATCTCTAATTGCCTATTTACTTAACTACACATAATTTCTCCCCTATTCTGTTCTGTTAGGACTTCTTTTACTTTTTATGATTATTTTCATGCTTCGTAAGATATTTGTTTTTCAATATTATCATTATGTATAACTATTGCATAATGTTTGTTACTAATATGTACTTAACGATCAACTGTATCAACCTGTATATATATACATTGCTTATCCATGTTTGCTAAGCATCATAGCCTCTGATGAAGTGAGGCTGTTCCTCACGAAACGCGTAAGGCATACTGATACAATGTTGCGTACTGCTGCTCAGTTCTGATACATTCGCGGCAGCTATTCCCAGTTACCCGGACAACCCTCAACACACTCAGTGATCTCCAGACGGACCAGACACACGAGATCTGTCCCGCCCCACTATCGGTGGCCAGCACAACGGGAGTGAGGGTTCGGGTGGAACGCGGGATGAACCGCACGCCGGTTTCCCTGGAAGACACCCTGAAGCAAGGACTGCAATTCCTAGTAATCCCATCCACCAGGGGAGACATTGAAAGAGACACCTTTAATAAGTGTTGCTGAGTTACCTACTGGTACCATTCCTTGTATTACATTTTACTGCACTTTTATGGATTTGTGTGATTAACTTACATTAAAGACTTTTAAAGACTTTATTTTTATGAAGCTTTTTTTCCCTCCTTTTTTCTTTCATTTTTTCATTTTATTTTAGCAAGCAGTTTTTCCAAGGTACTGCTCTTGCTTCCTCTATTCTTTTCCTTTTTTTGGGTTTATTTTACTTTTATATATTTATTGTTTTACAGTAAATTAGAGTATATTTGCAGGAAGGCTTCATAGTGAGGTGTGTTTTTCCTTCCTGCTACATTCTGTGGACTATTGGACTATTTTAATTATCTTCTGTGTCCTACACCAGCCCTATATTTGGGTTCTTTATCCAGAACTTTTATATGTGTACTTATTGCTGATATTACTAGAGTTATTTATACATTTTTATTTGGCATTATTTATATTTTAGTTTTTGCCTTTTGCCGTATGGTTTTATGTCATAGAATTTTGTATTAATTTATTTTGCCAATTGTATATTGCTACTTATGCCTTTTTTCCCTATATGCTCTTATTAGCTCCTGGAACATTTTATCTTTTGATATTTTTGCACTTAAGTAAAATATTGTGTTTAACCGCTTAACGACACATGACATGTGTGATATGTCATGATTCCCTTTTATTCCAGAAGTTTGGTCTTAAGGTATTAAGGATTGCTTTTGTACAATTTCTCATTCATTGCTTCTTTTAACCCCTTAAGGACCAAACTTGTCACACGTCATGTGTCCTTAAGGGGTTAATCTGTGTAGGCATTAGTCCAATATGGGTTAAAAATGTTTACTTTAGAATTTTTGGAATATCACTCTGTCTTGTGTGACTCACAAGGCTCAACTCCATGTATTTAATTTAGAACATTACGTGCATATTTATGACATTGATCTAAAAATAAATAACAGGGTCTAATAAAACACTAATACTGGACAACAACTCAAAGATCTTGCCCTTCAGTTGGTCCTGCTCAGCTTTTAAGCTAGTTTTAGCTAATTTGTTCAATTTCAGAGAGCACCTTTCAGTTTTCTTATCTGATGCTAGTATCCAAAATGCCAGCAAATTCCCACTTCACAAGAGATACAACAATGTAAGGTGATTGTTTTCACCTGCATTGCACCTAGTTAGTGAGCTGTAACAGAACTTAATCTTATAGGATGCTAAATGGCTTGGAATTACTTATATAGTTTGACTGCCTCTGGTTTACTTGTTTATAACAATATTACCAATATACCTTTGAAGATTTTATTTTGTATAACTCTTCTGACTTTGACTTGGCAGAACCTTTGGTATTAGAGAATTTGCTCTAAGTGAGATAATATTTATCTTTAGATAATATGATTATTTTCAGTCTATGTATTTATTTGTATGTCTGAGAATAAAATATAAATCTTATGCAGACGTTTTGCTCCTACTTCACAGTTTTGCTATGCCATTGTCCATCTTATTTAATACATCAATAATTAAAGAAAGAAAAAAAAATCTAGTATGTTGACATTCCCTGGGGGATCTTGAACTACTCTGCTCTATTTACCAGCTGTATGAATCTGTTTTTGCAAACAATATTTTTTATATTATCCTATCCTCCATTTTGCTATGGAAAAGCCTTGGATTGGCTAAAAATCGGCCATTTCAGTGATGTCACAAAGGGGGCAGAGCCAGCGCCGGCAGACCCGTGGGCGTTGGAAATAAGGTGAGTTTTAAACTTTTAAAGGGGGGCCTAAGGGTGGGGAAAGCCACCCATATGGTGGGTTTAGTACTATAGGGTTAGGAATACATGTTTGTGTTCCTGACCCTATAGTGTTCCTTTAAGCCCAAGTTTTTTATACTTTGCACTGATTAACCAGAACCAATGCTCTCAGTTTTCCTTCACTTTTAATTGCTGATACCAGTGAATAGTGGTAAAATGGAAACAAAGCAACAACATTAAAGTTAAATTAGTCAAGCTGTAAATACATATTTTTTTTTTTATCAGCAACAGTCACCTTATGTTTTGAGATTTTGCTTTCAGTAAACCGCAATTTACTTTTAAGATGTTAATCTTGTAGAGTGGTTTCAGGTAATTACAGTTTGTATGATTTTGATGATGGAAAGTCACTAGAAATGCAAGAGTCACAAAGCTTTACTTTTTATAAAATCAATGACTTGTTTTTCTGTATGAAACAAATTAAAATTAATAAATAGTCATTTAAATTCAAAAACATATAAGCATGCAGTAAACCTTAGGAACTTTCACTCTCCTAATGTCACATTCACAATAATTAATGGAAAAAGCAAATTGATTCATAAAATAATTTCATCTAAACCTTTTACATTACAAACTCTGAACTTTTCATTCAACAACTCTATGTTAAGCAGCAGAAACTCTATGTATCAAAAGATCTAAATACAAAATATACATCATGTTTTGCAAGTTGAGTACCCTCTTATTCCAGTGACCCCTTCTGAAACAATTCTGTTTTTTGTTCGGTACTACTAAATTAAATTACAGTAGCATTTATTAAAATAAATGGTACTTATAAAATAAAACAAAGAAGCTTGTACTTGTATCTTAGAACACAACAAATATATTTTCCTCTACTTTGTCTCTGAGTGTCAGCATGAAACAGCACATTAAAAACTTTTTAAAGAATAAAAGAGCTTAATAAACATTGCAAGGAAGATCTGATGGCTTTTGTCGTATTTGTGACTCACCGCATGTTAAAATTTTAGTGCTGTGCACACAATGCCTCATTCAATAAAACAAGGTTAAGAAATTAAATCTTTGCAAAATAATCTTCCACAAAGAGTAACAAATCCATTTTTACAGCTAAACTGACCATTGATGTTGCTCCGTCTGTTGTTACAGATAAGAGTTTATGCAGAGACTTGTCATGGCTTTGCATTTAACTCTTGTCTGGCTTAAAAGGTCATTCCTATTTTGTCCAGAATAAAAAAAGAATATATGGATATATACATACATTTACGCACATATATACATTTTTATTTAAAAAACAAACAAATCTCAAAAAGATATATTCCTGACTTTGCATGTCAAATTCCTACTGCAAGTACATATCTGTTAACAACTCTTTGTAGTGAGAATTTGTGCACATTGATAAAAAGGAGCTCAGTCACTATATTTGCCATTTTTCCTTCACTAATGACGTTATATAGAGAAATTCCACAATCCATTGTATAATTGAAGATAATTGTGCTATGATGTGAAGGTTTAAACATAGGTATTAGATGTATATTTGTGGTACTTGTGTGTTATGTTGCCTTATGTTGGACCTAGTAATCTTTTTTGATTACATGCATTTGTGTGTTGTGTTGCCTCTTTGGACCTAGTAATCTTTGCTGAAAGCACTGTCACAATAATTTTAACTAAGGGTTGAATGATTGAGTGAAACTCTGTTGGTACTAAAAGCCAAGATGGTACACTTCTGGACATATCATACCAAAACCAAAGTGAGCAGAGCAATGGTTTAACAGGAACCACACACATAATTAAGTAATTTAAGTTGTTCAAAGCTTCTATTCAATACATGCATCACCATTGGATTTATAGTTTATAGCTGTTCCTGCAACATACTATGAAGACAATATATATCTAACTGTGAGTCACCAAAAACCTCACTGTAACAAATCCTTAGCTGCAGCAAAAGAATATATTCCTTATTTCACTCACTGCATGCAAAATTCTCCAAACCAAAGAAAAAAAGCAATTTATTGTTTATGCACATGCACAGATGGCACACAATTAGTTACATATATAAAGAACAGATCAAGAGAAATGCAACAGATAATCAGGTAATCAATAGGATGTAGTAGTACAAAGGTACACGTTTACTACATTCTAAGTCAACCTCATGTTCCAATAGACAAACTCAGAAAGATGGTCCTGTCAGGAAATGCTTGTGGTCCAGATGGCGTGGATGCAAAAGATAAATTGTTGGAGTCTGATTTTCCAAAGATATAAAAGGTAATGTGTGCTGGTGCATACAATAATAAAACAGCATATATATCATGTAAAATCCACCTGGCCACCTCATGTTAAATGTCATTTTTCTTTGCAAATTTAAATTTGGCTTATTAATCCCCATTTCCTTTCCTCTTGCCAGGCTTTACCCAGATGATACATTTTTGCACCAGAGCTCTGTTCAGCCATACTACATCTTTGCAAACCTCACATCCGTGTTATGTATTAGCCACGTTTATGCTTTTCTACATTCTTCTGTCATTTTTAGAATACTAAATTCCTTGAAATGTAGTCAGTTTCATTACACTGTTTTTTTAAATTGTATGATAAATTATATTTGTTTACTGAAAGATAAAGAATATCTTATAAGTATAATGTTAAATTATACAAATGTTTCAGATATCCCAGAAAAGCAGGGTTTACATAAAACTGCTGACTTGTCTTAGGTTTACGTGCTGATATGCATTAAACTGTAACAAAACAGTTTACTTACAAACAAACAAACGAAAACACAATTAAAACAATTATTATGCTCCAAAATATAAGACATTATATAAAGAAATATATGTCAAAGCAAAAGAAAAAACAATCTTACAAAGAACTCAAACCCAAATATCCCTCTCAACCCCAAATATGTTGTTAAGCCTAAAGTTACCTGTTCTTATGCTGCCTGAGTGTCTAAGCATCCTGAAACCTGGTCTCAGACTCTCTCTTATTTCTATTGTTTAGTGTGACTTTTATAATATTGTGTTTCTATATTACCTTTTTGGATAGCAATAGTTTTTAAAATAATTTATGTAATAAAGATTTATTTTTGCAAATTTTGTTGGTTGTGCATCCTTGCATATTTTGGTTTTATTTTCTAGTTATCGTTGAGTACCTGTTGAGAATAGCATACATTAGTGTGTTGCATTATACAAGTGCCACTTTTTTGATTGTGTTGTGGCCTATGTTAAACATTTTAATAAGAATCCAACTCTCGGTAGTGAGGTGGTTAACATCCCATCTTTTTGGATTATGCTATATCAGGTTTCTGAATCAATAAATATTGATCTAGTTATCCTGTGAGCCATTGCTGATACAAAGAGAACGTCTTCAGATACTGCACTTTACGCAAGAAAAACAACAGTTAAATTGAATAAAAATGGAGGTTGCAGTCCTGGAAGAAACTTGATTCTCTGAATATAAAACATTTCTTTTGGTCAACCCCTGTTCTTTTGAAAGCGTGACATTGTTCTTTAGATAGGTCTCAAACTGGTTTATTGAGTTGTGCTGTTACAAAGTATCTTTGTAAGACTATACTGTCCTTTATGTTTGTTGTTTTTTTCCTTTTCCCGTTCTGTCAGAATTAGACAAATGCTCGCCTTTTAACTATTTTGTTAACGATTATTTTCCACTATTGTGTAGAGAGGTCACTTCTTTTTGGGGGACATTTTGGACCTGGAAAGGTTTTGTTGCTGTGGTTCACAGGATTTTAAGTAGATGTTTGTTGCAGAATCTTTGCAAGGACTGTATATGCATGCAGATGAGGGCATAGCTCATTTAGCAAAGGATAGTTTCTTTCAAATCTTTTGATCTTGTGCCCACTGGGAAACTAGATGCAATGCCATAACTAATTCACAGAAGTTCTCTTGAACCTATAGTTACATTAAAGCGGTAGTTCATTTTTACAAGATAAAATTAAACCCTGCTACATCTTTGATGTATTTAACATATAGACACTTACACATACATACACACAATACGAAATTCTCCAAATTTCAATATGTACTGAATTTGTTACAGGTTTTTAAAATGATTCAGCCTTGTTGTTTTTCCCTCACAGGCCACCTGATGCCAACAATCCACCTTTCTACCCTCACTAAATAAAACATCAAGGTAATACTTTTGTATGAATTCATCAGATTTCATTATATTTTATTTATTATGTTGCACACAACTATAACACCACATAGCTTCAAGAATACTTAATAAACCACTTAAATAAACAAACAACACTGCCTGCTTGCTGAGACCTCTTCAAAACATACATTCATTCTGGCACATAACAGCTCCCAGGGTGAAACATCGCCTCATGTCATTTTCATGGGTCAGTTAAGAAAGAAAAATAGCAAATCTCTTTAGTTCAAATCTATCTAAATACACATTGGTGTAAAATAACAGACATGTTTTATCATCCTTTAATGCACATCAATAACTGATGATTTTGTAGAGTACATAGGTTTTTCTTCTATCTACAAAAGTCAGACATCCAAGATCTTACTGAATTCTCAATACAATTTATTTGAATGGCCCTCTTTTTTTAAAAGAAATAAATAAATTAAACTTGTGCATGGAGAGGTTAGGTTGAACTATTTTTTTCTGGAAAACACAAAACAAAATTTTTTTTTCAGGAGGGCTGGATTTTGCCCATGTGTTGGTTAGGCTCTGCAGAATTTGGTACCAAAACCTGATTTGGGAAAGATAAACCAAAAAGAAAGCAAAAATATACCAGTAAAATGCAATATATATATAAAAATATTATATTTTGCAGAACACTCATAGGAGCATTGCCCCTGTTTGGTTCATAGATCAAGTGAAAAAAGTGACCAATATAAGGAAATATAGGAAAGAGCAGTAAAAAAAATACTATATATATATATATATATATATATATATATATATATATATATATATATATATATATATATATATATATATATATTTGTGTAAGGGGAAAATAGCCATATATGGAGTAAGGATCCAGCATAAGTGTAGGATAGTATAAGGGAGCAAGACGGTTGTGGTGTGCCGAGACCAACGATACGGTAGGCCTGTAAATAAAGAGGGCCCACCAAGGAGTAAGAAAGTAAAGTAAATGGAAAGAAAAGAGAAAGTGTTGAAATGAGGAGTGGGTGGGAGGGTCATTCTGATGCTGACCTCAAGCGATATGAGTCAGGTAAGGGGTGTCCCTTATATTAGGGGAGTGAATTAATTTAAGCCCCTCCCACAAATACAGGTCAAACAGCCTTAATACTTGTGTAAGGGGCAAATAGCCGTATATGGAGTAAGGATCCAGCATAAGTGTAGGATAGTATAAAGGGAGCAAGACGGTTGTGGTGTGCCGAGACCGACGATACGGTAGGCCTGTAAATAAAGAGGGCAAAAATGAATAATCAAAGATTTAATACAGGCAACAAATATATACAAATTAACCAGACATTTCCTTAAATGCATTACAGTATTTAATTCCTGGAAGGATTTTGAAGGTAGGAATCTAGGACCAAAAGTGGACACAATTTGTTGTGGGTAGGATAGTATGTTATCTCTACTGTTGGTGCGTGTTGACTCATTTCGGAATGTGGTCGAGCCAATAGGTAATATTAAATGTGTTTACGTACGTGGGATCATTGAAGACAATGATCTGTCTGAGTGGTGGTGATGGTAGTGGATTCTCTGGCCTCAGAAAGGCAAAAAAGGCAATGTGCATGGCTGGTAATGGCCGACTTGGTAGTATAATTGAATGGTTGTAGATCTAATAGGTCCGATAAGGATGAAAAGTTGGATGGCTATTGGTAATCTCTGAGAGGAACGTGGGGGAATGGATTCCTGAAATCCTCTGAATATACTCTTGTCTGGTATGATAGCATGATGTTATGGTAGTTTTGGCCATAGGTTATCCTGTGTTGTTGAATGTCGGTAAAATATATAATTAATGGTGTGTGAGATAGTTTAAGTTTAAGGTGGCAAAAGAAGCAAAACCTAGGAGAATTGTTATGACACAGGTTGAGCTATGTCGTGTTCCAATGAGATTCTTTAAGCCAGGTGAAAAGCTGTGTTATGCGTTCTACAAGTATGGGATGAAAAGGCTAGGTGGGATAGTGCATGCTATGCTGCATGAGTATGTCTAATCCATGATTTTGTCTCTGGAACGAAAGAGTGGCCGTGACTGTATGGGCGGCTGTAGGAAGCGTATGATGAACATGCCTGGAATATAAATGAGACAATTGTTGGCAGGGATGTATACCCCCGCCTGGTACATGAAAGTAAAAGAAATGTGATAAGTTGCCAACCAAGTGAGTTCCCCAGAAATATCATGACCTTATGGATGAGTAGTGGCGTTTGTTGATGATATGACATGTGCTTAGTTGTCTGAGTAACAACGGATTGATGACCCTGACCATGATTTACCCCATGCCACAGCAGCTGCTACAATGGGGTAGATCCACCAAAGGGGCTGAGGTGGTGGGAAAAAAAATCCAAACCTGGATGCCATGGCCAACAGCTCCAAAGCAATGCTGGTAGATCGCTGCCAAACCCTTGGTAGACGCCACGTCTGACCATCTGGTTGGAGAAGTGTCAGACAATCCTGGAAGGAACATGCTTCTACCATGCCAAGTGGTTAAGAAATTCCCCCCCATGTGCAGGTCTGCTGTTGCTGGGGTGTCTTGGGACATCCTCTGATCGTCATGTTGGAAGTGTGGAAAAAAGGGTAAAGTACTCTGGATGTGAAAGCGTGGTCTTGTGGTATGATTGGCATGGCAAAATTAAGGAACCTGGTAGGGATTGTATTTCCTTGCAGTTGTAAGTACTAAGCAGGAGGCAGTGATTGATGTAGTTGAGAATGTTCCCTATTTGTCTTGTGGTAACTTGCGTGTATGGATGCCGACTCCAGTCGTATGCCCAGTAATGTAATGATAGTGTCTGGGCCTTCTGTTTCTTATGGGGTACCGGGACGCCCAAGTGGTCAACCAGACTAAGCTGCCGTGAGGCTTCTAGTGAAAAATATGTTATCTTTGATCAACAAGAAGTCTTCTAGATAGTGTATGACTGTAAGGCCTCTGGATATGTTATCATAACCAGCACAGAGTATCTTCAAATATCAATAGTAGGCTAATCTGTAGCCCGAAAGTTGAGCGGGGAAAGGATTGCCCATTTTATGCCATGTAAGTGCCACTGTGTAGGGTAGATTGTAGCCGTTTGCTGCGTTGATGATATTGGTCTTACTTAACCAAGCTTCAACCCATGCTTGAGTGATAGCTGTAAAGGTAGATCAATGGTGTTGTATAGTAAGGAAACTCCTCGGAGGGTATGAGGGAGTTGAGACTTGGGGTAGCGGAGGTGTGTGGTGCCAATAAGTCTATGGTTAGTCTTTGTTTAAGGGAAGATTTCCTTGTGACAATACAAATGTGTTTGTGTTTGATGCCATGCTGTAAATGGTGGAGATTGGAAGACCCCCTCTGCAAATCTTGGCTATGAGTGTATTTACAGCCAATGGCTCTGTTGTGCTTACTGTAAGTGAGGGCATATATTCCTTGAAGGTGTATTTATGATACCTGTATGGGAGCCCTTTGAAGCTCCAGAGCTTTAGTAAATCTACTACAAGTCTGGAAGGGTGATGAGTCAGGAGTGTTGAAAATGCATTGGTGTGTACAGATGGTGAGTACGTTATTTGTAAGTTGTATTGGGACACATGGTTTGTCATGTGCCCTGAACCATTTGAACATATATGCAACAGTCTATATGCAACGCAACTACTCATATCAATTGTCTGGTAGTTCAGAGGTGCTGGTACCTGGAGCCTGAGAGTGCTCGTCCATTTGTTTGGGACAAAATCCCTTCTGTATGGGTACCTGCAAAAATAAACATCTCTACATATTCAAAATGCCAACCCAACCAAGGGATGGTCAGTTACCGATTTACCTGGAATCCCTGGGTCTGACCATCACAGATACATCATCATACATATATATGCCTTGCTTCCCCAATGTGCTGGGATCATACGTGCAGAGTTAACGTCTTGTGTGTCATAAGAATTGATTGTACCAGGTAACAGAGTTTCGGTTGGTGCTGGTTGTACAGTAGCGTGAGGCCCAGCCTTGTGAGGGCTGTGGTGACTGACTCGAGATTGCCAGTCTGTCATAAATTTTTTGGCTGAGTTTATGAGTGAGGCTAGCATGGCCTGGGTGTCACCTGAGTTGGTGTAGCTGGGCCTTTCCCTGCCTCCGTGTTGTCCATTGATGTATGGAGGAGTTTGAATAACTCTGCTTTCCTTGCTGTGGCAGGGTAGGGGATTTGTCACCTCCTTAGGTCGGTGGTAATGTGTGGGATCGTCCATTGCTGCTGGACTAGCAACATCTCCTCTGCTTGAAGGTGTATCATTTCTAGCCAGGGTGCTAGGAAGAGGTGATTCTTTACCATCTTTTTGAGAAATACTTAAATAACAATAAAGATTGCAATTATTATTTGTACCCAGGGGTCTTGTACTGGCTTGCTAGCTAAGCCTTAAGGTGAAACGATTAGGTTTGGTGTTTTTTGTTGACTGGTGAGGCCCTGCTAGTTGCCAAGTGGCTTGAGAGGCTCTATCTATGCTTGGTGCGAGGGGATTTTGTGTGGCTACCGAACGTTGTGGCAGGATGTTGGCCTCTTGGTGACAGTAACCAGAAAATAGGAAGGGGATTGACAGGTGAGGCCCTCTCTATGATACAATGTGAGGCGGCTAGCTCACGAGTGGCCCGAGGGGTGTATGCCTCCGAGTGTGAGGCGGGGTGTTGGCCTCGCGGGACCACTAACCGAAGCATAACTAGAACCATAATTGCCAGTACACTATTACTATTCCAGGGAAGGTAAGAGATGGATAACTACGCGAGCAGGTGTATGTACCTGGTAGTATGGTATTGAATGTGACCATCCGTATAGGTTTTTTTAGTAGTAACTGTAACCTGAATGGATAAAACCGTATGGCATAAGGAAATATGAAAAGTAAAGTGCAGTGATGTGTAAATATTAAACATCGTAGCCATAGTGGTTAAACATGTATCAATCTTAACCCATTAAGTGCCATATGTACAAGTGAAAAAGTGGTCTGTCCCTACCTTGTATGTTGTATGTCCCCTTGCTAGGGGAAAGTCTGTTGTGTGAGCAGCGTGCTGTGAAAAATTTGAACTATATTTCCAGTTACGTATATACAGATGTGTCTGCTAATGTGTAATAATATATGTATTTATACATACCTGTAGGTGGCAGTGTTGATAGAACCACTGTTGGTCTTGATGTGAAGTGTAAATTATTGTGAATTAAACCTAAAGTTGAGCCCGTGCTGGAGTTTAATTTATGGTTATGTTTAAAACAATCTTATGTGTAATTTATATTGGCTGGTAAATTGTGTATGACATGTGAACACATAGTTACATAGTTACATAGTTACATAGCTGAAAAGAGACTTGCGTCCATCAAGTTCAGCCTTCCTCACATATGTTTGTTTTTTTTTTATTATTATTATTTTTTACCCTTTAATCCTACTGTTTGTCAGATAGGAGTCAGTATAAAAGCGAAAATGCTGTAGTTAGTTTGTTTGCTTATGAAGTGAAATAAAGTCTGAGAAGCCTGTAGTATACCGATTGACCGGTAGGGGTCAGAATGTAGGCAAAAATGCAGTGGTTCGTTGGTTTGTACATGAAATGGAATAATGTCTGAGAAGCCTGTAGTACACTGAATGACCGGAAGGTGTCAGTGTGTAGGTGAAAATGCAGTGGTTTATTGTTTTGTACATGAAAAGCAATAATGTCTAAGAAGCCTGTAGTACACCAAATGACTGATAGGGGTCAGTGTGTAGGTGAAAAATGCAGTGGTTTGTTGGTTTGTACATGAAATGCAATAATGTCTAAGAAGCCTGTAGTACACTGAATGACTGATAGCGGTCAGTGTGTAGGTGAAAATGCAGTGGTTTATTGGTTTGTACATGAAAATGCAAACAACGTCTAAGAAGCCTGTAGTACACCGAATGACCGATAGGGGTCAGTGTGTAGATGAAAAATGCAGTGGTTCGTTGGTTTGTACATGAAATGCGATAATGTCTATGAAGCCTGTAGTACACCCAAAGACCGGTAGGGGGTTTAAACGAATGATATGCATGAACATGCAATAGTTTAATAACAGACTTAGACAAAATGCAGCCGTAAAGTGAGCACCTGACCCGTGCATGGTGCCGTGGGACTGATGCCTGGCGTAATGGGTAGTTCGGCTTACGGTTTGTGAGTCACTTGGACACCATCCACGGCGATGGATTGAAGAAAGAAGGTGGTAGGCCGGAAAAGCCTGTGGCTGGATTCCTGACACAGCTCAGCTTAGAAAACCTCATGGAGTAATCAGGTAAAATGGCGTCTGGATGACCCGGAAGTGGAAATCATTCTGATGCTGACCTCAAGCAATATGAGTCAGGTAAGGGGTGTCCCTTATATAGGGGAGTGAATTAATTTAAGCCCCTCCCACAAATACAGGCCAAACGCCCTTAATACATATAAAAAACTAAAACAGTAATGCACTCCACCTTCCTTGATGTACTTGCCCGGTGCTTATCAGCAAACAGATGCAGCCAAAAGTACAAGATAGCACTTCAGGGACTTCCAAGTCGAATGAGTAAAACTTAGCTTTTATTAGCTCAAAATAAAAATCAACGTTTCAGTCTGTATCACAGACTTTCATCGAGATATATATATATATATATATATATATATATATATATATATATGTGTGTGTGTAAATATAGATTATTTTACTGCTCCTACTCCCTTTCCCCCCACTATTGATAATTTTTCACTTGATCTGTGTATAATGACTGACCACTAGTAATCAATCTTTTTTCCAATCCATCATCTCATTTTTGGAACCGCAGATGGAATTCAGAATCACAAATCGAAACAAATATGCTTACCTATTTCATGTTTCAGTTGGTTCAGTTGATCTACATTTTGGATCAGGGTTGTGGAATTTGACCAATCACCATACCGTCCCAAATTCGGACTAATTGCAGTTTGGAACAAAATTGTATTACCTTTGAATAACAGTTGAGGTAGTAGTTAGCAAATGGCACTCATTTAAGTAATGTTATAAAAGGTATATGTCATCCTGACCCAGCAATTCAACCAAAAATGCACATGGATTATAAACAGGAAACCAATTAAACCAACATTACACTGTTTAAGTTGTTATCATCCATTTGCATGTAAATATTCCCATGGTATGGTTTTGCTCTTTATTGTTAAATGTTAAATAAAATAAGTCATAATAGTCCTTGTTTAAGCAAATCAGCATTTTCTATCTATTGAAAATGTCCTTCAAACATTTAGTAGAAGTTTAGAGATATGTTTTCACATGGTATACTGAGAACTACAAAAAGATGATGCATATTAATTATGGAATCCATATAAAATTAAACAGAGTAACAAGGGTAACATTACACATTTACCAATAGAATTTCCTTTTGATATTGTAATAAATCATTTTCATTTCAGCAAATAATTAGAAACGTACTCTTTCTTTATCAGCTTAGTTCTGCTCCCATTCCTGACGGAAAAACTGATTGCTGATTTAGGAACCTCATAAAATGATAACTTCATAGCTATGAAATACTATGACCTACTAAAAATAATACAATAATACAAAACGATAATAAAAGGAAGTTTGTGCATATAGTATCAGTACCCTTATAACTTATTTCAAAGATAGGCAACGTTAAAGCGGCACTGTCATGGCGGAATCCAACTTGTGTTAACCCCCCTCCCGACTCCACTACATCCAGTTGTCCCCCTAGTCACCCCCAAATGCCCCTAAGCCCCCCATATTATCTATTTTTCATATTTATTTCATGCCCAAACCTAGGTCCTGGGCTCCATCATCTTTGTATAGGTAGATGAAGTCTCTGTGGGACACATCATCTGCCCACACCAGATAGCGCTGTGAAATTCCCACGCATGCCCAGTTAAACACTTGAGCATTCGAACGGGAATTTCATCTATTCATTCATTCATCAAAAAGATGAATAAATGAATAGAAATTTCAAATGAATGAATGAAGACCTCTTCGTTTGTTTGCTTGGTTTATTACAAGGAGGGAGATCCGGCGTGCAGCTCCCTCCTTGTAATATGTAAAAATAGAAGTGGCAGGGAGCAGTGCTCCCCACCACTTCCAAAGCCCCCAATGTCCCCCCTCACTCTATGGGGGTCAAAATGATCCCCATTATAGCATAAGGGAGATTAAAATAGTGAGTTGGGGCATGTCTACTAAACAGTGAGCAGTCACTGTTGTAAACCCCCCTTAACAAATGGCCCCATGGTGGGGCATCTGTTAACTAGTGGGGGGGACCCAGGGGCTATTCAAGTAAATGGGGGACACAGGGTCCCTCTTGGCCCCCACCCATGAGATGAGTGGTGGGTGGGGGCCCTAAATGAAAGTGAGGGGACCTATTGTCCTCTCCCGGCCGCAACCCATGGGTGATGGATGGGGGCACTATTGTCCTGCCCCTTGCCCCCACCCATGGGCAGTGGGTGGGGGCTAAATGTAACCCCCCCAGGTAACTAGGGGTCCCCAAGCCCTAGTCACCACCCCACCCAAAAAAAATAAATAAAGCCCTATCTACCACCACACCCTAAAAATAGTGAGGGGGAACAATAAAACTAAACACATGTAAATAAAAAAAACGTATCATTTGATGTCTTCTTTTTTCTAAAACCCCAAATAAAAATCCCTAATAACCGTCGAACTTTGATAATAAAATAAAAAATCAGAGCGCCAAAAAATAAAATACAAAAAAATAAAAATCCTGACGATAATAAAATAATCCATCTTCACCCAGTGAGTTCACCGCGTAGACTGAGCTACGCAGGGCGGGAAAAGGCTTATAAAGTCTTACCACACCCTGCAATTTGAATCTGATAAGTCTCTACATTTACCTGTCACAGCACTCTGATTGGTTGGCTTAAGGTCCAACCAATCAAAGTGCTCTGAGTAATTCTACACAGCGTGGGAAAGTTATTTTGAAGAAAATAAACCCCCCCCATTTTAATTCAGTGCCCCCACCCACTCATGAGAAGGTCCCCCGTTCAGTTTAATAGCCCCCACTCATGCGGCACGGGTGGGGGCTTGGGAGGGGGGACACTAGGGGGCTTTTTTTCAATAACAATGAGCAGCCACAGGCTACTCACTGTTTAGTGGACATGCCCCAACTTGAGATATAGCGAGTAGGAGCAGAATTTACTGATACTAAGTAATCTTTACTTAGTATTGGTAAATTTAGAAGAAAGGCCAATTTAGGTCTTACAGCCTTTTGGTAGAGAGCTCCCTAATACCGTGGAAATTAGGGAGTTATCTACTAAGCGGCTGCAAGATGCAGCCACCACACAAATCGGTGTCTTAACACGAATGGAGAAACTGTTCTCATTCTGTTAGGACGAAATTCGGTAGTTTCGCCGGCGTTCTGTCTAAAATGACAGGATGTTCGGGAATAGTGAAAGGAGGCATCGCGAGATCACGGAGGAGAGGTAAGAATTGTGGAAAATAGCTCTGACCACAAGAAATTAAGCACGCTTTGCTCCTCCGCTGGTCATAGCTGGTCAGGCGTAGGAAACCTACATAAGACAAAATAGTCCATACTTTGTCTTATGATTTAAAGAAAACTAGAGCAGACAGGAAGAAATTAAGAACAAATCCTGACAGAGGGAAAGAAGATGAATCGATTGGGGAAAGGTAAGTTCGGCATGACAGTGCCTCTTTAAGAATTACATTTCCCATAATGTGTCTGAAAAACATCAGGGGAGATTTAGTCCACAATGACTGATCATTTCCACTTATTGCAGTGATGGGTTGCTAGACTTTAAATAGTCAGGAGCATGTGCAGGATCTGATTAAGAGATACTATCATGTGTTTTTTTTTTATTTATTTTTATTCAATATGATGAATTATATACAAAAGAAGTAAGGAGGTTCTAGGATTGCCTGACTCATGAAGCATTGAGCAATAGGCAGTACACATTGACAAATGTGTTTACTGGGTCTCAGGCCATTCTATTAGGGTGACATACTAGGTGTACTCAATATCCTTAGAGTATTTTAAGACAAATAGGGATAATTTTCAATCTGTGCATAATTTGAGCAAGTATGGGCTGTTTACTGTCAAATTTCAAAAGCACTAACAGAGAGTAACTATGCAAAGGCTGTCTCTTAGAAACTATGAACAGTCTCTCTAAGTATTATCATGAAAGATAAGATACACAGTATATAAATGTGTGTATTACCACTCTAAAAGATACTTGAAAAATAAATACAGTAGGTGGAACACACGTGTATATTTCTCTAAGTATTGTCTTACTGCTCCCATTGTTCTATCATCCATCCAACTTTAGCTGCTAGTTATATTACACATGGGGAGAGAAGAGTAAAAGCATAGTTACATAGCTGAAAAGAGACTTGCGTCCATCAAGTTCAGCCTTCCTCACATTTGTTTTTTGCTGTTGATCCAAAAAAGGCAAAAAAAAAATAAAACAGTTTGAAGCACTTCCAATTTTGCAAAAAGCTAGGAAAAAAATTCCTTCTTGACCCCAGAACGGATCAAGCAGTTATTACCCTACATTGAAAGATGACCTTGTGTCCTATGTAAAGTCCGGTTTGTAAATAGATTTCCACACAATGGTTTGCATTGGCCCCGAATATATTTGTATAATGTTACCATATCCCCTCTCAGGCAACATTTTTCTAAACTAAATAGGTTTAAATGTGTTAACCTTTCTTCATAGCTGATATGTTCCATTCCTTTTATTAATTTTGTAGCCCGCCTCTGCACTTTTTCTAGTGCCATAATATCCTTCTTTAGAACAGGTGCCCAAAATTACACAGCATATTCAATATGTGGTCTTACCAGTGATTTATAACGAGGCAAAATGATATTCTCATCCAGCGAATGAATGCTCTTTTTCATGCATGACAATACTTTACTGGTCTTAGCCAATGCTGATTGACTTTGCACATTGTTGCATAGTTTGTTGTCTATAACAATTCCCAAGTCCTTTTCGTGTGTTGTTATCCCTAATTCGCTTCCATTAAGGGTATGTTGCTTGTCAACAACAACGTCAGTCAAAACCATTTGGTAGCAAAAAGTTTAAATGTTACAACAGTTAGAATTATATTTGTTTTGTGCATTTTTTTTGGTTAATCGTCTACAGCAATTTCATTATTTATGATTATTCTATGACAATGTCTACAGCAAAATGAACAGTCTAGCACTCCATACAGAGAGATGTCACACTGGCACATTACCTTACAAAAAACACACACAAAAAAAAAAGATTTTGTGCCAATGCAGAAGGAGGATGAACCAAGACACAAACTGGCAACCAAGCAAATCATGGCAATTAAGAGAAAACCAATGATTTTAATGTGAGCTGTTTTTTGGAGGATGAGACACAATTCATTCATTGCTTAGAATACCGAGAGCTACATTCAGCTCCATTAATGGAAAAAAAATCTTTCTCAGTGAAGACAAACACAAGGCATAGTATAAATCATTACATGCCACAAACTGAGACATGCCTCATAAAATAAAGCTACCTTTTATATAAATCTTTACAGAAAATCTTAAATCGTTCTATAACTTCTTCCCTATACAATGTCCTTTGTACTCATTTGCATGCGAGAGGGGTGAGGTCAAGAGAGGTAGGGTGAGGTCAACAGAATGAGAGGGTAGTCAGTTGGTTTGGTCTTAAATCTGTCATTTCCTGTTCTATTACAGTTTAGAGCTGACCTTTAATTAAGGGGCAACGGAAGAACAAAAGACAAAGGTCAAAAGTCATTAAAAAACCTAATTAAAGCAAAATAATGTGGCATGTTTTTTAGTGGAAAGTTTATTTCTATAATAAGAAAAATATATAAAGTGTTTCAGGTTGGTTTGTCCGTCTGACTAGATCGCAACTTTTAATATAGTATTTTAATGGTAAGCAATATGAACAATTGGAAATGAAATTGACAATATTTAATAGTATAAAAAGTATATTTGTGCTATTGTACATCAAAAATCCCAGGTTGATAGTGTGGTCTGAATAGCAATTTATCTCTGGAAAGCAGAAAGGGAATATAGTCAATAACAACAAACAAAAGGCTATTTTAATAACCATGAGACATAAACATTATTGTGAGAACAACAATGGTTGTCATTTGTTTTTGTTTTGATTTCTTATACTTTTGTTCATGTATTTTTTGCCTTGTATTACATTTTTGTCTTTTCATATCTTAGTTAATAAGTTCTTGAGAATTAGCAGTTGGCTATTTCATTAGGAGCTTATAAACTGTTTTTTGGAAAACATTTCCCTTTACACTTCTAATCACTGCAGAATAACCTCTATTTTATTCAACTTTGAATTATGTAGTTCAAGGAAAAACAAGTGCTGAGGGTAAAAGCTTAATTTTAAGAGATAAATTAAACATACCGGGAAGTACTAAATAAATAAATAAATAAAATCAGGGATTTAAATGTGCCAAGGATTGATACAAAATTATTAGGAAATGCTCCATATAATATATAAGTTGTTAGGATATTCCAACTGAAATTGTTGAAATTCATTAAATTCGCTATATGGTAGTGTGATTAATTCAGCCACTGCTAAATGTGCAGTGTGAAATCTCTCTGAAATAGAGATACCACATATCTCAGTACAGCGAGTTTGCTATTACTTATTGATACACTATTTACATACCATAAATACAACAAAACAAAAAGGCAGTGCACAAAGACATATACAGTTGCAAGAAAAAGTATGTGAACCCTTTGGAATGATATGGATTTCATCACAAATTGGTCATAAAATGTGATCTGATCATCATCTAAGTCACAACAATAGACATTCAGAGTCTGCTTAAACTAATAACACACAAAGATGTTGCCATGTTTTTATTGAACACACCATGTAAACATTCACAGTGCAGGTGAAAAAAAGTATGTGAACCCTTGGATTTAATAACTGGTTGAACCTCCTTTGGCAGCAATAACTTCAACCAAACGTTTCCTGTAGTTGCAGATCAGACGTGCACAACAGTCAGGAGTAATTCTTGACCATTCCTCTTTACATAACTGTTTCAGTTCAGCAATATTCTTGGGATGTCTGGTGTGAATCGCTTTCTTGAGGTCATGCCACAGCATCTCAATTGGGTTGACTGGGCCACTCCAGAAGGCGTATTTTCTTCTGTTTAAGCCATTCTGTTGTTGATTTACTTCTAGGCTTTGGGTCATTCCCCTTTTGCAACAGCCATCTTCTGTTGAGTTTCAGCTGGTAGACAGATGGCCTTAAGTTCTCCTGCAAAATGTCTTGATAAACTTGGGAATTCATTTTTCCTTCGATGATAGCAATCCATCCAGGCCCTGACGCAGCAAAGCAGCCCCAACCCATGATGCCCCCACCGGGAGAGTAGCAGCAGTGCTTAACTTTCTCCATTTATAGACAATTTGTCTTACCATGAACTGATGAACAGCAAGGCTTTTGGAGATACTTTTATAACCCTTTCCAGCTTTATGCAAGTCAACAATTCTTAATCGTAGGTCTTCTGAGAGCTCTTTTGTGCGAGGCATCATTCACATCAGGCAATGCTTCTTGTGAAAAGCAAACCCAGAACTGGTGTATGTTTTTTTATAGGGCAGGGCAGCTGTAACCAACACCTCCAATCTCATCTCATTGATTGGACTCCAGTTGGCTGACATCTCACTCCAATTAGCTCTTGCAGATGTCATTAGTCTAGGGGTTCACATACTTTATCCACCTGCACTGTGAATGTTTACATGGTGTGTTCAATAAAAACATGACAACATTTCATTCTTTGTGTGTTATTAGTTTAAGCAGACTGTGATTGTCTATAGTTGTGACTTAGATGATGATCAGATCACATTTTATGACCAATTTGTGCAGAAATCCATATCATTCCAAAGGGTTCACATACTTTTTCTTGCAACTGTAGAAATGTGTTTCCACTTTTTAACATACAATATTTCTGGATAATTTTCCTTAAAATATGTGAAAGGAAAATTTAAAAATACTCGTAGCATAGTAGCTATTAGCATAGGTGTAGGAACCAGCAGCATTAAATAACCCCCAACCCCCATAAACATTTTTTAAAAGTTTATGCAGTTGTAATCAAAATTATTCAACCCTTATTGAAGATCGGGTTTATTGTGAACATGTATAGACTTCCAGCTGTTTGCAATGAACAAATCAAACAAAACCAATTGAAAAAGCCCAACATATGCTTCAAGCGGTTTCCACAAATTCAACTGAAAATGCAACTTAATGACTTCTCTAGTCTCAAAATTATTCAACCCCCTGAATATAATCACTCATAACAGCATAAGTATGAAAAACAGGTGTTGTCTCAAGCACACCTGATTCAACTATTGTACTGTTCCTATTATGGCTTCATTAGTTGCACCAAGTGTGCTTGAGCTGGAACATTTGAAACACATGAACTGGCTAGGGGTTTGAATGCATGTTAGAAATATGGTCAAATAAGTCAAATAAATGGTCCAAAGAGTTAAAAGAGGAGATTATTGCCCTTCACAAACAAGAAGCAGGATACAAAAAGATAGTGAAGGAAGTGAATGTTCCTAAAGGCAACGTTGGAAGCATAGTTTACAAGTTCAGAGTTGAAGGAACAGAGGTAACAATACCTGTGCGGGGCAGACAAGAAGCTATCAATTGCTACAACCAGATTTTTGAGAAGGCCGGTTGTGAAAAACCTAAAGTGCAAAAGACCTGCAGCAAGGCTTGGTGCCAACAGACATTGAGGTGTCAGTGAGCACAGTAAGACTCGCACAAGAAAAGTCAGCTTTAATATGCTCAAAATCATATAAATAAGCCACCGTAGTTTGGGGATTCTGTTCTGTGGAGCGATGAATCAAAACTGGAACTTTTCAGCCCAATGGATCAGCAAGATGTCTAGCAGAAGAAGAGTAAAGCATATGCCGAAAAGAACACCCTGCTTACAGTTAAGCTTGGTGGTGGCTCTGTGATGATGTGGGGCTGATTTGCCTCCACTGGCACTGGAAACCTGCAGGATGTCGAAGGTAACATGGATTCATTGAAGTATTAGGAGATCCTGGGAGAAAATGTCAGGCTGTCTGTGAGAAAGTTGAAGCTTGGGAGTCATTGGAACTTTCAACAAAACAATGATCAAAGCGTACCTCAAATTCCACCAAGGCTTGGTTGCAGAAGAAGTAATGGAAATTTTTTCAGCGGTCATCACAGTCACCTGACATGAAGCCCATGTAAAATCTCTGGTGGGATTTAAATAAGGCAGTTACAGCATGCAAACCCAATAAAATTACTTAACTGGAGGCCATTGCTCATGAGCAATGGGCTCATGAGCTTCTGGCACAGGAACAGTGCCAGAAGCTGGTGTCTGCCTATGCATCTCATTTGCAGGAGGTCAAAACCGCAAAGTGCTCTACTAAGTTCTAAATATGCATCCCATCAAGTGGTAAATAATCTTGAAACTGACGAAGTCAGCATAAGTTGCATTTTCAGTTAAACTTGGGGAAACCACTTGAATCATTCATTGTGCTTAGCTATTTCAATTACTTTTGTTTGATTTGTTCATTGCAAACAGCTGAAAGTCTGTACATTTTGAAAATGTCCTGATTTCCAATGGGTGTTTTATAATTTTGATTACAACTGTATGTTGGACTGTTTAAGATAAGAAAAACAGAATGTTTGAGTTTGTTTTCCAATTTTAATAATAGACTCACTAGTAATAATATATTATTTTGCCTGTAAAAAATATGTTCCCTAAGTGGATGTGGGATTATTATTTCCCCAACCTGAAGATTTTCATTGGTTCCAACACAGATTTATGTAAGATATATTGATATGTGTATAAAGATCTACTTGCCTATTATTGTACTTTATAAGTTCTCGTACGCAACACTGCAATCACTAACCCTCCAGTATTCTGCTGAATACACCTATGATCTTATCCGGTGAACCAGCATTTCTCGTTTATTTCTGCAGACTCAAATGAAGAGGCAATATGTAGATATTCCTAAAAATTGTATTAGTTTAGTCTAACAAGATTACAAGATTATCTAGAAACAAAGAAATAAAAAACACAAAAAATTAAAAAAAAGAACTAGAGGACTTTAATAGACTGTCATAGAAATTAAGATCAAATTGGGTACACGAAAAAACATTTCTACTTATCAAACAAAGTTTTGAACAGCTATGCTAAAGAAACAGGCAACAATTCCTTAGAAAAAAACCTTGTATGGCCATTTTTTATGTTTAGATAAGTTTTCAAATGATCTCAGTCTGTTATAAAATATTTTATATGAATTACCTGCAAAAATTACCATAGCCTTTAATAGTGTCTTCTGTAGATGTATCATTTGAAAAGTTTTTCAAACAGATTGTGATCATTTTAAAAAGCTTATCAATGAATTTAAAACTGAGGCCTATGTCAGTAAAATGAATATAAGCTTTCCCAAAGTATATAAGAGGTAAAAATCACAAGAAACAATAGAAACTTGTCAAATACCACAAAGTTTCTGGTATAAAGAAGGAATAAAGCCAAATTTAAAGTACCGTATATACTCGAGTATAAGCCGAGTTTTTCAGCACATTTTTTGTGCTGAAAAACCCCAACTCGGCTTATACTCGAGTCAATTGTCTGTATTATGGCAATTTGCATTGCCATAATACAGACAGGGGCTGTGGGGGCTGCAGAGAGATGTTACTTACCTTCCTGCTGCTCCTGTCAGCTCTCTCCTCCTCCGCCGGTCCGTTCAGCTCTTCTGTCAGCTCACAGTGTAAATCTCTCGCGAGATTTACACTGGGAGCTGACCGAGGTGCTGAACGGACCGGCAGAGGAGGAGAGAGCTGACAGGAGCTGCAGGAAGGTAAGTAACATCTCTCTGCAGCCCCCAGAGCCCCCTCCTACACAGTGCCCATCCACTGGACCACCAGGGAAGGAGAGCCCCCCTCCCTGGCCAGCTAGCAAGCAGGGAGGGGGGACGAAAAAATGCATATATATATTAATAATAATAAAAAAATAAAAATAATAAAATAAAAATAATAATTAAATAAATAATAATAATAAAATAAAAAAATAATAATAATAAAAAAATGTAATGAAACAAAAAAAATATTAAAATAATAATTAAAAAATAAAAATGCCCACCCCCCACCAAGGCTCTGCATCACACTCTGCATTACACACACGCATACACACACTGCATTCACACACACACACACACACACACACTGCACTCATACACACACACACTGCATTCATGCACACACACTGCATTCATACACACACAGCACTCATACACACAGCATTCTCATACACACACACTGCACTCATACGCAGCATTCATACACACACACAGCATTCATACACACACACTGCATTCATACACACACACTGCACTCATACACACACACTGCATTCATACACACACACACTGCACTCATACACACAGCATTCGCATACACACACTGCACTCATACACACACACTGCACTCATACACACACACACTGCATTCATGCGCACACACACTGCATTCATGCACACACACTGCATTCATACACACACACAGCATTCTCATACCCACAGCATTCTCATACACACACACTGCACTCATACACACAGCATTCATGCACACACACAGCATTCATACACACACTGCATTCATGCACACACACTGCATTCATGCACACACACTGCATTCATGCACACACACTGCATTCATGCACACTGCATTCATGCACACACACTGCATTCATGCACACACACTGCATTCATACACACGCACAGCATTCATACACACACACACAGCATTCTCATACACACAGCATTCTCATACACACAGCATTCTCATACACACACACTGCACTCATACACACAACATTCATACACACACACTGCTTTCATACACACACACTGCATTCATACACACACTGCACTCATACACACACACTGCATTCATACACACACACTGCATTCATACACACACACTGCACTCATACACACAGCATTCTCATACACACACTGCACTCATACACACAGCATTCTCATACACACACTGCACTCATACACACAGCATTCATATACACACTGCACTCATATACACACTGCACTCATACACACACTGCATTCTCATACACACACTGCATTCATTATATACACACACTGTAAATAAATATTCAATTAATATAATTTTTGAAGGATCTAATTTTATTTAGAAATTTACTAGTAGCTGCTGCATTTCCCACCATAGTCTTATACTCGAGTCAATAAGTTTTCCCAGTTTTTGGGGTAAAATTAGGGGCCTCGGCTTATATTCGGGTCGGCTTATACTCGAGTATATACGGTAGTTAAAAAAAAAAAATACTATATTTTGGGGATTCCTGCCCCAGTGAAATGGAGGTGACTTTTGGAAGGCATGTATGGAATATAGAACTTTTTTAACAAAATAATACATAACAAAATAACATTAACAAAATAATTCATAAAAGGTAAGGCATCTTATAAAATCACCATTAAATAGGAAATTAGAAAAAGGGGGAAATGGAGGAGGGAAAGAATTTAAGAAAAAAAGTGAGGAATGCATTGGGACATATGTAACAAAATAATAAAATGTCTTGCAAAAAGGTTTTACATTTGCCCCAAATGTTTCCACCTATGGGTGTTTAACCCCTTAAGGACACATGACATGTGTGACATGTCATGATTCCCTTTTATTCCAGAAGTTCGGTCCTTAAGGGGTTAAGCATATTTACATCTCAATCTGTATATTAGGAATTTGTGTTTAAAACTTATACCAGTAATAAATAGAAAGAGAATTTAGTGGCATACCAACATACCCAGTTAAAGAAAAAGTATATTTTCTATTTTTAAAATAAAAGTATGGAGGCATTTCAAAAAGCATGTTTAGAAGAATATAAAATATTTAAATAGGTTACATGAAAAATTAATTTATAAAAAAAATGGTGTTAAAAAAGATCTTTACCAAGACATGAAAATAGTTATTAATACTGCAGTCAAAGGGGGTGTTGTATGAAGGAAGATTATCTTTTAGAGATTAAAAACTAATTAAGTGATATTAATACTCATTGTAAACTGAACAAAAATCCTACTTTGGACTAAAAAAAAATAGATGAATGTTTATTAAGTAGGATAATATGGATGAATATAATATCCTAAATGAGCCATCACAAATTCTAGTTATTTATATTGTTCCTGTACTGCATGAAACCCTCCAAAATGCCATGGAAATACTTGCAGTGGCATTATTTATGGTATTCACAGTACTACAATAACCCTCTAACTGTGATGCCCTGGAGTGCATTCCGTTTTTTTGGATACCTAGGATTTTTTGCTGGAATCGCACCGGGCATCACAGTCATTATATGCTTGGAGTGCAAGCACCTTGGATTTATATATATATATATATATATATATATAGATATATATATATATATATCTATATATATATATATATGTGAACAAGAAAAAAGGAGGAAACCGCGCCCTAAGAGGAAATACAAATATACAAAATGTTTCTCTGTTCCACTGGAACGCAGCCCTACTATTTTTAGCAGTAGTTGCGTTCCACTTGTGGCATCCGATACCACGATGACATCACGCCGCGTCACTTCCGGTATGACGCGTGCGGTTCACCGGTGGTGACAGGAAGCAGAATGTTCCAATTACCACACACCAGGAAGTATTCAGCACTCAAGAGTTCCCTATATAAACAAACTGTTTTAGAACACTATCCACACTTCTGAAGAAGCCTTTGAAAGGTGAAACGCGTTAAGTGGACCCTAGTGGACTTTGCACAGACTTTTTATACTATTTTTTATTTATTTTTGTGTAATAAATTTATTTTATATTTTATATATATTTGAACTCTACTTTTTTACTTCCTGATTATCATCTTGTTCCTTGGTGGGGACTATACCACCTACGCTATAAAAACTAGAGCAAGTATCGCTCTAGTGAATGTGAGTATTCAATTTTTATTATTTTATTTTATTAATTTTATCAGTACATACTGCACCATCTGCCATTTTCTGTTTTTTCCACATATACCTGGCTCCTTGGTGGGGACAATACCACCTACCCTGTGAAAACTAGAGCAAGTTCTGCTCTAGTAAATGTGAGTACCCAATTTTTATCTTTGTTTTAACCACTCATTTTACCAGTACATACTACACTATTTGGAATTTCCTGTCTTTTTTATTCCATCTGAGACGGTCAAGTTGTACACTGCTTCCTATATATCCTGAGACGGGGATTGTTCCGTCTATGCGTACTAACGGCAGAGCTCTAAGTTAAGCTCTGGGAAATGTGAGTGAATATTTATACTTGATTTAATTGCACTATTATCTTGTATGCTTTTCTCTTCTTTTTGAGGTTTAATTGCATAAGAGACCTACATTTCTACTATTGTGTACGTATACATTTTGTATATTTGTATATCCTCTTAGGGCGCGGTTTCCTCCTTTTTTCTTGTTCACATTATTCTCTTACAAGGTTGGGGTTCCTTGTATTGGTTACTGCTGCCTTCTTACATCATATAGTGAGCGCCTAATCCATCCTTCTATTGTACATATATATATATATATATATATATATATATAAGAAAGTAATCAAGTTGAATGTGTTTATTTTAAATCCTATTTATTTTTTAAATATGATTTCTCCAGAAAGGATAAAATGTATACACACGTTGTTATGGTGCCAGGGGGTCCTCGGCACTAGTTTATCTTTAAGGGTTAAACTCTTTTCAAATGGTTTAAGCCCAAAAGTCTTGAATGCAGCACCATTTAGCTCTACTCCTACCCTTCTGCTGCTCTCTGACTTTTGAAACAGGATGCCTGAGACAGGGGTGTTTTCTAACAGGATGCAGGGGTGTTTTCCAACACTCTAAGCCAATTAGTAGCTACCCACTCATAAAAAAGTCTTACATTTCTCAAACCATTTTGTGAATGTCATAGAGCGTCAGCTGATGCTTTCAGTCAGTAAGCGGTTCCCCTGTCCAAAGTTTCTTGTTTCTCGAGTCAGAGAGAATGAAGTAGGCCAAACTAAACAGTGCTTGATTCAAGACTTTGGGATTAAAACATGGATTCAAGACTTTTGGATTTAAACATTTAAAAATTAAATTAAATTAAAAAAAACACGATTTACAAAAAGACAACATAAGAAATAAAAAATGTACAAACTCCATATATATTTAATTATAATTCCAAATGTTTAATCCTAAGAAAATGTAAAAAAATGTGCATATTTTAAAACAAGATACAGAAATACATAAACGAAAAAGAAATAATGAATGGGATGTCTCTCATCTTGAAGTTACTTCAGTTTATTCAACTCATATTCACAAACAATACATACAGGTTAGATGAGCCTCCAATTCAAGGCAATTCCTTGGTGGACTTTACAAACTTCAGAGCATATTACAATTAAGGACCTATTCACTAAGCAAAGGATAATTAAAGTTAACAAGGAAATTGCACATTTTACATCAAAATAGTTGAACTGTCAAAATTCTCCAACAGAGCTATTTTTTTTTCAGTTCAGCTAACTTGACCTAGCTTAACCTAGCTAACATAGTGGTCCAAGCAAGGGTGATGTAGGATTATAATCATCATTTTACTTTGTGATCAGTATGGAGTATAAGATGAAAAGGTGTTCCATGCAAACTATTCACATTAATTTATCAAAGAAACTTTGTTAAAGTGTTCTCAGAAAGCTTCTGACTAGCTGTACAAATACAACTAGTCCAATAAAAGAAATAAAAATAATTACACACTTAATTAATTTTTGCAGATTTTGGTAAAAGAAATGTGAATGCTTCTGCATTAAAAAAAAGTTAATTAAAGGAGAGTTGCAAGTGGACTGAGCATCCAAAACCTCCACCCATTCTCGAAAACCTGGGTAGGCAACCTTCGGCACTCCTTTTGGCGCGGCTCACATGCTGTTTATATTCTATTTTGGTTCACCACAAGCAGGTATTGGGAAACCCTGCTGGTTTACTGCTGCCTCTCACCTGGTTAATCTAGTGAGTGGCTAAAGTCTCTTTTTTATATGTTATGGACTACATCTCCCATAGAGCTCTCACAGTCTTACTACCGGTAGAGCATAAGGTGAGATGCAGTCCACAATATCTGGAGTGACAAAGGTTATCTACCCTTGTTCTAAAACTGTTTAAAACTCACGAATCAAGAAGGTACATTTATTGGCATATTGGCACAAAATAGCTGTGATTTATTTTTAGCAATCATGCAGCAAAACCACTATAAGGAACTTCAATTGACATTTGTGTTATTTCTATATATGAATTATCATGGCTTATTTTTTTTGTCACTATCCCTTATAGGAGATATCCAGAAATTCATTAAGTTGAGTGGAAAATGATGGTACTTTTACAGAATAGCGGATGGCAAAAAAATTTAAATGTGAAACATATTTGGTCACAGACAGGTAAAGATGTTTACTCTCAATAGCAATAAATTAACATCACAGAGAAGAGAGACAAAGCAATGTCAAAAATGTAGCCGAGCATAATACAATAAACCATGCAAAAAAAAAATGTTTTTTGCCTGCTGCCTGAAGTGAACAGATGTGGATGGTTAATTTTTTGAACTTGCTATGAGATTATGGGAATTAAACACAGCCAAATCTATTACAATGAGTATTCTCATATCACTTTTGTTCAGTGTTACCTTTCTACAAAAAAAAATAAAAAAAAAATGTATAAGCTATTTATTGCAATACTGTGCCAAAATAGCTTTCAGCTGGTGTTCAAATGTGTAATTGATCTCTTAGAACAAATTTACTTATTAATAGAGAGTTAAGAGATATAATCACACAACTGAATCGTATCAGACACAATGTTAAAATGTTCCCTGTGAAGCAAAGGGGTTTTGCCCATGGTTTGTCTAATGATGTGAAAATGAAACTGCTTATTCTGTCTGGCATTTACAGAATTAATTGGCTAGATGCTACCTTCTGTAAATAAGAAATAAACTGTGATTTATCTAGAACAATGCTATTCCTTCAAGTGTGTGAGAGATATTATTACATGATCCGTCCAGTATTTTCTTTATAACATGTTTTAGAATCCCATGCTACACAGATGGTGTTGTCTTCCATTACAATTGTAATGAACACACTATAATGCATGGATCACTTCTATGCAATCTGGGGTCCCTAATCATGTCTTACTCTGCCTGAGATTAGTGGGAGTTACACTTTTTTTTTTTTTATGATCAAAAATATTCTGTAGATCAAACCCCAGTTGAGGGAAGACCAAAAAAAAATAGACTTCCCTTAATTTAATGAAAAAGAAAATAACTGTATTTCATGTCAACTGTATCTGCTCACATTACTAGCAGGTCATGCTTGTGTATACACTAGGCTGACTAGTCAATCATTTTAGTCTTTCAACTGAAGGCTAAACCTGCAGGTTCAGTCCTCTCTGCAGGATCCTAGTGCCATGAATATAGAGCTATTTACAATGTACTCATGCTTTGATTGTTGGGGACAGTTCCCAGGTGTCCCCAAAAGCATAACAGTAGGGAACATATGTAGGACAGGATCCAGAAATCTGGGCTATTGAGAGGCATGTAACAGGTATATTTTATATATTATTTCACTGAAATTTATACTTAAGGTTCAAATTGAGTGATCCAGACTTTTTTTTTCTTCATTTTAGTAATGACAGAAGAAATAGCTGTTGCCTGCATTAATCCTAGGCAGCCCTCCCATCTACACTGCACAGCTCTTATTGCTATAATACACTATACTTAAATCCATACATTACCCTAACACTTAACTATTACTAAACATTAACACCTACAGTACTTTAAGACTAACCACCAACCAGTTAATTGGATGCAATGGTTTAAAAGTAGATGCTTAACTGGACCATTACGAAAGCTGATCAAGAAAAATGCATCTTGGCAGGACTATAAAACTGCACTTTTGTCGAGTGCACTTTAAAAAAAAAATGTGTTTATGCGAATTGTAAATAAATACTTGTTTAGCACTTGATTCAAGGTTACCTGTTTAGGGAGTATCAACCTACAAATTGCCACCATGTCCTACAA
Source organism: Pelobates fuscus (assembly GCF_036172605.1). NCBI lineage: Eukaryota > Metazoa > Chordata > Amphibia > Anura > Pelobatidae > Pelobates > Pelobates fuscus. The sequence continues at coordinate 119,024,916 of NC_086319.1, forward strand.
CCTCTGAGTCAGAGCTTAACCAATCATCTCACCTATATCTTTTACCATTGCATATTGCACATATTGTACCCGTTTTTCATTTTGAGAGTGAAAATTCACATAAGCAATGTGTGGTGCCGCCTAAAAGAGCACAATTGTGTGAAAAATGAACCATATATTTAGGTTGTAAGTGAATCTGAATCATTACCCAAAACGTGTCACCTATAATTACTATCTGCACTATATTTCTTACATAGAAACATAAAATGTGACGGCAGATAAGAATCATTAGGCCCATTTAGTCTGTCTAATTTTCTAAATACTTTATTTAGTCCCTGGCCTTATCTTATAGTTAGGATAGCCTCATGTCTATCCCACGTATGCTTAAACTCCTTTACTGTGTTAACCCCTTCCAGTTCAGCTGGAAGACTATTCCATGCATTCACTAGCCTCTCAGTAAAGTAATACTTCTTGATATTTTTTTAAAACCTTTGCCCCTCTAATTTAAGACTGTCCTCCTGTTGTGGTAGCTTTTCTTATTTTAAATATAGTCTCCTTCTTTACTGTGTTGATTCCCTTTATGTATTGAAAAATGTTTCTATCATACCCCCCCGTCTCGTCTTTCCTCCAAGCTATACATGTTAAGATCTAATCTTTCCTTGTAAGTTTTATCCTGCAATCCATGAACCAGTTTAGTAGCCCTTTTCTGAACTCTCTCTAAAGTATCAATATCCTTCTGGAGATACAGTCTCTAGTACTGCGTACAATACTCCAATTGAGGTCTCACCAGCATTCTGTACAATGGCTTGAGCACTTCCCTCTTTCTACTGCTAATACCTCAAAACAACCAAGCATTCTGCTAGTATTTCCTGCTGCTCTATTACATTATCTGACTGACTTTAAGTCATCTGAAATAATTACCCCGAAATCCCTTTCCTCGGATGTTGAGGTTAGGACTCTATCAAATATTCTATACTCTGCCCTGACATTAAATGTCAGCTGCCAGAGCTCTGACCATTTTTCTTGTTTACCTAAATAATTTGCCATTTGCCTTATCCCTCCTGGAACATAAACCCTGTTACATATCTTAATATCATCAGCAAAAAGACATACCTTACCATCAAGACCTTCTGCAATATCACTAATAAAAATAGTAAAGATAATGGGTCCAAGTACAGATCCCTGATGTACTCCACTGATGACAAGACCATACTTTGAATATACTCCATTGACTACAACCCTATGTTGCCTGTCACTCAGCCACTGCCTTACCTATTCAACAATATTGGAATCCAAACTTAAAGATTGCAGTTTATTGAAAAGCTTTCTATGTGCAACAGTGTAAAAAGCCTTACTGAAATCTAGGTAAGCAATGTCTACTGCACCACCCTGATCTATTATTTTAGTTACCCAATCAAAAAATCAATAAGATTAGTTTGGCATGATCTCCCTGAAGTAAACCCATGTTGTCTCTTGGCAATCTTCCTATAGCCTAAGCCATCTTTATGTAGAGCAAAGATTATTTTTTTCAGATCCTCTGAGGGTCCTTTGCCATGAGGTGCCATGTTGAACTTCCTGTGACCAGTATGAGAGAGTGTGAGAGCGATAACACCAAATTTAACACACCTGCTTCCCATTCACACCTGAAACCTTGTAACACTAACGACTCACATGACACCGGGGAGGGAAAATGGCTTATTGGGCCCAATTCGGACATTTCCACTTAGGGGTGTACTCACTTTTGTTGCCAACGGTTTAGACATTAATGGCTGTGTGTTAAGTTATTTTGAGGAGACAGCAAATGTACACTGTTATACAGGCTGTACATTTACTACTTTACATTGTAGCAGAGTGTCATATTTTCAGTGTTACCACATCAAAAGATATAATAAAATATTTGCAAAAATGTGAGGGTGTACTCACTTTTGTGAGATACTGTAGCTTCGGTGCAATCTACAAAAATCACACACGTCATATTATACCTGCCTCTGCCCTTATCAACCTTTTGACCTGCACATCCTTTTCTTCGTAATTTTAAATAATAGCACTGTTGATGTTAAAAAAGAGGCGCAAATGTGTTTTATTTTTTCACCAGTCAGAGTAGCAGTTTTCTGTGACAGGCAAAAAGCTTTCCTGAACTTTATTTTTATTTAATGACTAAAAAAAAAACTTCAAATTGAAAATGTGTCTTTTTTTCCCAATGTCTGCTTTTTATTGAAATTTTTCATTGAAAAGAACGACAATTGGGGATACATAAAAGAAAGAGGAGAGAGTGAAAACAAGCTCTGCAAAGCTATACATAGTACATACTAAACAGTATAGGTAATGCAACCAATACAATCAGTACATAAGATATACAACTTTAATTTATATAATGAGCACATTAGTACATGCCATAGATACTCAACACATTACACCTTAATCTAGTTTGTTCATAATTCAACATAAAAGCATGAGAGATCAAGGGATGAACATGATACAAGGTGCTTGGGTGTTTGCTGCTAAGTAATCTTTGGTTGAGGAATTTAACATCACATAGGCATTATACATTCCAATTTAGTGAGGTAGATAGAGTCGAAATGTCCACTAATACTTCGGTTTGTTAGTGGGACATATAACCAAATGTGTATTTTTTAAGTGATTGCTTATTTTTTTTTACTAACAATATGAAAGTGTTATTCCAATCAAAAAACTGCATTTTAATAAAACACTGTTTTTTGTTAGAGTAACCCTTTACACGTTACCACCCACAGTTAAAGCCTGATCCTCAATGCCTGATGTCAGGCAGGATATGATGGACAAACTGATGGGAGGACAGGGTCAGCAGAGGGAAGCACCTGTGCCGCTATGGAGTGTCTAGTACCAGCATGTTGTGAGTACTGATGTCAGATGCCAATTGTTCACAGAATTAATATTAGCTAGGCTAAAGCTTACTTATGGACCAGCTAATGACACTGCCAGAGGTGGAGTTACACCTACAGCAGCAAAGGAGTTAATTTCTGAATGCGCAGTGTTTTCTAGCAAAATACAGCACATACAGACTCAAGACACCATGACCATTTCAAAAACTGAATTGGTTATGGTGCTTAGAGTAGTGGTCATAGTACTTAGAGTAACCTTTTCATCATGTGTCTTATTTTGTGTGTGAAGTCAATGGTAAAATCATTAGCAATGAAAGAAGTAAAACAATCTCAGTGGAATAAAAAGTGGTGGATACACAGATTACATGGATGGAATTTTAGTTTTATACATAAGAAAATGGTTTCAAACGTGAAAGCAAATCTGACAAATTTTATGCGTATCCTCCTAAGCTTTCAATGTTGGTTACATATAACATGTTCACTTATTCATTTGGGTGTTTAGTGCCTTGCTATGGGTGAATTGACATGAAGTATCACTGTTTATCCATTGTTATTTTTCCCTTTTAACATTAGACACTCCACTGCCCAAATACAAATACATTAAAAGCACAATTTAGTAGATATACACCAAATGAAAACTTGCATGCATTTTATTGTGCATTTTCATATTGGGGATGTATCTAAGAATATCTAAAAACGGCGATACTTTCCTTTGGGGAGGTTCTAATGTGCCTGCCGCTCTCACTATGCGTGCACAATGGCCCCCCTGTCGGGTGATGTTGGAGGAGACAGAGAACCGACCCAGTGCCAAAGCAGACCAGTGCTGGCATTGGGTAAGTGACTAAAAGGTCACTTGCAATGCCCAAGGGAGGTGGGAGAGTGGGATGGAGGGGGCGCCTGAGGCAATTAAAGTGTATGCAATACAACTTTGTATTCCTTGCACTATAGAATCATTTTAACTCCATGGAGCTAACCAAACCAGGAATTAACAAGACCTGTTCTATGCTTGAAAGCCGGGGAGGGGGTTCACCATATTAATTCATAAAAGTGTCTATTTCTATTGAAATCCGAACTTTTTGTAAAATTAAAAAGAGAACACACTCCTCACACATAAAGCTTTTTTAGCAAGCTAATGTGCTTTAGGGGTCTGGACTGTCCCTTTAAATTATCTAAGAAGGATATTATTATTTATAGTATATTGGCTTAAATGTTGTACTTTTGGATAAGCTTTCCAAATGACTTAATATTTTTGGATAAACTTGTAAACGGACTTAATATTTTGCAAATAAAAGCTTATCCAATAATATTAAATCAAGGACTTTCAATTTATACATTTGTATTTTTAATAATTTAAGTAAAAAATTAAAACATCACATCTTACTGGATGTTAGATAAAAAAGGCAAGTTATATTTGGCAAAGGCAAGGATTTACAATCAAGCAATGGTTTCATGTGGTGTGGGATTGACAAATTTTTAGCTTGCTTTGCCAATTGTATTCTGAGAACATCATAGCTTTGTGCAATTTAACATTCTTAATGATCTTCTGCCTCAGTAGAACTTATATTGGCAGCAATTTCTGCAAAGACAATGACATAATAATCAATCATTAATGATCAGTATTAGAAGACATTTTGGTGACTTACAAAAATAGTCATTATATGTAGATTAATTAGATGAGCACACCTTAGACAAGAGTTACTTTAATTAAGTTTTTAACCACTTGTCTTATCTTTTTGGCTAACTCATAGAAGAATTTTCTGACTTTGACATTTTATTTTGTATCCAGCAGGGATCAAATATTGAATAAATGTCCAAAGAATTAACAGAGTATGCATCCTCATATTGAATACTGCAGGAAAATGGTTCCATAATTTTATGGTTGATTACCAGAGTGTAGTAATGTTGATTAAAAGCAGACACTTTAACAAACTGCTAAATACTTATAGGATATGTGTGTACACGAGCATAGTACAAATATGAGTGTGTATATATAAAATAATGCATAAAAGTGTTATGAAAGTGAATTAAAATATTTTTTTAAGAGTAAAGGTGATCTTAAAGAGAAAGAGATAAACTGAGACAAAATAGTGAAATTGTGAGTATGGTTAATTTCGAGCATATTTCCAGATCAGTTCGTTTTTCAACTCCAATTTAACTCATGAAAGTGTGTGGTTTAGTGAATAACCTATGAGATGTATTACCACTACATTAGAAACAGATACATTAAAAAGTCTACTCTATTTTCTGCATTAAGGGATTTGACACTGCCCAGTCGATCCTGACATCCTTTTTAGATTGCTAGCACATAAGATATCTAATTCCTATTTTGCATGAAGGTGCCACAGTGCTAGATTTAAAACTACAGTTAGGATCAGAGGCATAACCAGAAACCAGCAGGCCCTGGTGCAAAACTTGCCCTAGACACCCCACCATGTGTTTTCGTTACCCACGTGTGTCTCATTCCCCCCCAAGCTCCTCATCCCCCAGACCCTGTGTGTCTAATTTTCAACCCAACCCATCCATGTTTCTCATTTCCCCTTCAGTGGAAGTGCAAAATGCTGTCGGACAGGGGCACCGCTGATTGGCTTGGAGCAGTCAGCTGAAGCTCTCAGCCAATCAGTGACTCCTAATTGAAAAATTTACATATCTTTTCAAGCCAGTTTTATAAATGGGGAGTCACTGATTGGCTCAGAGCTTCAGCAGACCACTCTAAGCCAATCAGTGGTGCCAATCAGTGGTGATTCCTGAAACTAAGATTTAGAAGCCGGATTCCACCAGGGGTACCTGAGGATCGTAAGTACTCTTTGGGGTTAAACAGTCGAGAATTACTTAATCCCTTAAGGTAAGAGTGTGTCTGGGGGCCTCCTGGCATCATAACATCTTCATTTAGATACATTTGTTATGGTGCTCGGAGTGTTCCTTTAGGTTAAAATTAGAGATTGTAAAGATAAATAAATGGCTTGTACCACTATATTATCTCCTATTTTATGATTTAGGGAAGCCTGGAAGTGCATTCAGTCTTCTACTTTATAATACATCACATTGTATCACATTAAGCATTTTAGAATATAGCAAAAGGTAAACACATCCTACATTTATAAGTACATTGGTATCTGATCTCCATGACAACAATTAGATATAGTAGAACATTTCACTATATGTACATAAAACATATCTCATCAAAGCATTTTTATCCAGAATCTTGCTGTGTAAACGTCATTCCTCAGTTATTAGACTTGTTAATCTCTTAAAACCATAAAATGTGATTTTACTCATTTTAAAATAATCAAAATTATTTTACATGTATTTTTATGTGATAATTGAAGATTATGCTAGCGCTAGTGTACTTATAATCTTAATTTTAATAATGACAGGAGGCGAGTATTTTGCTTTACTCTCTTTACTAAAACTCCATAGCAGTAAAGAAAGTGAATAAACGTTTTAACCAATCAAAATGCAAATAGGGAGTATATTATTTCAGTCAACAGGCTCCTCCCCCTCTTTCGGAAGCGAACATCGGAACAGGGAAGAAAATAGTCATAAAGTCTGTAACGAACATCCGTAATGGAATCCAACGGGAATGATGAACTTCTTGGGTTGATTAGGAAGAAAAAACAGGCACCAACCGGAGAACTTCAGATGCTTGGTCTTTATATGATGAGAAATATCGTTATGGTCATGCCGTAGATGTTCCAACTTCTTTCACACTTAAACTGAAAAGAGAATATGAGAAAGGTTAGGCACCGGTCTTGAAACTGTTTGTAGTCATGACAGTGATCCATCGGATTACATTGCAATAATTTAATTTGTATATTCAGTGTATAGACTACTAGTAGTTAAATAGGCTAATGACAACAGTGACTACCTTATGAACATAAGATTCAAGGAGTTATGAAGAAAACAGAAGAATGAAGAAATGTAGAGAAGTATGATTAGAGTATGAATAGAGTAGTTCCCCTCCTCCCGGGTGGGAAGGGTGGGAAAATACTCGCCTCCTGTCATTATTAAAATTAAGATTATAAGTACACTAGCGCTAGCATAATCTTCAATTTTATCACATGACAGGAGGCTTCATATTTTGCATTTTTAACGCTGTAGAATCAGAGACATGGCAGCACTGGAATTCGGACGGAAATAGAAGGTGCGGAATGTCGATTCCCTGGACCAATCAGCGGAGCGTAGGATATCCGTTAAGGAGGCACCCGCCATGAAGGCTGAGGATGCTGCTGCTCCGCGTACTGAGTGGGCTCCGAATGTAGTGTCCACACCGGCTAGCGATAGTAACCATCGAACCCATCTTGCTAGGGTGGTGGAAGTGATGGGGACATGTGGTCTGACGTATGATACTAGGAGTTGACCTGATGGTGTAGACCGAAGAGGTAGGGTGGTTTCCACGTACTGTTGTAGTGTGGAGACAACGCAGAGTTGCGGTTCTGTAGGGAAGAAAGGATAAAACACAGATGTGGAGTCCGTCTTAGTGCGGCGAGATATCCGGAATGTAACTCCTTCTGGAGAGATTGAAAAAGCGTCTATGTCCAGTGCTCGTATGTCTGACACTCTGCGGAAGGAGACCAGGCAGAGCAAGACTGTGAGTTTTGCTGATAATTGACGGAGGGAGAGTCTGTCGTTAGTTGGCCAGTCTTTCAGGAATCGGAGGATTACGTCGACGTCCCAGAATTGAGAGTATTTGGGCCCTGGGGGACGTTGTAATCGAATGCCTCTCAGGAGTCGGCATACAAGTGGTTCTTTGCCAACTGGAATCCCTTGTATGGGGACGTGGGCTGCTGAAATAGCTGAGCGAATTACATTAAGTGATCTGTAAGAACGTCCTAATGAGAAAAGGTGAGATAGGAAGTTCAAAATGGCTGAAACAGGGGCCGTAAATGGATCGAAGTTCCGTTCCAGACACCAAGTGGACCAGGAATTCCAGGCGGATAGATAGCATCTTCTGGTTCCGGGTGCCCATGAGTCCCATAGCAGTTCTTTAGCAGCCTGCGATAGTTCGCCGACTTGCCAGGAGCCCCTGAAAGCGTCCAAACCACCAGATGGAGATGGTTGTCTAGGATTAGTGGATGAGGGTTGCCTTTTGGATCTGTTAGAATGTATTGATGATGAGGTAGTAGAAGGGGATCGTGGCATGATAGAGCTAGGAGATCTGGGAACCATGGTTGTCCCCTCCATAGTGGAGTGATGAGTACTAGTGAGGTTTGCTGATTCTTCAGATAGTGTTTGGTCCTCGCTATCATGGCGAAGGGAGGGAAGGCGTAGGCTCCTGTGATCGGCCAAGGTTGTAGGAATGCATCCACTGCTGCGCTCTCCGGGTCCGGGAGCCAGCTGAAGTATAATTTTGTTTGTCTGTTGTTGCGGGACGCAAACAGGTCCAAGTGGAGTGGACCTAGGCGTTCCGTAATGCAGCTGAAGATTTGTGGATCTAGTTTCCAGTCGCTGGTGTCCCGCCAGTGGCGTGAGAACCAATCCGCCGTGAGGTTTGTCTCTCCTGGGAGGTATTCCGCCGTGAGGGAGATGTTGCGGGGTAGGCAAAAGTCAAAAATGTCTTTTGTTATTTCTGATAGGAGACGTGAGCGGGCTCCTCCTAGGCGGTTGATGTAACGGACTGCGGAAATGTTGTCCATCCGGAGTAGGATGCAACAGTCCGACTTGTCCTTTGCTAGGCTTCGGATCGCGAAAGACCCGGCTAGGAGTTCTAGGCAGTTTATATGTAAGTTGAGGTCTTGGGATGTCCAAGCACCTCCTGTCGATATATTTTCGCTCGTCGCTCCCCATCCCCAGAGGCTGGCGTCTGATTCTAATATCATGTCGGGAGCTTTCCCGAAGATGGCTCGGCCGTTCCATGCTTCCATGCTGTCCAGCCACCATCTGAGTTCGTCTCTGACTTCCTCTGTCATCGGGACCGGCTGATCGTATGAGGGGTTTTCCCTGAGAAAGGAAGCTTTGAGGCGTTGCATTGCCCTGTAGTGAAGTGGACCTGGAAATATAGCTTGAATGGAGGCCGAGAGAAGCCCTACGATGCGTGCGAGGGTGCGGAGTGGAATGGTGTGGGAGCGGATGGCCCTGCGTAATTCCTTGCGAATGGCTGAGATTTTTGCCGTCGGTAGCCGTAGAGTGCTGGAGGTGGAATCTATCTCGAATCCCAGAAATTGAACTGTTTGTGATGGGGAGATAGCTGATTTTTGAAAGTTCACTGTGAAGCCCAGGGATGATAGGAGATCCGTGGTGTAGCGTGTGTGTTGTATCAGTCTGAGTCTGTCTGAGCAGAACAGAAGGAGGTCGTCCAGGTATATAATGCAACGAATGCCTTGAGCTCGAAGATGTGCGACCACGGGTTTCAGCAGTTTGGTGAAACACCAAGGGGCCGAACTGAGGCCGAAGGGGAGGCACGTGAATTGCCAGGGACGGCCTTGCCAATGGAAACGAAGGTATTGTCTGCAGGATTGATGGACGGGTACTGATAGATACGCGTCCTTGAGATCCAGTCTCGTGAACCAATCCTTAACAGATGTATGCCTTCCATCTTGAAATGGTTGTAAGTGACGTATTGGTTGAGTTGTCGTAGGTTTATGACTGGTCGTAGATCGCCCGTTTTCTTCTTGACTAAGAAGATGTTGCTAAAGAAACCTTGAGGTTCGGACGCGGGTTCTATCGCGCCTTTTGAGTATAGGGTTTGTAGTTCTTCGTTGATGAGAGATTTGTCTGTTCTTGAGCAGTTGATGGGACGTGGTATTTCCGTCTGTCGGGGTTGGTCTACGAAGTCTATGATGTAGCCTCGTACTGTCTGTAGGATCCATGCGTCCGCGGATATTGAAGTCCATTCCTGGAAGAAAAGAGATATGCGACCTGCTGTATGCATTGGAAGGGAAACATTAGTGAAACAAAAGCACCTTTGTGCCCATTCCCGCACGTCATGCGCCCATTCGCGCACCATAGTAGGGTCAAATTGATCGGCTTTGGCTAGAGCATCATCAGCCAAGTACATAATTCTGGATAGTGGTCCCACCGAGTCCAGAAGTTTATCTTGAACCCCTCTAAACCCTTTTTCCACGCCTTTTCGTGGGTCACGGCCACCTCGTGACATAAAAGTTGTCATCACTTGGTCAAATTCTGGCGTGTCCGCCACGTGGTCGGGTAGAAAAGGCCTTGGGCATTCTGACCTCAAACGGTTGCGGACCGTTTTGTCCATGGGCTTTGGTAGCCAGAGGTGCATAAACCTCGCTAGGTGGTCAGGAGGTGTCCAATCGCTTGAGCGAGGGTGTCTAATTTTTCTTGGGTCAAAAAGTTTTTGTCCCAGTGGGTCAAGGATGGTGTCTTCATCCTCTTGCGGGTTATCCGCATTATCTTGGTCTTGGGGTTCTCCCATGAATGTGTGTTGCGGAAAAAATGATTGGGATCCGGAGTCTGAACCCCAACCACCTTCATTAGAGTCTGAGTCGTCCGCTTGCCATTCATCTAAAATGGCCATGGGTTTAGTTTGGGACTGTTCTTCATCCGAAGAGTAGTCGTGTTGGGGATTCGTGATGGTGGCAGAAATGGGTTTAGCGCGTTTAGCGGGGTTTTTACTTTTATGTGAGTGGTCTTTTTCGCCTTTCCACTGGCGTTTGCCCGTGAGAGTTTCAGGGCTTTTGTGAGATTCTTGTGCATCAGAATCGGAGTCATGGCGGGATGGGTGGGCTTTAGATGGTTTCCTCTTGTCGGAGCCAGAGGCCATCATCTTGGAGAGGACTTTCTCCATTGAGGCAGAAACGGCCTCGTTCACCATATTTTGGAGATCTGTGGTTTGAGAGGTCTCCATGGTGTCTGGGTATATGATTGGCACAGGGCGTGGTAGAGGTCAGTCTGCTGTATTTTAGTCGATATAGACTGTAGTAATATCGCTATGCAATACCCCAGCAGGGTGCAATAACGTAAATTTTGTATAGTAGTACAATCGGGACCCCAGCAGGGTTATTGGAATAAATAATAATAATAATAATAAAACCGAGTACCCCAGCAGGGTCTAGACGGTATAGTAACTGGTCAAATGTAAGCCAGATAACCCCAGCAGGGTTGTAATAAAATGATACCCCAGCAGGGTATGAGTAGTGGTATGTTGGAGATTAAGCTCCAGCAGGATAGTAATCCGATTTATATAATCACCCCAGCAGGGTGTATAATGTTCAATGTAACCACTAGGCCCCAGGAGGGCAAATAGACCACTTGTTGGGATTTTAAATGTATTCTGGGCCTCACCCAGTATGACAGAGGTGGCCACAAAGCGACCTCCTTAGCAGCACAATATATAGGGCAGCACCCCAGTCAGGCACAGGTTAATACCTGATGTGCCTTTAAACAGCTTGAGTGACTGACCTCTTGTAGCAGACTGTAGAAAGGCTTGCAGTGTCCGTTGAACTTGCCGTTCTGAGGTTTCGCGGCAATTTGCTGCGGTCCTAAAATGGCGTCCGTAATCTCGCGAGACGCGGGATTAAAAATGGCCGCCGCGAGAAGGAAGCCGCGGCTGAAATAGGGCCGCTGAAAACGCGGCGGAAAATAGCCTCCGAGCGGCGGCAAGGTGGGGAAAAAAGAAGGATGCAGGGAAAAACCCGAGCAGAAAGGAGAGAGGTAAACTACCACTAGGGTGAAGTAACCCCGGTGGTACTAAACATTAGGATAGATAGTAGGATAAAAACGGTTTAGAGACTACAGAAAATAGCAGAACTATATAGATAATGAAAAAGTTAGATAATAAAATAGTATATATGAGGAAAAAAGGTAAATAAAACATTCACATGAGGTAAAATAGGGAAGAGCCAAAAACTCTGACCTGTCTGCGATGGAGCAGTAAAGAAAGAGGAGGAGGAGCCTGTTGACTGAAATAATATACTCCCTATTTGCATTTTGATTGGTTAAAACGTTTATTCACTTTCTTTACTGCTATGGAGTTTTAGTAAAGAGAGTAAAGCAAAATATGAAGCCTCCTGTCATGTGATAAAATTGGTACGCTGTAAATTTTGAGCCTTTAATACCATTATAGTATCGAATATCAGCTCCTTCCTTACATATCTCTATGAGCACCCAGTGATGGATTAAACCTTTTATGAAACATATAAAAGGATTGATCTCCCTTCTATACTCACATAGAATCTCGACATCTTACCCTGACCGACCACATTACTCCAAAAAGTGTGAGAGTAACCTGGAAGATTATCTGGACCAGGAAGACTAGATATATATGCATGATCACACAAAGCATATTACAGTTTACACATTGTGTAAAAGACTTGTCTAAAGTTCTAGCGAGATAGTATATTAATCCATTCATTCAAGTCGATGTCAAAATTTGGTATGACCTCAGAATGGAAAATCTATCATTAGATACTTAATTTAAACTATCAAAATCTTTTTTTTAATGATCCTCGCATATGAGAGTTAAGCAAGCAAAAGCATAGAAAATAAATAGATAGAAGAGTCTCATTAAATACCTAGGGAGATAAGAAGGTTCTGATCACACACATAAAGTTAGTGCAGTAAACAATTTCTATGATGAACATTTAATTATGACATGCTTTTTTCAGTTAATCTGAGAGCATACATTTACTAATATTGTGATTGTGCACATTGTTTTGCATTTTTTAAAATATGTTCTTTTCCCTTAATATCCTACTAAGAATGATAGGACATTTTCCTCTTCTGTTTTTCCCCCCTACTTTTAATGACACATGTTCATTTGAAATAAAAACATAATTTTATGACAAAAAAGTCAAAGAATATGCAGCTCTAATAAAACTCCATATAATAATATGATTCTGTCACAAATGTAACTTCAATGTACAATGGAGTTATAAAATAAAATCTGGGTTTAGGATTTGTGCAACATTTTGATGTAGTCAAATATATTCTCTTTAAACTTGACTTTCAGTAGCACTGAGGTTTTACAGTGTCAAGAGTAGGATGACAGGACTTACATTATCACTGACAAAAAGGATGAATTTTAAAGTAAATCTAGAATGTTTGAGTGTTAGAAATCAGCTAAATGTCCATGTACATTATTATTAGCTGTCAGTCTGATTGCTCACAGTATAATCAAAACAGAAATTCACTTCTTTTGTAAGACTCTTTAAAACACCTAAGATTTGTTCTTTAGAATAGTGATGACATCTCATGAATGTTTTGACACCAGAACTACTCAGTGTAATAATTTTAAATTTCACAATGCAACAGGAAGCATTGTTACAGATGACAAAATTACTATTAGCTTTCAGTGGTAATGTGGATGTTGTTCGTCTTTTACAATAAACATTGGAAAAAATATTTATCAAGTCAAGGTTATGTAATTCAGGAAAACAGCAAATTGCAGAACAGAAGCAACTATAATGCTTTTAAGCTATGTATTATTTGACTTAGTGGTCCATATAATCAATTTACCTTGCATAAATTAGAAAAGATGGTAAGAAAGGCAAACAAAAAGAGTGATTTGTAGCCAACATTTGCATAGAATTAACCTGCTATTTTAAACCTATTTTTCTGGATCTTTGCACAAAGTAGTTAGAATATAAGTTTACCAAATGTTTAGCCATAAGACTTATTTTGACCTAGTGAGTCCTCTGTATCAATCTTTTGGATCAAAGCTGAAATTTGCATTTTTTAAAAGCAGAATTGTGCATCACGTTATAAAGCAAGCATCATCTCCAACTGCTTTAGAAAAGAAGATATTGTATTTCATGTACCTTTATAGATGCAAGATGTGACCATAAAATATCTGCAGAAATGAAATGCTGTTAGCAACATTTCTGAAGCACTGAAACTGATAATTTACTTTTTTAACATGGAACTCAAAATTATCAATACTTTTTTTACTGTTTGTCCCTTTAAATTATATTCTTCGACCATTAAAACTGACCAATAGGTCTGCTGTTGTCATTCTTTTAGAATCAAAATTAATGCTGGAATTTATTTACACTGGTAAATAGCATCTATTTAGTCCTGAAACCTGCTATGTACTAATGTCTTTTATAACATGGTTTTGTTATTCATAGTAATTAATAAAAAAAAATCTGTCCCTCTTTTGTATAAGTGCATTGAATTGAAAAAAGAGAACATATAATATAGTGTGAATGTACAGTGTTTAAATATACCATAATACCTTAGAGTATAGATTTTTTTGTATTTCGCAAAATATGGTTTCATTATTCTTAAATTACATAAAACTAGATATACAATATGCATTAAGATCTGTACTTTTAGGAACATGTAGATGTGGCATTCCTGCAGGAGATCCATGATTGGACTAAATACACTAAGGAAAATACCTCAATAAAGGGGTACTCTAATATTATAGACTCATCTTTAGTTAAAAAGAAAGGAGTCACAATTTTAATATCTGATTACATATATTTTGAGTATATCTACCAAGAGATTGATTATGATGCCAGATATATTATATTGATTTGTAAAATAAATTAGGTCTTGAATACTTTGGTAAATATATATGCACCTAACAAAGGTCCAGATGGTCTCCTAAGGAATATATGCAATACATTGCAAAATATTACATAAGGTTTATTAATAATGGCTGGAGATTTTAATATGGTACTAGATGAGGAAATGGATAAGAAATATCTAGGGAAGAGGGTATTGTCTAACAAATGTAAAACTCAAACTAGACGCTTTCAGTCACTCTTGGGAGAATATAACCTATATGATTTATGGAGAAGTATACATCCTGATGAGAACGATTTTACACATTTCTCTCGGGTACATTATTCATATTCCCGAATAGATTTTATTTTTTTGGAAAAACACCCCTTATGCAACAAATCAAAAACATATATATAAGAGAGTTAACATGGTCAGATCATAACGGAGTGATAATGGAAATTGGAAATTAAAGATTAATTAGACACATTTACTAGACCAGACTGGAAAACTGACAATAGTTTATTAATATCATAAAAAATAAAGAGTATATAAATAAGATGACTGATTGCTATTTTGAGGAAAACGAAACAGATGATATGTTACAATGTTATGGTGTGCCTAAAAGTCTGTGCTTAGAGGATATTTAATAAAAATAAAAGCAAATCAAAATAGAAAGGAAGCTCCCTCTCTCCCAGACATGTATGTTAAACTATATAATTTATCCCGAAGTAATAGAGAAAATCTGACTCTGGAAAAGAAAAATAGAAATTGTCAAAAATAAAATAAATACTATCTTGTTAGAAAAAAAGAAATAAATAAGTAATAAAGTAAGCTGATAATTTAATAACATTTAAATGTAAGCAGAGAACAGCTAAAATGAGAATTTTAAAAAAATCTATAGGGGCCTAACATATAAATATTTTTTTTTATAAGTTAATTTCATGATTGCAAACCACAAACACAATTAAATATAAAAATAAATGTAAATGCAACAAATATTAGGGTCACAATAGATTGAATAAAGTTTCCTTATTAGTGATGTCGCGAACAAAAAATTTTCGGTTCGCGAACGGCGAACGCCAACTTCCGCAAATGTTTGCGAACGGGCGAACCGGGCGAACCGCCATAGACTTCAATGGGCAGGCGAATTTTAAAACCCACAGGGACTCTTTCTGGCCACAATAGTGATGGAAAAGTTGTTTCAAGGGGACTAACACCTGAACTGTGGCATGCCGGAGGGGGATACATGGCAAAACTCCCATGGAAAATTACATAGTTGATGCAGAGTCTGGTTTTAATCCATAAAGGGCATAAATCACCTAACATTCCTAAATTGTTTGGAATAACATGCTTTAAAACATCAGGTATGATGTTGTATCGATCAGGTAGTGTAAGGGTTATGCCCGCTTCACAGTGACAGACCAAACTCCCTGTTTAACGCACCGCAAACAACCGCAAACAGTCCATTTGCACAACCGCAAACTCCCCATTTGCACAAGGTTGGATACCAAGCTAGCCATGTCCCGTTCCTTGTCCTCACTGATGTCATTGAAGGTCTCTTCCTCCACCCAGCCACGTACAACACCAAGGGTCCCCGAAAGGTGACAACAAGCCCCCTGGGACGCCTGCTGTGTTTGGTCTTCCACCTCCTCAAAGCCACCTTCCTCCTCTGACTCCTCTTCTTCAGACTCCTCTCTCTGCGTTGCCTCTCTCTGCGTTATTATAAGGTGTGTTAAGTAGTACTATTCCTATCAGTTTAATCCCTGTTACGTCCCCTATCAGGGGACGTGTATATAAGGCATCGATTTTAGGAAGCGGGAGATGGAAAAACATGCTTGGTCGGTCCTCCTACTTCAAATTTGGGGCACTGCGCGTGCAATCTAATGTGCCACCAGATAGGAGTGGTGTGTTAAGTAGTACTATTCTTATCAGTTTAATCCCTGTTACGTC
The DNA here is from genome assembly GCF_036172605.1 of Pelobates fuscus. Classification (NCBI taxonomy): domain Eukaryota; kingdom Metazoa; phylum Chordata; class Amphibia; order Anura; family Pelobatidae; genus Pelobates; species Pelobates fuscus. The sequence continues at coordinate 119,041,115 of NC_086319.1, forward strand.
CCCTATCAGGGGACGTGTATATAAGGCATCGATTTTAGGAAGCGGGAGATGGAAAAAGATGCTTGGTCGGCCCTCCTACTTCAAATTTGGGGCACTGCGTGTGCAATCTAATGTGCCACCAGATAGGAGTGGTGTGTTAAGTAGTACTATTCCAATCAACTTAATCCCTGTTACGTCCCGTATCAGGGGACATGTATATAAGGCATGGATTTTAGGAAGCGGGAGATGGAAAAACATGCTTGGTCGGTCCTCCTACTTCAAATTTGGGGCCCTGCGCGTGCAATCTAATGTGCCACCAGATAGGAGTGGTGTGGTAAGTAGTACTATTCTTATCAGTTTAATCCCTGTTACGTCCCCTATCAGGGGACGTGTATATAAGGCATCGATTTTAGGAAGCGGGAGATGGAAAAACATGCTTGGTCGGTCCTCCTACTTCAAATTTGGGGCACTGCACGTTCAAACTAATGTGCCACCAGATAGGAGTGGTGTGTTAAGTAGTCCCCTTCATCAGGCCTTTTTTAGTCGAATGTATCGCCCACTGTCAGGCCCTTCGGGATCCATCCCTCATTCATCTTAATAAAGGTGAGGTAAGCTAGACTTTTTTGACCTAGGCGACTTCTCTTCTCAGTGACAATACCTCCTGCTGCACTGAAGGTTCTTTCTGACAGGACACTTGAAGCGGGGCAGGCCAGAAGTTCTATCGCAAATTGGGATAGCTCAGGCCACAGGTCAAGCCTGCACACCCAGTAGTCAAGGGGTTCATCACTCCTCAGAGTGTCGATATCTGCAGTTAAGGCGAGGTAGTCTGCTACCTGTCAGTCGAGTCGTTCTCTGAGGGTGGACCCCGAAGGGCTGTGGCGATGCGTAGGACTTAAAAAGCTCCACATGTCCTCCATCAACAATACGTCTGTAAAGTGTCCTGTCCTTGCCAGCGTGGTCATGGGAGGAGGGGAATTACTTTCACCTCTTCCCCTGTTAGATTCCCGTTGTGCTGGGACATCACCTTTATACGCTGTGTAAAGCATACATTTTAATTGATTTTGGAGCTGCTGCATCCTTTCCGACTTGCCGTAATTCGGTAACATTTCAGGCACTTTCTGCTTATACCGGGGGTCTAGTAGCATGGACACCCAGTACAGGTCGTTCTCCTTCAGCCTTTTTATATGAGGGTCCCTCAACAGGCACGACAGAATGAAAGACCCCCTTTGCACAAGGTTGGATGCCAAGCTACTTATGTCCTGTTCCTCGTCCTCAGTGATCTCTCTGAAGGTCCCCTCAGCCACGTACAACACCACGGGTACCAGATAGGTGACAACGAGCACCCTGGGATGCCTGTTGTGGTTGGTCTTCCACCTCCTCCTCAAAGCCACATTCCCCCTCTGACTCCTCTTCCTCACAATCCTCTTCCAGCGTTGCCGCAGGTCCAGCAAGCAATGCTGATAAGGCTGTTTCTGGTGGTGATGGGGACCACAACTCTTCCTCTTCCCGCTCATCTAGGGCCTGATCCAGCACTCTTCGCAGGGCACGCTCCAGGAAGAAAACAAATGGTATGATGTCGCTGATGGTGCCTTCGGTGCGACTGACTAGGTTTGTCACCTCCTCAAAAGGATGCATGAGCCTACAGGCATTGCGCATGAGTGTCCAGTTACGTGGCAAAAAAATTCCTAGCTCCGCAGAGGCTGTCCTAGCACCCCGGTCATACAAATACTCGTTAACGGCTTTTTCTTGTTGGAGCAGGCGGTCGAACATTAGGAGTGTTGAATTCCAACATGTCGGGCTGTCGCAAATCAAGCGCCTCACTGGCATGTTGTTTCGCCGCTGGATAACGGAAAAGTGCGCCATGGCCGTGTAGGAACGCCTGAAATGGCCACACACCTTCCTGGCCTGCTTAAGGACGTCCTGTAAGCCTGGGTACTTATGCACAAAGCGTTGTACGATCAGATTACACACATGTGCCATGCACGGCACATGTGTCAACTTGCCCAAGTGCAATGCCGCTGTCACAAACCACTTTGCCGATCTCCAGTTGGTGCGGAGTCAGCCACTGATCCACCTGTGCGTTCAGGGCGGACAGGAGTGCTGATCCGGTTTGACTCTCTGCTTTCAGTCAAGTCTACCCCATGAATTTGTGACATTGGCTTCTTACGCTCAAACATGTCCTTGACAGACACCTGACTGTGGGCAGATGAGCATAAACTGCTCAAGGCGAGAGATGGAGGGGCGGATGGTTGAGAGGGGCAAGTAGGACAGCAGAGGTTAACGTGGCTGAAGATGCTGGACCAGTAGGAGGATGGCGGCTTTGAGTTTGTGTGCTGCTTGTACTCATGTCTTGATCCCATAGGCGTTTGTGATGTGCGATCATGTGCCTTCGCAAAGCAGTTGTACCTAGGTGGGTGTTGGACTTCCCACGACTCAGTTTCTTTTGGCACAGGTTGCAAATGGCATCGCTGTTGTCACAGGCAGACACACAAAAAAATGCCACACTGCTGAGCTCTGCAATGACGGCATTCTGGTGGTTGCAACAGCATGCGTTGATTCGCGTGCTGTCTGGCTGACCCCGGGTGCCGATGCATGCTGTCTGACTGTGCCACTAGCTCTTTGCGACGACCTCCCCCTGCTTCCAACTCGTCTCCTCCTCCTCCTCTCTGTCTCCCCATCTGAACATTCCCCCCTGTTCTTCTTCTCTTCTTGCGGGCACCAACGTGACATCCACGGACGCATCGTCATCATCAACCGCTTCACTTGTATCTGACAACTCAGCAAAGGAAGCAGCAGTGGGCACAACATCATCATCATCACACCGTACGTGTGTAATGCAACCTGACTGAGGCATATCCCTGTTATCTACATCCTCTGGCAATAATGGTTGCGCATCACTCATTTCTTCCAACTGATGTGTAAATAACTCCTCTGACATACCAAGTGAAGCGGCTGTGGTGCTAGTGTTGGTGGTGGCGGCAGGCGGGCGAGTGGTAACTTGAGAGGTGCCCGAAGCTAAGCTGGAGGAGGATGGTGCGTCGAGGTTCTGAGTGGAAGCTGTAGAAGATTGGGTATCCTGTGTTAGCCAGTCAACAATGTCCTCAGAACTTTTCAAGTTCAGGGTAAATGGCCTCTGAACACTGGGCAGTATTCTAGGGCCAAAGGGAATCACAGCACCACGACCACGACGGCCCCTGCGGGGTGGCCTGCCTCTGCCTGTCATTTTTTTTTTTCGATTAGTGGTACTATGTGTGCAAGCTACTGTGACAACAGATATGAGTGGCACTGGTGTGACACTGTGCCCTGGCAGGCCCTGAAACGCACACTCGTGAAGGAAACTGACTGCTATTATATTACAGTCCAAAAGGTTTGTTTTTTGTTAAATGCAAGCTATTGTGACACCAGATATGACTGGTGGCACTGGGCAAGTGGGCACAGTATACGCTGTGAGCCTGACACACATGCTGGCAGACAACTAACTGCTATTCAATCTATTACAGTCAAAATTTTATTTTATTTTTAAAAAATGTACACTACTTTTACACCAGATATGAGTTGCACTGGTGTGACACTGTGCCCTGGCAGGCCCTGAAACGCACACTCGTGAAGGAAACTGACTGCTATTATATTACAGTCCAAAAAGTTTAGGTTTTTTTAAATGCAAGCTATTGTGACACCAGATATGAGTGGTGGCACTGGGCACGTGGGCACAGTATATGCTGTGAGCCTGACACACACGCTGGCAGACAACTAACTGCTATTCAATCTATTACAGTCAATTTTTTTTAATTTTTTTTTTAAATGTACACAACTGTTACACCAGATATGAGTTGCACTGGTGTGACACTGTGCCCTGGCAGGCCCTGAAACGCACACTAGTGAAGGAAACTGACTGCTATTATATTACAGTCCAAAAAGTTTAGGTTTTTTTAAATGCAAGCTATTGGGACACCAGATATGAGTGAGTGGTGGCACTGGGCAGGCCCTGAAATGCACACTCGTGAAGGAAACTGACTGCTATTATATTACAGTCCAAAAAGTTTGTTTTTTGTTAAATGCAAGCTATTGTGACACCAGATATGAGTGGTGGCACTGGGCACGTGGGCACAGTATATGCTGTGAGCCTGACACACACGCTTGCAGACAACTAACTGCTACCTCGTGCCCAGAGCTTTGCTTGCACATGTATGTATACCTTTATCTCTTTGCAAAAGTACCCGACTTTTATTGAATGTGTGTACATTCTTTCACTTGTAACTGTAACTGAAGACTATGTGAACGTTTTTAAATATAAAACAATAAACTTCAATTATGAAAAAAACAACTAATTTAGAAAAATGACCCACCACAAATCAACTCCTGGTTTGATCCTTGTTCATAGATGACTAGCTAGTAAATAGCTAGTCTGAATATATTTTTCCATACAACAATAGCAAAAATAGCAATATCAAAGTTAACCCCTTCGGATGGTGGAATTGATACCCTGATCACACCAAGTTCCAGCCACCAAATTTAAATACCATGTGTGCAGTTCACTGTAAGTGCTGCATAGCACCTGTTTTTCAGGGGCCACTAAATATGGCCCCAGTTGACAGACATAGTCCCAGATTTCTAATGGTGTTAAATCCCAGTTTTGTATTGGCATAATAGCATGTTCTATCATCATTAAGGAATTAAATAAGTCTACCCATGTGGTTCTAAGTTTGACTTTAATTGATTGATCCTTCTATTTTCTTTAAACTTTCATTGACAGCATTGCACTTGAATCTAATACATTTTGCTCTCTGTTAAATTCTACTTATATTTTTCTGTTTCTGTGTTTTGCTGTCACAAGTCATACCGTCCAAATTTTGGACGTTTTAAATTGGGTAGCATGCATCACTGCAGGAGATCCCTCCAGCAGCTATTGTAGTAGGCTGTCATGTCTGCACATTGCCTAATCAATTGCAGACAATCTGTAAATTAATTTTAAATTTCTAGAAATCATGAATCCCCAGGGGACCTCTCTCTGAACATGCTTCTCAGCAACGTACAGAAGTCTGAGCGGCTGTAAGGTAAAAAAAAAAATAATAATAGATAAATAAACCCCACAACTGAAATCATAGAGTTTTATTACTATTGTGCATGATTAATTGTATTGGGCATTCTGAAAGAATTCCAATAAAAATAGTGTTTATATAATTTAGAATATTTACATTTCTTTTTCTTTTCTTCTTGTGGAGCGTAAGGATAAGCAAAACATTTGAGGAAAAGCAAAACATACTGAATGAGGATAGTTGCAACCTTACATAAAATCAAGTGGAAAATATATCAGTTTGCACAATATTTTGATTTGAAAATATAAAATTACATATTGGACAGAGCCCCGAGTGGACCCCCCCAAAACCTTTTTTAGGGTGTAAATGTGTTTATCCCTGTGTGTGTTTAAGGATGTTTTTGCCAGTGAGCCTGTGTTTCTGATGGTATAATCGTGTGTTTTGTTGATAAGTGTTTTTAAATGTATTATGTGTGGGGGCATGTGCTTAGGGTGTAATTGTGTGTTTGAGATTATAATTGTGTGTGAGTTTACAAGTCCCTATGTACACCCTGGCACTCATGCATTAACACTCACACACCCAACTCTCCACATATATACACAAACATATACGCACAAACTAATAATCTACACAAAATATCTGTACAATGTATATTGCATTACAGAGACAAGCAGCAATAAAACAAAGAGTAACATACATTATTAATATATTTTTTTTATTAACATTGCAATTGAATAATCTTACACTGCCCCTCCCGAGACTGGGCTCACAATCCGCGCCTGTTTCCATTCAGACTATTGAGATCCAGAATATGAGAGGGAGGAAGGTTTAGAAAATACACTCTGTTGCAGTTGATGTGAGTGCTTATCTTCCTACAAAGTCTTTGAGGGATTACCAAGGTCAAGTATGTATCCTTTATGGCCTAAAACCATGTCCCAGTTGCTAAAATCATGGTGTGATTCTCACGTCACAGGTTTGCAATAGGTTTGAGCTAAAATATGTGAATACAGGTCACAGGTCTTGTTGTGCATAAGGGCAAGGGTTCGAATGGTATTGTCTCGCGCTTCACGGTCTGTGACAAACCCGACTTGGTCGGGGTGCACTAGTGTGGGGATGTGCGGCTGCAGGCGACCGGCAAGCATCTTCGCCATCAACTTAATGTCACAGTTGATGAGGGAGATGGGCCTGTAGTTCCCGCAGTGCTCCGCGTCCCTGCCCTCCTTTGGAATGATAGTAATGTGTGCTGTCAACGCCTGTTTGGGGAAATGGTGACCTTCTCTAATCGCGTTAAAGGAGGCCAGCATAGGTTGGTACAATTTGTCTGCGAAGTGCTTGTAGTAGCAAAGAGGCAGGCCGTCGGGGCCCGGACTCTTGCCAGGTTTAGTTCCTTTAATCGCCCTCGATAGCTCCTCAATTGAGAAGGGTTCATCAAGCTGGTCGGCCACCTGTTGATCTAGTACGGGTAGTTTATGGGTCGTCAGATATTGTCGGATGGAGTCTTTTAGGTGGGCGGCCGCCATCTCCGACTTCGGTCGGGGAAGCGAGTAGAGTTCTGAGTAGTAAGTTTTTATCGTTTGCATGATTTCGGATGGTAGGCAGCGCGTCACTCCCTGTTTGTCTCGTATTTTATTGATGTATGTCATTTGGCGCCGTTTCGCCAGCATCCTGGCTAAGAGCTTGCCGCTCTTATTGCCGTGTAGGGAAAAAAAGGCTCTATGTCTAAGGGCTTCTCTATGGTGTTTGGACTGGATCAGGGAGGTCAGGTCTCGTCGCAGTTGTAGGAGTTGTGTGTGAAGGGCCGGGGATTGGTTTTGTTTGTGAAGCGTGTCGTGTTTGTGTATGTCTGTTATGAGTTCTGTGATTCGGGCTTCCCGTTGTTTCTTGAGTTCTGCACCCTTTTGTATGAAGTGTCCCCGTATGACGCTTTTGTGTGCTTCCCATCTGATTGTCGGTGAGGTGTCCTCTGGTGCGTTGTCCTGAAAGTATTCGGTCAAAACTCTGTCAAAGTGTGTGGTCATGTCTTGGCGTGATAGCAGGTATTCATTCAGTCTCCATTTGGTCATTGCGGGTCTAAGAAGCGGGGATCGGAGGGTGATAAGGACTGGAGCGTGGTCTGACCAAGTCGCTACTCCAATCTTTGCGTCTCGTATTAAGGAGAGGTGATAGTGTGTGGTGAGAAAGTAGTCTATGCGAGTGTATGTCCGGTGGGGATGGGAGTAGAATGTATAGTCCCGTTCGTCCGGGTGATGTGCCCTCCAGCAGTCAATTAGTCTGTGTCTATTCAGTAGGGAGGTTATTGCTCTAAGGTGTTGTCTGGGGAGGTGGGAGGTGCCCGTGGAGCTGTCCCAGGTTGGGTCTATGGCAACGTTTAAGTCGCCCCCTATTATGAGGACCCCCTCTGTGAAAGCGTGAAGCTTCCGCAGAGTGCTTTTAAGGTAGCGGTGGTGTTTGTAGTTCGGTGCGTACAAAGTGGCAAAGGTGTAAAGGTGGTCGGATATTGTGCCTTTTACAAAGAGGAATCTCCCTTCCCTGTCGGTCATGCTTGCCTTCTCCACAAACGGTATTTTCTTATTAAATAGTATCGCCACCCCCCTGGATTTTCCTTTGTGGAAGTCACTGTAGTATCCTGTTGGGAAGTGATGGTTAGTCAGCTTGGGCCTGTCCCCATCTCTAAAGTGGGTCTCCTGTATCATTACTACAGATGCTTTCTGCGAGTGAAAGTCCCTCAGTGCCCCTGACCTTTTCTCCGGTTTGTTAAGCCCTTTGGCATTTATGGAGAGGACAGTGAGGTCGCACGGTAGTAGTGGTCCGTCGGTCATCGTGGGATGCGTGTACTTGTCTGTGTCTGGTCTGGTCAGTGTGTGTCGTGGGTCAGTCGGGTCGTCCGGTAGAGGAGGGGAAGGAGGGAGGGGGATGGGGGGGGGGGAGGACAGGTACGGGGCGGGAAGGGAAAGGGAATCTAGGCGGGGAAACTATGTACAGTGAACCAAGCAGCCACTCGGTGGTGGCTGTTTAAAGGTCGAGCGTCGGGGGACAAGGAGTGGTGGGGTCCACCAGTGGTCCACCAAGTCCCGTCCACCTATCTGTGGGCGCTCTCTCCTCTTGGGGAAAACGGAGGAGGTCGAGGGTCTCCGTGTGAGTCCCGCCCGGGAATCCCGGGGTTGTGTGGCCTCCCGTGCCCTCACACCCCTGGCTCTCGTGTGTCGGGTCTCACCTGGAGCCTCCAGCCCCCCTACGGCTTCAAATGTGTGTGGTGGGTGAGTGATTGTTAGTTTCATCCTCGTCCTAAACTCGTATTGGCCTGAGGCCCTCAGTGGGTAGGGTTTGTTTCTTTGGGCGCTTGGTATTGGTGTGGCGTGTGGCCCGGTGGGCAAGTCAGTGAGCATCAACAAACAATAATAGTTGAAAAAACATATTAAGCAAGTATAACAGTTTAAATGAACTTATTAAACAAGCATATATTGAACAATTTATCTACCTAAGAAAAAGTCCCGTTTCCCCATTCCTCAGGATTGGTTTCGGTTTTCCCATGTTACTCTACGGGTATAAGTCCTATTCTGTTCCCTTGGTTTGTGAGGAGGTTAGGACAGTATGCGACTCTCATGGTGTGGGTGGGAGGGGGTACCCCGTTCGTGATTTTAGCGGTTGTCGGGGGTGGGTTCAGATTCCAAGTTTGCATTCTTTTGCGTCTCGCACCCATCCCTAGTTCGAGGTAGGCCCTGTACTCGTCCTCCGCCCTCTGGTTTTGGTGTTGAGTTAACTCCCCTGTTGCTATCGAGGAGGGGGGTCGTGCCCCGGGTGAACCGCACCAGCATCGGCCCCCGCCTCTGCTCCCCCACCGGTTCCTTGCGGGGCGGTATCACCTCCGCGGTGCGGTCCAGCCAGGGATGCCCCCCTCGCCCCTCCGCCAGGGGGGTTCGCTAAAGTCGTCTCAGGACGTGTGTCTGGGCTAGGGGGTAGTGATGGTGGGCCGATTAGTATTTGCTCGGGTGTGAGCTACCTGTCTCTCACGGAGTTGTATCTCTAGCGGGGTCCCAGGCTGTCACAGGGCAAACCCTCTGGTGTTAGTGTTGAATTAACTCCCCTATTGCTATCAAGGAGGGGGGTCGTGCCCCGGGTGAACCGCACCAGCATCGGCCCCCGCCTCTGCTCCCCCACCAGTTCCTCGCAGGGCGGTGTCGCCTCTGCGGTACGGTCCAGCCAGGGACGTCCCCCTCACCCCTCCACCAGGGGGGGGTTCGCTAAAGTCGACTTAGGTCGTGCGTCTGGACTAGGGGGTGGTGATGGTGGGCCGGTTAGGACTTACTCGGGTGTGAGCTACCTGTCTCACACGGAATTGTATCTCTAGCGGGGTCCCAGGCTGCCTCAGGGCATGTAGTTTCCCTCCCCCCATCCCCCCCCCATCCCCCCCCTCCCCCCTCCCCCCCCCCGTTACTTGTTGTAATGAATCAAGTGGAGTCTAGTGGAACAAAAGTAAAAAGTCTCGTATGTGGTGCATGGGTGGTCTTAGTCTCTGAGTTCATGGAGCGTAGTTGGGATCAGAGGTAGAGATGTCTCTCGGCTTAAGAGGTTGCTCCTGATTGGCGTATGGTCTGGGCTCTGGTTTTCCGTTGCCTGCGGGGTTGTGAGACCGTTCCCGGGTGGAAGGAGTAGAATGCCATCGGGTCTGGCCATGTGAGCTGAATAGGCGGTAGTTGCAGTTCAGTAGTCAGGTCTGCTAGGTCCTCTGGGGTTCTCACCACAAATAAACCGTTGGGAGTGGAAGCTTGTAGTCCTGAGGGATAAGTCCATCGGTAGCGTATTTTGTTAGATTGTAGGACACGAGTCAGGGGTTTAAGTGTCCTTCTGTAGGCCAGAGTTGCTGGCGACAGGTCAGGGTACAGTTGTAGGGGTGTGCCGTTCAACAGGACCCGGTCTGATTCTCGGGCCTGTCTCAGGATGTCCTCCTTTAGTTGGTAGCTCGCTAGGCAGCAGATTGTGTCTCTGGGAGGGGACTCCGGGGGGCCCCTAGGTCTCAGGGCCCTGTGTGCCCGCACAAATTCGATGTGCGTGGTTTCAGGCCGTCCAAGGAGCCTGTTGAATAGTCCCATGAGCGTTACGCGGATCGGGGTAGTCTGATCCAGTTCTTCCGGAATCCCCCTCACCCGGATGTTTTGTCTGCGTCCCCTATTATCCAGGTCTTCGAGGTGTAGGGCCATCTGGCGTAGTTGTGCCTCATGTACCTTCAGGGTATTTGTAGTGGCGTTTTGTGTGGCAGTCAGATGGTCACTATCCGCTTCCAGCTGGGATACCTTTTGGTGCAGGCCCTGTAGTTCTTCTCGGAGGGAGTGGAGCTCTGCCGTGATTGAGTTTCGGAGCTCAGAGTTCGCCTCCTTGAGGTCTGCCTTGGTTGGTAGTGCCCGGATTAAAGCCACCCAGTCCGGTGTATGCTCTGGGTGGGGGTTGGTGTCGGGGGTGTCCGTGCAGGGTTCTGCGTTTGGGGAATGAGGGCGCGAGGCCCACGAAGTCCCGGAATCCGTCGAGGCCTGTGAAGCCAGGTCCGCCGGGGTTTTCAGGTATTTGTGCAATGTGGACGCCGGGGTGCCCTTGGTTGTGTCTGCGGGCTTACCAGCGTGTGATGAGCGATGTGTTTTGCCCATTTTGTATTTGTAGGGAGTGGATGGACGAGGATTCAAGATAAGCCTGCGGGGAGCTCTCAGATTAAGCTGCCATTCCTCTCGGCCTCCAAGCCACGCCCCCCAAGTGTGAACTTTAACCCATACTCTACTCTACTACGTAGAAAAGCTTGTATCTTATCCTATGTTTTGACAATATCTCGTAGCTAAAATTCCTGATAATCTTGGCTATTTTCATCTTACTTAAAAAAAAAAAATGTGCACAGTATTTTCCATGCCATGTTGCATACTGATATTCAATGGTTTCCTGTAGCTATTGTGGTGTAGCAAGCCAGATTGTTATTTCATGCACAAACAAAAATAAAGAATAAAAAAAAAGTTAAAATTTTTGCTGAAATTTGCACTTTTGTAAAATTTAAAGAGAGGACACACTCTTCACACATAATGTTTTTTTAGCAAGCTAAAGTGCTTTAGGGATCTGGAGTGACCCTTGAAGCATTAAATATTTTTGAAAGAATTGACAGTTTATTGTTAATACTAGCAATTATTTTGTATTTTTATATTTTTATTTTAAGCATACACATTACACATGATTAACATGTTAACTGCATTTTGGAAAGTTAATTTTGCATTGAATTTAACTTGCAAATCAGGAAATAAATAGATTAAAACAGAACAGGAGTTAGAATCTAATTTGTTAACAAGCATAAACTTATTTTTCTGTATCTATTTACATTTATTACAGCTCCACCTACTGTCTAGTCTGCCAAACTTTAATAACATATGATAAATTATCTTTCTACTACCAGCACTTCTTCTGGTACGTGTTTATCATAATTTAATATTAAGCTTGTTCTCTGATTGTCAGTGGTATTTAACTTTGAAAATGTGTTTTGCTTGCATTGACATGAGAGCTTTGAGACTGATACTTCTGAGCCTTTTGCAAAGTTATAATTTGTTCTACTGCTATCCTTTCCCATTTTCTGGCTTTTTATGTAGGTTATTTTGAAATATTCTCCCAAGCATTCATTTCATGCATTCCACATATTTTCAAGCTATATGATATCACAGTGGTATTCCTTTTGTTCATTGAGCTGCATTTATTCATTTCAAATTCAAGTTTTTTATTTTTTATTTTTTTGACTCCTTTTCATCTCTCTTTGTCTGGATCATGTGCTTGGTCAGCAGGCCCTTATTCCTTTAAGTTCAGGAATGTGAAATATAGTTACTGACTTTATGAAAGTCTACACTGCGTCTTATTGTTATTTAAACTTTGGGTTAAGAATTCTAAATTCTTTAAAATGATCACGGTAGCCACCAGAATGCCTATGATGTCTCTGTTCTCCAAACTAAACAATTTTTTTCATGTGTAATGTAAACCTAATAAATTAATATAGTAGCTTGAATGCAGATATGTTGTCTGTTTCCTCTGTCAGTTTAAAAAAATTTGATAAAGGCTAAGGTTTACATTTAGCTGATAGTATGCTTCTGGTGGCTGTCAGACAGACATTTTTTGAAAATTTTCACATTTGGCATCATTAAAATATCTGTGTCTTCAAACAGGAGCAATTTAAATGGAGTCCAAGAGAAATGGGATTATTTAAAAGTTACACTGCTGAAGGCAACAGAAAATTTCATTAGGCTTGTCAGTAAAAGCAAAAAAATCAAGAAACCACTGTAGTACTCTGCAGATGTGGCCAAAATAGTAAAAAAAACCAAAAAGTTAGCACTTAATAATTATAAAAAACAGAGTGAGGAAGACAGAATGATCTATACGATTAGGCAGAAAGAGGCTAAGCAAGTTTTAAGAGCTTCTAAATCACACACTGAAGAGAAAATAGCAGTCAGTAAAAAAAAGGGGACAACCCTTTTTTCGATACATAAAAGAGAAAAGGAAAGTAAAACAAGGATTAGTTAGGTTAATAACAAAAGAAGGAAGGTATGTAGAAGAGGATTTTTGTTCAGTATTTACAGATGAAAATGAAGGAAAGGGGCCTCAGTTAGGAAAAAGGACAAATTAGTAATTTGTTACATGTGAGTTTACAGAGGAAAAGTTCTATTTCAACTGTCAAAAGTAAAGACAAATAAGTCAATGGGACCTGATGGAATACACCCAAAGTTTTTAAAAGAGCTTAGTGGTGTACTAGCAAAGCCATTAACAGATTTATTTAACCAATCATTGTTAACAGGAGTTGTCCCAGAAGATTGGAAGTTAGCGAATGTTGTGCCCATTCACAAGAAAGGTAATAGGGAGGAGTCGGGCAACTATAGGCCAGTAAGCCTTACTTCAGTAGTGGGAAAAGTAATGGAAACCATGTTAAAGGATAGGATTGTTGAACATCTAAAAACATGGATTTCAAGATCAGAGACAACATGGGTTTACTTCAGGGAGATCATGCCAAACTAATCTTATTGATTTTTTTTTATTGGGTAACTAAAATAATAGATTAGGGTGGTGCAGTAGACATTGCTTACCTAGATTTCAGTAAGGCTTTTGACACTGTTGCACATAGAAGGCTTATCAATAAACTGCAATCTTTAAGTTTGGATTCCAATATTGTTGTGTAGCGGAGAGCTGATATCCCACAGCTATTCTCCACTGACGATCCCAGGAAGGCTCAGGAACAAGGCAATAGTAGATCCATAGGCAGAGTTTCCAGCAGGCAAAGTAACACAGCGATATCCCCACAGCAATCCCAATAACTGGACGACACACAGTTTCAGGAACAGAACTGCTGGCTGGTACATCCAGCCTGCCTTTTATTACAACTGTACACAGACAAGCCACACCCAGGGGGAGGCATAAAACAACCAATGGTATCTTGGGTACAACCCACACATCCCCTCCCCTTAGTGTGACACATAATCCCATTATTGTACAGTTTCAAACATAACTTTTACACCATATTCATAACTTCTATAATATTCATCACATTCGCATAAAAATACATATTCACAATCAATCCATTCAGGGGAATAACATATAAAAAAATGGCATGAATCAGACCAGGGGTTTAAAAGTTAGTAAAAGTATCTTTTGTTCCCCCTGGCTGATTGTATTTTAATCTGGCTCAAACAGTAAAAGTAAAACCATCCCCACAATGCATCCTGGCTTCCTCCCTTCTGCCCTGGAGATAATTGGAGAAGGAATCCAATTATCTCCAAAGACAGAGCCAAACTCCATTACCCACATGGCAGACAAAAAGACAGTAAAAGACATAAAATTACATACTGATACATTTAGTACATAAAACACACATTTCTACATATCCCCAGATAGCTTTGATCTGACTGCACATTATTAGATGAATGGCACTCAGATCACACGAATAAGCCTTTCTGCAGGGAAAATAAACAGTTTAACCTGCAGGGCCATAGTCCAAAGGCAAGAGGCGGGCAAGCAGCCCCCTCCAAGGACACGTGGCGAGGTCGGTTTCGCCACACTTCTCCCCTTTGCCCCCAGACTAACAGGGTAGATGAGGGCAATCCATAATACAGGGAGGACAGCCACAATAGGGTTCCGCTACACTGCTCCCCCTTGCCCACAAGCCGGCATACACAGTCTGATCCAACACGGATCGGCTTGGGGATGTCCGGGGCTCACGGATCATTTTTCTAGGTCAGTTTGTCTGGACAACCCGTCAGCATTTCCATTCTGCTTACCCGGTCGGTACTGGATATTAAAGTCAAAGGGCTGCAGCGCCAAACTCCAGCGCAGCAGCCTGGCATTGTCCCCAGCCACCCGGTTCAGCCATACTAACGGGTTGTGATCCGTGAGCAAGGAAAAGGGCTGTCCGTACAGATAGGGCTGCAGTTTCTTTAGGGCCCACACCACAGCCAGGCATTCTTTTTCGATGGCGGCGTAGCTTACTTCTCTAGGTAACAGCTTACGACTGATGTAAGCCACGGGATGTTCTCTGCCATCGGCCCCGACTTGGCTCAGTACTGCTCCCAATCCAAACATAGAAGCGTCTGTGTGAACAAGAAATTGTTTAGTTGGATTGGGAGCTGCCAAGACAGGGGCATTTATCAGTGCATTTTTCAGTTGTTGGAATGCCTGCTCACACTCCGGGGTCCAGTTTACTTGGCGGGGAAGGTTCTTACGGGTCAGGTCTGTGAGGGGTTTGGCCAGGGCGCTATAATTGGGGACAAACTTCCTGTAATACCCCGCGGTCCCTAGAAATGCTAACACCTGGGTCTTAGTCCTAGGGGTGGGCCACTGAGCTACGGCCTCTACTTTGGCAGGTTCGGGCTTCTGTTTACCGCACCCTACTCTATGTCCCAGGTACTGCACATCAGCCATTCCGATACTACACTTAGCCGGCTTCAGGGTCAAACCAGCTTCCCTTATCCTGTCTAGTACAGCTCCTATATGAGCCAAGTGTTCTTGCCACGTATTGCTAAAAATAGCAATATCGTCCAGGTAGGCACAGGTATAGTCCTGGAATCCATCCAGAAGTCGATCTACCATCCTCTGGAAGGTAGCTGGGGCGTTTTCATCCCAAATGGCATGACCTTAAACTGATACAAGCCAAATGGGGTGACAAAGGCCGACTTCGGGATGGCGTCTGGGGCCAGGGGGATTTGCCAATATCCTTTACACAAGTCAATAGTGGTGAGGTATTGGCCCCTGGCCATTCTGTCTAGTAACTCGTCTATCCGGGGCATAGGATAGGCGTCTGACACGGTTTTCTCATTTAATCTCCTATAGTCCACGCAGAAGCGAGTCGTACCGTCTCGCTTCGGCACGAGGACTACCGGAGAGGCCCATGGACTATCTGAGGGCTCTATCACCCCCAGTTGGAGCATCTCATCGATCTCCTTGCGCATGTTTTCTCTCACCGCTTCTGGGATGCGGTAGGGGGTCTGGCGCATGGGTAGTTGCCCTGGGGTCTCGACCCGGTGAGTTGCCAGAGGAGTGTACCCAGGTACATTAGAGAAAGTTTCTTGCTTCTCTCGCAACAGCTGCTGTACCTCGATATGCTCCTGTGGACTCAGCCGGTCTCCCAGTACAACTTCTCCTAAATCTCCAGACAGCTTCCCATCTTCCATGAGATCTGGAAGGGGAAGGCTGTCACACTCGTCGGAGGTGGGTGCACAAATCGCTGTCACCTCCTCTGAACGTTCCCGGTAGGGCTTTAGCATGTTCACATGGAGCATGCGTCGCCCTCCAGTTCCTGTGCAGGGGCCAATTATGTAAGTGGTGTCACATCTCTGTTCCACGACTCTATAAGGGCCTTGCCATGCGGCCTGCAGCTTATCATGTCGTACAGGTTTTAAAATTAAAACTTTCTGTCCCACCTGGAAGCTACGGTCCCTGGCGCCCCGATCATACCATGTACGCTGACGCGTCTGGGCCGCCTGGAGGTTCTCTCCTACTGTCTTAGTTAGGGCCTCCAGTCGGTCCCGAAGTGCCAACACATAGGGTATGATGGGGGTACCGTCTGCACTCCGGTCTCCCTCCCAATGTTCTCGGATGAGATCTAGGGGTCCTCTTACCCTCCTCCCAAATAATAACTCAAATGGGGAAAATCCCGTTGATTCCTGAGGCACTTCCCTGTAAGCAAAGAGGAGGTGCGGCAGGAATCGCTCCCAGTCCTTATGGGTCTCAGCAAAGGTTCGGAGCATTTGCTTTAAGGTGCCATTGAACCTTTCACAGAGCCCGTTGGTCTGGGGGTGGTATGGGGCACTAATAATGGACTTAACATTGCACAGCCTCCAGAGTTGTTGGGTGATCTCGGCAGTAAACTGAGTACCCTGATCCGAGATGATCTCCCTAGGTAACCCTACCCGGGAGAAGATCTGCATCAGGGCCTCGGCCACTGTCTCAGCGTGGATATTTGTCAGGGCCACTGCCTCGGGGTATCGGGTAGCGTAGTCTACCACCGTGAGGATGTACCTCTTGCCGGAAGGGCTAGGTTTCTGGAGGGGGCCTATGATATCCACCGCTATTCGGTGGAAGGGTTCCTCAATTATCGGTAGCGGATGCAGTTTTGCTTTCCGCCGGTCTCCCCTCTTCCCCACCCTCTGGCACGTGTCACAGGTATTACAATACTTCCGTACTTCCTGGCTAACTCCCGGCCAAAAGAAATTTTGCGTCAGTCGGTATCTGGTCCGACTAACCCCTAAATGCCGGATAGCGGAATGTCGTGTGCTATCCGCAGCAATTCGGCTCGGTACCTCTGTGGTACCACTAATTGCCTTAACACAATCGGGTCTGACCCCTCTACTTTCTTGTCGGACTCCCGGTATAACAGCTGTCCCTCCCATACAAATCTTTCCCCCTCTGCCCCAGGGTGATCAGAGGTGACTTTATCTCTATATACTTGCAAGGTAGGGTCAGTTATCACCTCTGCTGCAAATTCGTTAGGGGGGGACCAGGGGACCCAGTCTAGGGAAGGGGAAGGTTCTCTTACCTGGACCTCCGGCAGTGTGTTGTAGTCCTGGGTGCGGGCCTGTTGTCGGGTGACCACTGGGTGTGCTTCCTCAGTGATGGTGGGTTGTGGCTCAAAAGCAGATGTGAGCTTTCCCAAATCATTTCCCAGTACCACCTCTGTGGGTAACTGGGGCATCAACCCCACCTCCACCCTCCCTACCCCCGCTCCCCAATGCAAATGGACGTTGGCAGTGTCCAGCCGGTAGACGGCTCCCCCAGCAACTCTGACGGCTATAGTCCGGTTAGTCTTGGCCTTGTCAGCGACCAAGTGGCTTTTGACCAGGGTTATAGTGGCACCAGAGTCTCGGAGCCCCTGTACTGCTTTTCCCTCCAGGTATACCGTCTGTCTGTGGTGCTGGCAGTTATCGGCATGGGCTTGTAGTGGGTTAGCTTCGTGTAGTACCTCCCACTGTTCTATGGTGGTGACAGGAACCGCGGAGCGATAAGCAACTGGTGGCTCCTCCTGGTAGTGATGGGCAGTGGCTCTCGGGGGTGGTGGGGGCCCTGGTCGGATCCATGAGGATCGGTCTCGGAGTTGTGGGCACTCTCTTTTGTAATGCCCCCACTTCTGGCAGTGATGACAGGGCCCAGAGCTAGGTTGGCGGAAACGTGGTTGCACAGCCGGTGGTGGTGGTGGTAGCTGTCGGGGTGGTACAGGGGGGTAGTTTGTTCCCCCAAAGGTTTTCATTGTGACTTTTGGGGCTATAGGTTTCTGTGACCTGCGTGCATCTAGGTACTCATCCGCCTTCCTAGCCGCCTCTGTGAGGGATACAGGGTTGCGGTCTCTTACCCACTCCTGTACATCCGTTGTTACCCCATCATAGAATTGTTCCATGAGCAACATTTGTATCACATCTTCCATGGATCGTGCCTTGCTGGCTTGCACCCAGCCAAGGGCCGCCCGCTGCAACCTACAAGCCCACTCGGCATGTGAGTCTTTATCTGCCTTTTTCAACTCTCGAAACCGCCTTCGGTATGCCTCTGGTGTTATGGCATACCGGGCCAATATAATCTCTTTTACTCGGCTGTAGTTCCGGATCTCCTCATCTGGTACAGTTCTATAAGCTTCTGCTGCCCTCCCAGACAACCGCCCAGCCAAAATAGGTACCCAATACTCAGTATTGATTTTATGCAAGGCACACAGTCTTTCAAAATCTTGGAGGAAAGCATCTATGTCTTCCTCCGCCTCCACATAGTTTTTAAACGCTTGGTAAGGAATTTTTATCTTACCCTCTGTATTGTTGGTATTTGCAGTGTCCCGTACTGTGGATGGTTGTGGCCTTTGGCGCCACATAAATTCTTGCACCTCGGTCATAGTCCTGGAAATAATGTCAAGCGTTTCTTTTCCTCCATAAAAGGCCAGTCTACATTTCACTTGTCTTTGAAATTCTTCTTGTTCTGACCCATCCGATGTGTTTTGCTGTTCAGGGATTGCCCTGTCCTCGGTTTGGTATTCTGCCATGACTTCTGCAATGAGAGTTGCTTTCTTTTTGTTGCTTGCTGCAATCCCTCTTGCTTCCAGTAAGTCCTTTAGCGTGGATCTTTTAAGCTTAGCATAGTCACTCTCCATCCGTATTCCATTAATCCTTGTTCCCTTGTGAGTCGGGATCCCACCGCTGCCACCAATGTAGCGGAGAGCTGATATCCCACAGCTATTCTCCACTGACGATCCCAGGAAGGCTCAGGAACAAGGCAATAGTAGATCCATAGGCAGAGTTTCCAGCAGGCAAAGTAACACAGCGATATCCCCACAGCAATCCCAATAACTGGACGACACACAGTTTCAGGAACAGAACTGCTGGCTGGTACATCCAGCCTGCCTTTTATTACAACTGCACACAGACAAGCCACACCCAGGGGGAGGCATAAAACAACCAATGGTATCTTGGGTACAACCCACACATCCCCTCCCCTTAGTGTGACACATAATCCCATTATTGTACAGTTTCAAACATAACTTTTACACCATATTCATAACTTCTATAATATTCATCACATTCGCATAAAAATACATATTCACAATCAATCCATTCAGGGGAATAACATATAAAAAAATGGCATGAATCAGACCAGGGGTTTAAAAGTTAGTAAAAGTATCTTTTGTTCCCCCTGGCTGATTGTATTTTAATCTGGCTCAAACAGTAAAAGTAAAACCATCCCCACAATGCATCCTGGCTTCCTCCCTTCTGCCCTGGAGATAATTGGAGAAGGAATCCAATTATCTCCAAAGACAGAGCCAAACTCCATTACCCACATGGCAGACAAAAAGACAGTAAAAGACATAAAATTACATACTGATACATTTAGTACACAAAACACACATTTCTACATATCCCCAGATAGCTTTGATCTGACTGCACATTATTAGATGAATGGCACTCAGATCACACGAATAAGCCTTTCTGCAGGGAAAATAAACAGTTTAACCTGCAGGGCCATAGTCCAAAGGCAAGAGGTGGGCAAGCAGCCCCCTCCAAGGACACGTGGCGAGGTCGGTTTCGCCACACTTCTCCCCTTTGCCCCCAGACTAACAGGGTAGATGAGGGCAATCCATAATACAGGGAGGACAGCCACAATAGGGTTCCGCTACATGTTGAATGGGTAAGGCAGTGGCTGAGTGACAGGCAACAGAGGGTTGTAGTCAATTGAGTATATTTGAAGCATGGGCTTGTCACCAGTGGGGTAGCTCAGGGATCTGTACTTGGACCCATTCATTTTAATGTTTTTATTAGTGATATTGCAGAAGGTTTTGATAGTAAGGTATGTCTTTTTGATGATGATACTAAGATATGTAACAGGGTTGATGTTCCAGGAGAGATAAGCCAAATGGCAAATGATTTAGGTAAACTATAAAAATAGTCAGAGTTGTGGCAACTGACATTTAATGTGGATAAGTGCAAGATAATGCATCTTGGACGTAAAAACTCAAGGGCAGAGTACAGAATATTTGATAGAGTGCTAACCTCAACATCTGAGGAAAGGGATTTAGGGGTGATTATTTCTGATGACTTAAAGGTAGGCAGACAATGTAATATAGCAGCAGGAAATGCTAGCAGAATGCTTGGTTGTATAGGGAGAGGTATTAGCATTAGAAAGAGGGAAGTGCTCATGCCATTGTACAGAACACTGGTGAGACCTCTTGGAGTATTGTATGCAGTACTGGAGACCGTATCTCCAGAAGAATATTGATACTTTAGAGAGAGTTCAGAGAAGGGCTACTAAACTGGTTCATGGATTGCAGGATAAAACTTACAAGGAAAGGTTAAAGGAACTTAATATGTATAGCTTGGAGGAAAGACGGGGCAGGGGGGATAGGATAGGAACATTTAAATACATAAAGGAAATCAACACAGTAAAGGAGGAGACTATATGTAAAGGTATAAAAACTACCACAACAAAAGGACTTAGTCTTAAATGGGGGCAAAGGTTTAAAAATAATATCCGGAAGTATTACTTTACTGAGAGGGTAGTGGATGCATGTAACAGCCTTCCAGCTGAAGTGGTAGAGGTTAACACAGTAAAGGAGTTTAAGCATGCGTGGGCTATCCTAACTATAAGATAAGGCCAGGGACTAATGAAAGTATTTTTAAAAAAAATTGGGCAGACTAGATGGGCCGAATGGTTCTTATCTGCCGTCACATTCTATGTTTCTATGATCATGATGCCAAATGTGAACATTTTAAAAATGTCTGTCTGATAGTCACCAGAAGCATATTATCAGCTAAATTTATTACACAATTCAAAAAAACAAGAACATTAAATACCAATAATAATAGCAAGAGAGTCAACATTACAACATTAAAAGACCTTAAATTATTTGATTAATATAAATTTATCAATATACACATAAACGTTTGCACACATAATACCATACCTACTGCATACAAAACTAGCATTTAGGAGGTTTGGGATCAGGAGAACAAATATCAAACATTTTGGCACATCAGGAGTCTTTTGTTAGTAATGTAGCTTAACCAATGGGCCCATTTCTCATTATATAATGATATATTCTCATTTATTAAATAAAAATATCCTTCAATTTAATTTAAAATTTAAATGGTGATTTCTGCCCATGAGGGAACGTTATATCTTCACCATTCTCTTGCAATATTTGATTGAATAGCGAGCAATATCTTAATAGCCAAAATGAGAGCATTTGTATTTCCTTTTTGGACTTTCATATGAGAGTTCTGTTTTAAAAAATAAAATACATTTTTTTTAGTTGTTTCATAGAATTTTTTCCTGCAACTTTATGCTATCCCACCAGATGTGTTAAGGATAGCTTGATTACATCTCCAGCATTGGTCAGGGGTCTTTCTATAAAACTTAACAATACTGGAGGGAACTAGATATCATCTATGAAGTAATTTATAATAAGATTCTTCTAAGTCAAATATGTGAACACTTTATCTAATCATGTTCCATCACTTACACCAACTCTGAGTTGAAGGAGTGATCTTTAAATCATATCCCCATTTTGTAATCAAAGAGGTTGCTGCTATATATTGATGACTGGAATATATATATATACACACACACATATATATATATATATATATATATATATATATATATATATATATTTATTTGTGTCAGGGATTATGGAAGGGGCGCACATTAAACTGTGTGTAATTTTAATATATGAGAGTCGGTTGAGGTGTGCCGAAACCGACGTGAGGTTAGGCCTGCAAAAGAGGGCCCACCCAGGTATAATGATATATGAAGAGGGTGTGGTGGGAGGGAATTTCCGAAATCGTCGCAGACAGGTGAGTGAGGGGAATGCTGGGTTTAAATAGGCATAAAATCCCTCCCACAATTTCAGGCATACACCTTCTATATATATTCCATTTTGTACAGGATAAAGTCTGGAATATCCTGAGAGGAAGCTGTTTTCACTATTACAATAAGTGATTGCTTTTGTACAGTTGTTTAAAGAGGTGTGGGTTTTACACACTCTGTTGCTTTTCTGTCACATATATTGATGACTAACAATTAGCTTTATAACATGAAAAATCCATCTAGCCGCATATTTTTTTACCAATAAAATCATCTCATAAAATATTTAATTGTAAGATAAGAGAAAATGTATCTATTAGGAAGCAAATATTTTGACTGAATTTCATTTAATGTAAGAATATTAAATCTGATATCTGTTAAAGTCTTTATTGGTCCATTCATCCAGATACATCAGTATCCTGTAAATATTATTTTAGAACCATGATTGGAGTAGCAGTTGAAAGGTAATTTTGAATTCCAAATCTTGATCTGATCACTACCCCATTCTTTACTGTATTTTCTGAATTAACTAAAGAAGGTTTGACCCAAAATAATTGAAATGGATTTACATCTCCAGTCAGAGAAACCTCACATTTAAACTAGCTTCTATTTTTAACCTCTTTAATATCCCAGCCTAGAATATGTGTGAACATAGACGTGTCATGTAGTATCCTCAAGTCCAGAAAACCAAATCCAATTTGACAGTAATCTCTTTTAATTATATTTTGGTTTATTCTAGGCTTTTTGCCCTTCCATGAGAAGGAGAGCAGCAGGAGGTTTTAGGCAGGTGGTTTTACTGTTGCAGATAAGAAGTGTATATATTTATTTATTAATTTTGAATATGGTTTCAAAATGATTTTGGTCAGGGATGGGCAACGCTCAGCACTCCAGAAGTTGTGACCTATTAATGCTTTGCCAGTATTTTGGCTGTAAGAGCATTATTCTAGATATGGTCCACAACATTTGGAGTGCTGAAGGTTTCCATCTCTGGTTTAGGTCTTGATCAATTTATGTTCTGTCCATGCAAAATGAATTGCTCATTATGGTAATTCAATGGCCATTTAATTTAATTCAAAGATAAATATCCTTACATAAAAATAATTATTATGCGAAAGGTACAACAACAAAATATTTAAAAAAATAGAAAACATCAGCTACTTATCATTAATTGGATAGAGGGTAACGTTGGTAACAAAATCCTTGGAATATAAAATCGTTATCAAGATAATTAACAAAAACTGCAATAGTGATTTAAATGGGAAAATCCTCTGTTATTTAAATGTGCATGGGTAATCTGGATAAGAATATAGTTAACTTTGTTTTTCTTTTTATCTATTTGAACTGATGAATACTGTAGCCATTGCTGCTGCTCAAGAGTAGTGGGGATTTGTGCAAATAACACATTTCCCTGTAAAATAAGAAAGAAAAAATTGAAGCTTTGAGAACAAGGAGAAAAAAATCCACCCCTCCCGAAACTACCCCCATTTAACAAACGGTTAAAAAAAAAAAAAAAAAAATGACAACATATACAAACAATAAATATAGATATTTATTTTACTGCTCCTCCTTTTTTCTATTATTGGTCCATTCTAATTTTTTTTATATATATTTGTTTATAGTTTAATGCTTTTTTATAACACATAGGATAAAGCACATCATAAAGTAAAATGACAGACAATATATACATAATTCACATACAGATGTAGGTATGGTCACTATACATAGCATGACACCATACTGCCATGTCATTCCAACAAACAAACGCTGCGGTTGAGGGACCTTATACTACATTAACTTAGTCTATTCATGGTGCTAAGTTAAGTAACAGCTCTTTTAAGCCTCTATATTTGAAGATGATAACCATTTCTATAAGCTCTCTATAAATGGTTGCATATCTCCCTCTAGCATGTAAGCTCATTGAGCAGGGCCCTCAACCCTCTCTGTTCCTGTACGTCCAGTGGTCTGATCTCAATTATGTGTCTGTTAGTCCACCCATTGTACAGCGCTACGGAATTTGTTGGCGCTATATAAATAATAAAATAATAATAATAATAATAATAATATCTATGACCTGGGTGGTTATTATATAGATATATACTTTTTTTTCCTTTTCCAATTGAAAAAGCTATTTTTTTAAGAAGTTCTTTTGTTGGGACTATTACTTGCTTCCAGTGCCTAGCAATTAATATTTTAGCTGCCACGATACTGTGGATGATCAAAATACCGGATTTTTTTAACTCCTACCATACAGTTTAAATTTAGTAGTGCGATTTCTGTTTTTTTAGTCAGTGATATACTGAAAATATCTTTTATGGTTTTAAATACTAAATCACAGAAATGTGCTATTCTAGAACAGCTCCACCAAATGTGGTACATGGTGTCCTCTTGTTGAAACCATCTCCAACATATTGAAGAGTTTGAGGGAGAGATCTTAGAGAGCCTTGTTGGGACCATGTACCATCTGTACATGACTTTTACTTGTGTCTCAAGGATATTGAGGCAGTGGATTTTTTTTGTAAGTTTTACAAGTGAAGAATTACAGGCCTTATATTGTATAGAAATAGCTAAATCCTTTTCCTATTGCTTCACTGCTGATGATTTCATTATAGGCATTTTAATACTTAATAATTCCACTGCTTTAGAATTAGATAATTTTTTACTTATCCCGTTAATTTTTTTCTTAAGTAGCTTAACTATGTCGTTCAACTTTAACAGGTGTTCTTTAAGAAAACCTTGAACTCTGAGATATTTGAACCTCTCTCGGTGGGAGAAATCCAATTCCAGTTACAATTTATCATAGAGCAATAGATGGAAATTCTCACATAATTCTCTTATTGTATATTCTCTTTGTTTGGTCCAATTACGTAAGTCAATATCAGGCATTAACAGATCTAGAATTCTGAGATTTGAACCATCATAGACCTTATTAGCATTTTTTAACTCTTTCTTTCAACATTGCCACTCCTTCAGAGTTTGTGAAAGTATTAATTAATGAATTCTCTGTTAGGTTAGTGGATCTCTTATTTCCTACATCATCACAACAGGAAAGCCAGGTTATCAATGCCTATTCTGCTTGCTTCCAGCTTATACCAAGATTCATCTTTTAAATCGTTAACTTGTTATTTATGAATGTGAATGATCATGTTCGCCTGATAGGTATTTCTAATTATTGGATAACCTATTCCTCCTGGTGGTCTCTTTTAGACAAAATCTGGGTATTTATTTGAGGTATTTTGCCTCTTCAGATGTAATATTGAAGCTTGATTGGATGATATCTAGTCATTGTTTTGGAATTGCCAAGGGGAGCATTCGGAATACATATGCCCACTTCGGGAGGATATATGCGTTAATGGTGTTAATTCTCCCCCACCAAGAAATTTTCATAATATCTCCACTCCCTTAGTAACATGTAAGTATGTTTGATAAGAACCAAGGTTTTATTCATGTTCAATTAATAATTATGAAAGAAAGACGAAGAAGAGTGGTAAAGAGTGAAATATTAAAACACAGCTGGCTATATAGTGAAATAAAGACGAAGAAGAGTGGTAAAGAGTGAAATATTAAAACACAGCTAGCTATATAGTGAAAGAAAAAAGAAAAAAAATATCCAAAGATTACATAGGCAGAGAAGAAATGAATGAAGACTGTCTTCATATCAACAATTAATAATTCAATACTATACTGTATCTCTTAAATTCCTGTATAAGGTGGGTTAGGGATATATTTGGTTCTGTTACTGAGATAAGAATGTCATCGGCATATAGACATATCTTTAGTTTGCTGTCTTTTAATGTAACCCCTTTAATCAAAGGGTTGTTTCTTATATTAATTGCTAGGGGTTCTATAAACAGGATGTATAACAAAGGGAACAAGGGGCACCCCTGCCTAGTTCCATTAGATATATTGAACCAATCAGTACAAAAATCCTGTCCCACTAGCAGAGCGAAGGAGACAAATACAGTGTGCCAATTGCATCTGCAATACAGCTTGTAAGACCGAAACATGCCAAAACCGTCCTCAAATATCCCCATCCGACCCTGTCCAAGGCCTTTTCTGCATTCACCGACAGGGTCAGAAGGGGAACTCCTCCATTCTGTGCCCAATTCAATATGTCAACCACTCTTCTTGTGTTATTGCATGACTGTCTAACAAGTAGGAAACATATCTGGTCAGGGTGAATAACTGTTGGCAAGAACTTTTTAAGTCTTTCTGATAAAATAGGCATATATTTTCAGATCTATATTAACTAAATATATTGGACATTAGTTTGATAAATCAGAATGAATTTTGTCTTGTTTTAGAATGGGGATTATGTTCACTCTTAATAAGTCCTTTAATGCAGTACCCTTAACTGCCAGTTCATTAAAAGTCGCCGGCAAAGGTAAGAGAATGCTTTTCTGAAATACTTTATAGAACTTATTCGTATTGCTATCTGGTCCCGGAGCCTTACTATGTTCTAATTTACTAATTGCGTACTGGACCTCGGTCTGGTTAATCTGCTGTTCCAGTGATACATTCGGAATATCGGACTTATTTAAATAATTGTCTATTTGTGAAGACGTTGGGTTATCCACCAAATTGTAAAGATTTTCATAGAAATTTTTAAACACATTACCTATTTCTTCTTACCATCTTTAATTATTTTATAGATTTTGCTGTCTATTTTTGTTTTATTTAGTTTGTTTGTAAAAAAAAAAAACTTATCTACTCTGTTATTCCTATAATAAAATTTGTTTTTTAACCTTCTTAAATTGGGTTCTATTCTTTCAGATATTTTTGAATTTATAATTTCTGGATAGGTTTTGTTTTTCTCTTTCCATCGAAAAACTGGTTTTATTTTGAGCAGCATAGATTATAAAACTTATTATATAAATCAGACAAATTAAGTCCACTGCTCTTTCTTTCCTGTCTTGTTATTTTAATCCAATAACCTCTTATTACTGTTTTAAAGGTACTCCAGAGAAATTCACAGGAGATCTCCTCTGATAACTTTTCTTTAAAAAAGTATTCAGACATCTTATTAATATGCTCTATGTTTTCTTTGGATTTTTATAAGGCATCAATTAATCTCCATGAGGGGAGGATTTCTGATACATATCCTTTATATCCACTATCATCACATTATGGTCCGACCAAGTATTATCTCTTATAATGATTGATTTTATAGTGTTTACCAAATTAATATCCCCAAAATCATATCAATTCTTGTGGCGGAACCATGTGGTATCGATCTATGTGTATAATTACGTTCTGCTGAATGAAAGAGTCTCCAGCAGTCAAATAGCTCAATTTATTATACAAAACCTACTCATTGTGGCTGCTTGTTTAACAAATTTTTTATTAATAGATTGGTTAGAGCTGATGTTTTTATTCATGTCAGGATCCAGTACGCAATTACAATCTCTGGCAATCAATAATATGCCTTTGCGTATTGTCTCTACCTTTTCCAAAATTTTTGTCAGAGTTTTAGACTGAGTTTTATTAGGTAAGTAGATGTTTACCATCGTATAGTACTGCCCATTTATTTGACCTACTAAAATAACAAACCTTACTTCTTTAACAAGTTTTTGAGACTAGCAAAGAAATTTAAAATTTTTCGAAAAAATTATAGCAACTCCACATTTCTTTTTTTTTCTAATGAAGTATAATAAGTTGTAGGGAATTTATTATACTTCCAAACTCTATTATTCCCCTTAATCCAATGGGTCTCCTGTATGAGCTCTTAACAGTGTATCGTACAGGAGTACCCTTTTACGTGGTGTATTGAGGCCTTAAGCTTTTATCGATATCACCTTAACCATGCACCCACATACCCGTAGGTCAGTTCCGCAACCGCAGCGAACTTACATATACATACATATATACAACAATAAAATACTTCACTAAGTATACATAGATCGAGAGCTCCAATTATCTTGCTCCAGTTCTTGCTAGAACATTATTATATGTTAATATTATAAAGAGAGGAGAAAAGAGTTCAAATATCAAATATCCTCCTGCCATCCTGAAGAAAGAGAGAGCGAGAGAGGGGAAGAAGAAAAGAGAAGAAAAGCAAAGAGCAAGAAAAAAAAGGGAATACTATAATGCACAGTTCGCTAGTCATTGTATCTAGTTGACTCTTGCAATAATTAAACCTTTTCAGATCCCATGGTTCAAACATTATTCATGATAAATAAAAAAAAGGGAATATTATAATGCACAGTTCGCTAGTCATTGTATCTAGTTGACTCTTGCAATAATTAAACCTTTTCAGATCCCATGGTTCAAACATTATTCATGATAAATAAAAAAAGGGAATATTATAATGCACAGTTCGCTAGTCATTGTATCTAGTTGACTCTTGCAATAATTAAACCTTTTCAGATCCCATGGTTCAAACATTATTCATGATAAATACAAAAAAACATTCATCCCTCCATACTGGGATAACCATAAAGACATGTGAACAGCATTTTAATTTCAGTAACACTTTTTTAAAAACAACTCTTGAAATACTTCCCCCCCCCCCCCACAATTCTCACTTCTGTGAATAAAATCAACATTTAGTGACTGTCCCTAGGCTTCCATCATCTAGCAATCATCTCTTTTTTGGGGGGACACCACAGGCAGAATTCCAAAACTCTATTCATAATGAACATGCTCAGCCATGCACATTTCATTTGGTTTGTCATTGGCTACATTTAGGCACATAATTCAGGAATTTGACCTTTAGAATTTAGAAGAATTGTAGTTTACAAAAAAAAACAAATCTTCTAGTCTATCCCTTAATGCTTTTTTGTAATTGGTGAAATTGTCTCTACACTGAAAATGTATGCTGCTTAAATAGCTTTTTTTAAAATATATAATTTAAACTATAATGTATCAGGTTTCCAAAATATAGTTTCCTGTGTACCTAATGCTTATCTCTTACTTAATCTGGACTTTATTAACATACGCATCTGTTGATGAACTATAATTAAACATACATGTTCTTTTATAAGTGGTTACAATTAGTTATAGCCAATTAAAATTGATACAGTACATATTGAAAGCTGCATTAAAATATGCTATGCTCCTAAAACCTAGGCTTTTAGCATTCTATTCTACCGACATTAAATAATTTCTTGACATAAAGTGTCAGAACTCTATAATGACAAATCTAGCTCTTTCAATGTAGAACCATGTCCATCCTTATGAAGATATATAGCCTTAATTTACATCAACAGAAGACATTTTAGTAACACAGCCTTTTAACATTTATGTCAACATCCCAGTGCAATTTCGTGGATTTTAATGAATCTGTGAAATAAATTGATGATCAAGTGTTTTTTATTTTATTTTTTAATATAAACATGAACGGTTCATCCCTGCTGTTTTACAGAAGCAAATGGTGTCTGTATATTATAACTCTATTACCAGAACCATAATGCCCTGCTGCTTGAAACCACGCATAGAATATTTTAACAACACTAAGGTCATCACTCGAGTAACCCTCAGGTTATATGGATGCTAACAAGAATCTATGTTATCTTATTTCATTTCAGAATAATGAAAAAAAAATGCCAAAAATAGAGTGAATATGCAAAATAGCATAAAAGACATCCTGATTCTATTATATCTAGTCAAATGACGGTTGGTCAAATTCCAATATAAAAACTGTATTCTGTATAGTATCTTACAGTAACCATCATCATAAATCTAAAAAAATAACACACTATATATATTTTTTTTTTATATATAAATATTTTAAGATGGTCATAATACAGGGAATAAACCATGATGGGCTAAACAAAATATATAAGAATGTGTGGCACAAGTAATTAACTCATGGAAAATGCAAATAACAACCATTTAAAGATTATTAGTCAACAAACACATGCATATTTTTTTTTGCAATAAACATAGACTGCTAATTAAAGGATGTCAGAATGATGGAGATATATTAATAAAACATCTGTGTTTTATGAACTACAACCTCACAATGTTGTTATTTTTAATAGTGATATAATATAAGCAAGTGATATATTTTTAAAATGTGAATTTCCTATTTGTTGGTTCTGATGGACTCTTGATGAACTAACATTGTTAGTATTTATCTGGAAGCCTATGCTATCAGGTAATATTCATTTGTTGAAATACTATTTAAATAAAAACTAAGAGTGATCATAATTAATTTTATTTTTCTTCAACTGTTCTTTGTTTCAATTCCATCTTATTTTTTTTAGCAGAATAATCATAAATTCACTTAAAATGTCACACTATAGAGAAATGAATTGACTTATCTCAACTGCTCAGTTTGAAAGCTGTTGACAAATGAAAGAAAAGTTCTCTCGTTAAAATATGCCTTCATTGTAATGAAGGTGGTACATGCATTTGATACTTCAGTAATTAAAGCTTGATCCCAGCTTCTAATAATTTTAATCATAGGTATTATAGTATCAATTTATACATTGCTTAGAGCATGCCTTCGGGCATAACCTCAATGATAGGTGGTATATTAATTTTGCCAATGCAGCTCAATTTATTTATCCCAGAAGGATCCCAGAAGCGACAATGTAAGCACTAAAGCAATTTCATCTCATTGAATTGACCATCGTACTTGGAGTCCTCTGGCACAGTCTCTGCATAAAGTGTTAAATATTTTTCAAGCAGTTTAACACTAAATAATGATCCCTGGCCGTCCACAGTCTAACCATTACTGGAGGCATGGCAATGGCAGAGATTACACACTTCCCATTTCAATTTATACTAGCCATAGGAGATGTGATAGGTTGAAAATGGTCTGCTAATATTCTCAACCAATTACAGACACTTATTGCTTATCAGATCAATGCTTCCTCATTAGTACAAGCAACACAGAGGGTATGGGCTGCCGGGGACTCTTGTTTAACATTAAAACATTAAAACATGATTTAATGCTAAATGGTAGAACAGCATCAGGGCACTCCATACACTATAACCACTTTCATGAGATGTGCATGCAGTGCATACAGTGTACCTTGCTTGATCCTGGATGTAATCAAACCTGTCTGATGTTTCTACAATATTTGCAATCCGAACATTAAGTATCTAAATTCGCTTTATCATCTCCTATACATACAAGCAAGTATTCAATTCTTGACTCAATTCTTATGCAAGGTGTAACACTATCCTAAAGAAAATATATTGTCCTAAGAATTCCTTTTGTGCTTCCCCTAACCTAACATAATAAACTACACTTGCATGCATTTTGGTGCTTAACAGTGAGATAAGTGCAAACTTTGGATGAATAGCATACACTTTTATTCAGAGAGGCATCTCTCGTCTTTTTTCCATCCCTGTAGCAACTAATATATTGCATTAAATAAATGAGTTTATATGAGAATGTCAGTATTCCTGGCATGTAGCATTTAATTCAAACTTAATTCTGTCAAATAAAAATCACAGCTCCTGAAAATTGTAAATGTAAAGCATTAAAATAGAACAAATACACAATTGTACAATGGTTGGTAAATAGGAGCCAGAGCCTCAGTTAGCCTAAGGCATGTTGTATACTGGCAGCCAGTGGTGGTAATTGGCATGCTGAGTACCAATTATACTCAACTGGACTGTCAATATGTCTATTTTCATCTTTATAGTAAACCCCAAAACAGTCAATGTGATGAGCAGTAGCTGTGTAGCTTCACTGTCAACTTGGGCCTTGTTGTTATGATTGATAATTTTAAAGTGAGTCTAACACTAAGTGCTATTATATTTATTTATCTGTACGCATAGTCACACATATTTTAGCTTTCTGTTTCATATGTGTCAGTTTACATAAATGTTAATGTTTTCACTGGTGAATACTTGCAATCCTAAGGTTAATGTTAATCTTGTCTTCCAAACTTTCTTAAAATATCTCTCTCTTACGTTTAGCCTGCCACGCTGTTGGAAATTGAAATGTTAGTTGACATTGCTAATGTGCTTGATTGTAATAAAAGCTGATGGATGATGTTACCTGAAAACTCAAAATTCCTGTAAATATTTTCTATAAATCAACAACTCAATATTAATCTAAATATTTGTTTAACTACATTATTTTCTTAGCTATTGAGACTCTTTGGTGTAATGTCTCAGGCTAATGTTTACAAGATTTTAGTCCATGCGCTATTTTTTTAGTTTTATCGGTAAAACACACTTTTTAGTGCAAAGTTTACTGCAAAATCTGTTGAAAAAGAAAGAAACCTCCTCCCCACAAAGCTGTAAATTCACTATTTGGATTAAAACTAGGCATAACACATAATAAGTGTTGCGATCATTATTTAGAATAAAGCTGATTAGTAATATGACTCATGTTTAGATAAACAGCTACATGTATAGCCACCTGCAGTGAAAATACATTTCTAGAAATCTGGAAATTCCATGCATGACAGTGTTTTGTCAATGTTACATGCATGCAAAGCAGTGAGATCATTGGAAAATAGGTTTTGAAGCACCTTCATTTTCAAATCAAATAGCTCCAATGAAAATAAACACACATGAGTGAGTACAAATTAAAAGACCATATAAAAACCTAGGTATAGCTGATACACTTTCCTTCTGTTCACAGTTTCTTCAAGCCAGGTTACTAGGCTAGGGTTTGAAAGTAACTGGAATGTGAACATTTAACCCTTTCCTGACGATGTATTTTCCAAAATGCCATGCCTTTGTGACTTTGCCTTTTTGCCATTTCTGCATGTGATTGTTCCACAAGAATTTAAATCTTCTTTGTTAAGTGCATTCAAATATAAATTTGCAGAGTGTGGCCTGCTGAGACTTTAATAGAAGTCACATAAAACTGTTATACAATTGGGTGTGGCCGACCGTGGAGCTGAATGGCTGTGCACTAGCTCAGTTCCCACAGACTCGAGAGGCCCATCCATGCTAACCGGAGACAACCCGCAAAAATTGGGAATCCCAAGAAGCATAACAACCCACACAACAGCTCGGGAAGACCCCGTCTAGAAAATCTGGCACTTCAACAACATTTTTCAAAGATAATTTAGACCGCGAGACTGAGACCATCAAGTCCAAGATGGTGCCCAATAAGACTGCACTCCTCCAAGCCCAGCACCATGTGAGTGCTCTATAAGGGAACTACTGAGGAACCTTCCATCAAAAGCCAACCTGGCTGAAATGCTCGGCAAACTGGAATCGTCCATCCAGTTGAAGATGGATGCCCTGGGGTCCGAGCTCATGCAAATAGGCCGCAGGGTAGCGGAGCAGAAGGAGGAACGGGAAGCTACTCAGGTACAGAGTCAATATGTTACCAAAACAATAGACACCCATGCACAATAAATGACATACCTGCAGCACTCCTTAGATGACCTCGATAACATAAGTCACCTAAATAAATCTTCAGGTGGAAAGTCTAACAGAGAAATCTGAGGAAGACTTGAGCTCTTTAATCTGCAAACTGGACAACCTCAGTAACAATCACAAAGAAATTGATCAAGCCCATAGATCACTTTGACCCAGGGGATCGGCCTTTGAAGCACCTTGCAACATCATTTTACGTATTCACTATTTAAGGTCAAAGGCAGCATACTGAGAGCTCTCAACTCCTACTGTCCATGGGACCAGATCCAGATATATCCTGTCCTCTCATGGCTCACACAGGCCAGGGGGACCTTAAAACCGGTTACAGATCTACTTAGACAACATTGCCTTAAATAACGGTGTGGATTCCCATTTGCCTTAATCGTCTCGCAGGGAGGATTGAATCATACCATCACCACCCACGCTGAAGTTCAGCCCTTCCTCAGGGCTTGAACCTGCCTTAAAAACACATAAAGGATTGGCACTCCCCTCAATTGACATTGGGACATTCACAGCTCCCTCAAAGACAGCGATGGAACAACCCTTCAAAGAAGAGGAGAACAGAGCCACAGACTTGCTCACCTCCAGACAGTCAGGACTAGGACCGCATCACGTAACAGCAACAGAGGTACCCAGAGACCGATTACCACACAAACACACTTGGAATACAAACTAAAATAAAGCCTCACCTATGGATTACAACTTGAACTGTGGATGTACTTTGCCAGGGTCCTTACCCATCGGATCGGCACTTTTGTGAGACTAATGCTACCATATATATTCCGGACTTACCCTCGTAAAGAGGAAAGACTGTAACAAAACAGGAAAACACAAAAAACAACACTCCCCCCTAAAAAAAATCAAAGAAATAAAAAGACTGTGAAAATATTTTTCTACAGTTAGACATTTTAGTACTCACCTGCTATAGTCTCCAGGCCAATGGGGGAACCCAGATAGTCACGGGGAGGGACAGTGCACTTATACACCTATAGTTGGTCCGACCTAGGCAATGTATCGTACGTCCATCCATGCCCTCCATGCTAGGCTTGAACCAAGGAGGATCATCGCTACCTATACAAGTATAAGTCTCCTACAGATTTAAAAAGAAAGTAGAGATGGGTGCATCCCTTGAGTTTGACATGTACCACGCCTCTGCTACACAAACCTGTCTATTGCACTAAGACAGGCTTAATTACTTTTTGAGGAAACAATTTCACAATTCTACTTTCTTCAATCCTAACCCTTACCTAAGCCAGCCCCCCCCCCCTTCTATGCCCAACCTCCCTCATTCCTTACTTCTTCCATGTCTCCACCCCTCCTTTCTACCTCCCCGAGCCCCAATCACTTTGTGGTGGAATAGGTGCCGTGTGGTGGGACCTCAGCTGGAGGCGTATCAACAGCAGATACCGGAGGTGGTAAGTCACTGTTGGGGCCCCAGCATACCCTCAAATAGAATCCGTAGGTGCCGGAACTGAGGTGACAATCACACATACCTTCATAATTATTGAGCGTGAAGGTCGCACATTCTGTTATCTGAATTGTTGACTACTAACTGTACCAATACTGATACACGCTTGAGGTTAGGCAATTTATAGGCGTTGGGACTGCAGACCACTATGTCTAAGATAATGATTATATAATTCAATGCATGAGGCCTAAACACTCCAGAGAAAAGATCCTTGGCAGATTTCCGCAGACTGGGGGCAGACATTTTTTGTCTGTAAGCACTCTGCACCCAGGCTGCGAGACTGTAAATTCCCTACAGGTTACTTCAGTAACTACACCAAATTGAATCAAGGGGGGTGGCTACTCTGTTCAGTGCACAAGTCCCTTTCACCCCATAGGACACACTCACAGATAATACGGGTAGTTTCCTATTCATGAGGGGGAAGAGAGGCAACATGACCATCACATTGGCCAACATTTATCTCCCAAATAAGAAGCAATGCCCAGCTATGCGTAAAATACTTACTAAGATGGAACAGTTCCAAGACAATATACTTATTAAGGGAGGGGACCTAAATGTCATCTTGGACGGCGCCCTTGACACATCTTCCTCCTCTAGCGCATACCTTGAACGCACTCTTACAAGAGGCCCAATTGCATGGTAGCGGATGGACACTACACCCCACTAGAACAGATTATTCATTTTACTCTCTATCTCAGGGGACATACACTTGCATTAACATGCTATTCCTGCCTCATCGCTTCCTACACTTAATTCAAGCCTGCTCATGCACCCCTGTCTCTTCCCATTGCTCTCCCCTCCCTCCAGCCCTCATCTCTGTAGTGAAAGTTAAATGACCTCCTCCTTAATGATAGCACAAATATTGCACCATAGCACACTACTTCACAGAAAACTCCCAACCAGACATTGCACAGACCATCACCCGGGAAGCACATAAATCGGTGTTGCGAGGGCTACTCATAAAAATTGCTTCAGCACACAAATGCACGAGGGAGGAATGCACTGCACACGTACTACAAGAAATTAAACACAAAGATCTGATAAATCAATGAACATGTACAAGTCACTGACCGCCAAAAGGTTGGACCTGACCACTATCTTAACCATACACACGAAGTGTAGGCTGTTGCTGACTAAACACACATATTACACCCAGGGAGGGAAAAGTGGCCACCTTTTGGCGCAATAACTACAGCAATGTAAACAACACACATTCATACCCACCATTAAGCTAGCAAACGGCAAGCAATCACAACTAATGCTAGATATCATGGCTGCATTTCATGAGTTTTACACAAAGATGTACAATATCAGAGATTCCCCACCTTCCCCAGCAGAGATACACGATTTTCTCTTGACCCGAATCACAACGAACATTCCAAGAAACATGGTGGAATCCTTAGAATGGCCCATTACAATAGACAAATTTAAATTGGCAACCAAACTTCCCCTAGGCAAGAGCCCTAGCCCGGACGGCTATACAGGGATTGCAGAATTATTAGGCAAGTTGTATTTTTGAGGATTCATTTTATTATTGAACAACAACCATGTTCTCAATGAACCCAAAAAACTCAATTACAATTAATATCAAAGCTGAATATTTTTGCAAGTAGTTTTTAGTTTGTTTTTAGTTATAGCTATTTTAGGGGGATATCTGTGTGTGCAGGTGACTATTACTGTGCATAATTATTAGGCAACTTAACAAAAAAACAAATATACACCCATTTCAATTATTTATTTTTACCAGTGAAACCAATATAACATCTCAACATTCACAAATATACATTTCTGACATTCAAAAACATAACAAAAACAAATCAGTGACCAATATAGCCACCTTTCTTTGCAAGGACACTCAAAAGCCTGCCATCCATGGATTCTGTCAGTGTTGTGATCTGTTCACCATCAACATTGCGTGCAGCAGCAACCACAGCCTCCCAGACACTGTTCAGAGAGGTGTACTGTTTTCCCTGCTTGTAAATCTCACATTTGATGATATAGAGAGAAGGATTGGCCCATAACGTTGTCAAATGTGACCGGACAGGGAGGGGGTAACCCTCAAAGTGTAAAGTACAAAGAGAGAGAAAAACTGTCCTTAGCGGGGAACCTGATAGAGGGATATTCGTATCAAAAGAAATATAGAACAGGTCTAGTGTCTTGTCCCAAAAGGTATAACAAGATCATTCTTTAATAGGGTAACATAAATGAACGCTGGATCTGAGTAGTAGTAGGTACTGGATAGCTCGTGGTTGACAGCCAGACCTACTAGCAAAAGACAGAGCAAAGCGTGTGGGTAAGGGGGTTGGTACTATGTTAGTATAAATACCAAAGTAACATAGTGCCAGACATATAGAGATAGTCTATAGAGAGTAGACAAATAGTAATAAAAAACCATCCTATCCTAGCCCATATATTGATCCACAATTTGGGTCAGTGGCAGTAGAGAGGGGAGGGCGAGTAAGGAGTAGGAAAAAGGGGGAGGGGGTAAGCGAAGCTAGGTAAAGCAGAAATTGCAGTGCCTAGAAGAGCAAACTTAAATCTCGTGTACTAATAGTGGTTGACCACTAGGGGTCGCTCCAGAGCCAGTAGCTGGCAATCCCACCAGAGTGCCCCTCACACAATTATGATACTTTTCATTTAAAGGGTTACACCAGCGCTTTACACAAAATGTGTTTATTTTTTGTTTTGTTTTTTAATATAACATACCTTATTGGGGATTAGTAATTAAGCCCCCCTTCTAAACCTATAAAAGAAAGAAAGAAACAACTTACCTGGAATCCAGAGACGGGTGCTGGTTTCCATGACTCCATCCGATGTCACTGCCTCTCTCGGGAGGTCTGAAGAAATACTTCTCAAAAAGAAGCATTTGATTGGAC
The DNA here is from genome assembly GCF_036172605.1 of Pelobates fuscus. Lineage (NCBI taxonomy): Eukaryota > Metazoa > Chordata > Amphibia > Anura > Pelobatidae > Pelobates > Pelobates fuscus. The sequence goes on from NC_086319.1 coordinate 119,078,596, forward strand.
TGTTGTCACCACATCAGAGTGCGTACATGCACTCTGAGCTGAGAGGGCGTCACAGTGCCACGGGTCACAGTGCCACGGGCCGCACTGAAATACAGTGGCCACGCCGACAGAAATGCCAAACACTTAACTTACACGTGCCAGATGAAAAGCCGACCTCCTTCCATCCTGTTCCCAGCATATGCGGCGTTACTGGAGACACCGGCCGCTTCCCGATTTAAATAAGGAAATAGCCTTTGCCTAGATCATAGATGTGCATGCACGTTTTGGGGTCAGAGGTCTCACACAGCCAATTAAAGCTTTAGGAGGGTTATGTAAACCCATCTTACCTTTTGATCAGTGCCTTGTCGTTGTTTCCCTTAGCTGGTTATCCAAGAGAGTATTTCTGATCGTTGTATTTCTGGTATTTGACTTTGCCTTCATTTGACTTCCCTGGTTTCTGGTATCCTTGACTTTTGGCTTTCCCTTATCGTTGTGTCACATTCTGTTACCCTGACCTCAGCAAGTATTCTGACTACTCTTGGATACGTTAAGTCAGGACATTCTAAGGTCCGGTTATACGTTATCCTTAGTCTTAGGTGTGATATTATTCTCACTTAGTAATCCTGACAGAGGGGAGGAAATTAAGGAGTGGTGGTTAGATATATTTATATTAACTGTAAATGCATCGAAGCAGGGAAGAAGCTAACAGAGACAAGGAAGAAGTGAGGGCAAGTACACCCTATAAAAGTCACGACTGCAAGGTGTACTGTAATTAATTGAGGGCACTAAGCTGTTTCACAGTGATAGGCATAATGATCTGTCCCCATACATACTTGCCTTCAGGGAACCTCCATACTAATATTTCTATTATATGTCACACTGAAGCATCAATAAATAGCTTGGACTAGCCAATCCTATTAGAGCTGACTTTCTGAACTTACTTGTAACAGCTGCTTTCCAGGGCATGTTATCTGTCACAACATGCATCACAAAATATGCCATGTGGCAATTTAGATGGAACACAAATATGTATACCTAATGCTTTAGTACCCTATATACCATTTAGGTGACTGGACCAGTCCTGCCAGGGTTAAAAAAAACCTATTCTTACTCACCATGCTGGTCTCTGCAGGAAAATCCTTTGGTTGAGATAATAGAGATTTATAATCTCAGCCAATCCAATGATTTCCCATAAGAAAACATTGGGAAACTAGTACAAATGCATGGCAAAATACAGAGCTGTGAAAATGAGATTGTCTCTCTGAGACTATATTATTGAAATAGTGGAGATTTACTCTGCTAATTTACAGAAGTGCCTCTGGTGACTGTCATATTGACAACAAATTGAAGCAGATTAACCATGCAAAGAAAACATTGCAGTCCCTGCAGAATATTGTTGAGATGAAGTGTTCAGGGTGCCTTTAGTGTTCCTTTAAGTTATTTTGGATGTGTCAATATTCATATTTCCCATATTGATCTTCAATATAGCTGAAAGAGAGAAAATAATATAAACACTGTTATACTGAAACTTGACAATACATATATATATATAAATATAACAATACCTGAATTCAGAGGCAAATTTATTAAAATTAGAACTACATGCAAGCATTTGCTTGTTTAATCAGTTTCTTGCTCTACTTGGATTCATTCAAGACATGAATTCCAAACGAATGAACTTCAACCCTTTTTGCAACTAAAACACTCATGATCATTTCTCTCTTCTGTCTGTGTAAATTACCTAAACTAAGCACCATGTCCACATATCCTTTGTCTTTCCTCATCTACAAATCCTGTTTATACCTTATATCCTCTGTAACCAAAAACAGTGTTTTACTAAAACCCTGTATTGTTGGAGTAACCCCTTAAGGTTTGTAGCATGGAAACAGTTGGGAATTACTAACTTTATTACCAGCCATTTTAGGGACTACAAGATAACACGTATAACATGCCACTGACTACGGCCTCGATTTCATATTTTTGGATAAGCTTTTCAAATGAGCACAATATGTTAGTACATAATTTTCAAATGACTTATCTACCAAAATGTGACCATTTGAAAAGCTTATCCAAAAACATTAAATTGAGGCCTATAACAGTTGTAGTTTTGCAACGGCTACTGCATCCATGGTAATAATAATTAATTCTCGCATTAAAATTTAACAATCCATTAAAAAAAATAAACAAACAATCTAGTATATATACTCCCAAAGGAAATATGCATGTAATTTGTATTGTGTGGTGTATTCTTTTGGGTATATGAAACCTTGGCTTGCAATTATTTCAGATCTTGTAACTATGAAGAAGTAGTAGGGCCAAGTGTCTGATTGACAGCTGGGGAGATGTAACAAGATTATTTTATAAAAGTGCCGATTACTTTAGGAATTGACTATTTTTTTAAATATCAGGCCAAAGTGCTTTGGAATGTTCATGTAACTGCATATAATGCTTGCCTTGCATGTTTGTAATATGTTCTGCAATGAATTTGAACATCTGCATTCAGATGATATGTAAAGCATTGCCTAGGGAATAAAGCTATAAAGCACAAACATATTAATTTACTGATATATATATATATATATATACAATATGCAAATACAGCCAATATTCTTAGATTAGGAGGGATATCACTAAAGTGTGAAAGCAATAAAAAACAACAACCTTATCTTCTAACCCATTATATCATATACATGTTTCTGAACTTCTTTTTACCATTAATGAAACACCGAATGTAGTATGTTTACTAGGTAGAAATCTTTGCCCAGGTGAAAGCAATTAACAAATGAACAATTGCCTGTCACATCCATGTATTTATGTCCATACAGCACCACTTACCTATTTACATTTTGCCCCTGAACTAGTTTTTATCGTACATAAAAAAATCTGTTCTTTTACTAGGAATTCACCCTGTGGCATACAAAGTAATTACAGATTGTGTCTCTCTCCACTGTCTTCTCTACATCTTTGCAGATGTGTATGCAGATGCATAGTTGTATGGAAAAGTGTAATCAGTACCTAGCTTCTGCGTCCACTGCTTTAAATGTACAAATAAAGTTTGTCTTACAAAAGTGTCTGCACAGTGTGTAAAAGGGAATCTCAAACTAGCATTTGCAGTCTCTCTGCAGAATGGCAACCTGGTAGATACTTGTTTTTGTCTGTATGGTAAAACCATTGCTATAGGAAAATAAAAAGGTAAATGGAGAATGTATGACCCACATTTCTCTTAGCATTGCTTTGAAGTTGTAAATTAATGTTAGCCAATATATTATTTGATTTTCAAAGGAAGGAGTTAACTAGTTTTTGCAGAGAATACTTGCAAAATACTGTCTGAAGTTAATGTCAAAGTGTTTTTAATGAACTGTTCATGGATGGCTCTCTAGGGCAAAGATTAACATTTCATGCCTTCTTATCCGAACATAAATGTCCAAACATCCATATTCAACCAACCAAAACAATACCTATTCTGGGATTTGTATGGTCCATTGTTTTAAACAAAGAATAAATGCTAGAGAACATTAAATCCCAGATAGCGTGATTGTAAATCCTTTGACTGCCAGAATGGCATACTTAGCCATTTTTTCAGCACTGAAAGAGTTATTTAACAGCAATAAACATAAAACACAAGTTGTAGAAAAAGGGGCAATGTGCTAACCATAATAAAATCACCCCTTATCCTATATACACTGAAAATGTATTGTTTTATTACTTGTTTGAACTTGACTGGTATTTTTATTTTTTTTGTTTCATCTTGATCACAATTCAAGCATTTTAAATCCATTCTCTACCAGTTATGCTGCTGAAGTTAGATTTCATTATTAATTTAAAATCAGGCGTAATTGTGGTCTTTGTAGTCAATTATATAATCTCAGGATTGATATGCTGATATTGTGAGGTTGACAATACATACAAAATTAATTACTATTACTTCTTTGTAGGGATGATAACAGGTGACATGCAGCATCAACTTGTGTTCTAAATCAACATTCTAATCTCTGTAGTGAGCATGTTCAAAGTGGGCATTTTGGATATAGTTGACATGTGTATTTGTTGTGCAATTAGCAGTTTTGCTAAGTTATATTGCTATTATCACAGGGCTTGTTTGAGCATAATTTCCATTCATTTTTCAAACAAGAAAAATGAATTGAAATAAGAATTATTTCAAAAGAAATATGGTGCAGAGATGTTTGTAGTTTTTGTTTGCTCAAGTGCCTTGTTAAGTTTGTTAACGTTTGGGGTGCTTATTAAATTGTTTAAAAATAAGCTATTTGTCCTTTTTTAGTCCTTTTGGTTGATGAATTTGATAATATAAAAATAGCTCCATGCATGTGTCAATAGATCTTATCTGATGTGATTGTGATCATTTAAGCTTGCTTGCTTGATATAAGGCAGATATTAGAATGTCAAAAGTATTGTAAAACATTGGATAGGTGAGAATGTGAGTGCAAAGACATCATTATGGTCTCATCAACAGCCCTTAACATATAGATAACTGTCAAACAATAGACTGTAAGTATGGCCTCTGTTTTTAAATTGGGCTTTTACTTCAGATTTTATTTAGAATATAAGCTCAGCTGTCCATGTCAATTTAGACATATACATGTTTAGGACTAATAGATGAATAATCTTACTCTTTGGTCTAGCGGTTTGTATCTTAAATGTGGAATAACTAGAGAACTAGATTAAAATGTTGATGTTAGAAAACTCTCTCACGGTTATTTAGTGAGAATTACAATGAATTCAAAATGAATTTAAAGTGAATTTAAAAATGTAGACCAAAATAGCCAAATTAGAAAGAAATCTATTTTAGTGTGAGCTATTTCAAGGTAACCATTATGTGACGGACCACCTGGCACCCCGACCGGGTACTTCCATCAATCGCTGCTTCCTAGTAATCCTTGAGTGCCATAAACACTGCGCTTGACACCATAACCACCGTAAACCCCACAAACCGCCACAGCTTGGTTGGGGTCTCGCTGTCCTCTACCCACCCTGGACCAAAGACCAGGATTCAGTAGATGGGTGGGTAGACCTCTCCTAGTCCAGAGAGCAAAGCAAGATAGCTCTTACAAGAACTAGTGATTATAATCCCAGGGAGTATAAAGGTAAAGCAATCCCCACAGTGTGAATATAGCTCTCAATCCCCCAAACATGAGCCTAGGCTTCATGAAGGGTAAAACAAATCTGTTTAATGGCAGCCACAGCTGGCCTTATATTCAGGTCCCCATGCAAGGGGTTTCCGGTTACACCTTAGAGTAGACGACAGTAAAAGCATACATATGATTACATTGGCTCTCAGGTCTAGGACACTCCCACATAAAACAAGATAATCCTTCCTCTGTGTCTGGAAAATAATTGAGTCAGGAATTGTACTAAACTGTAATATCTCCAGGCACAGAACACATACATTTTACAATACCCCAAAAGTACCCCTTGTAGATACAAATATCCATCTCACTATCTATCCTAGCTGTTCATATAAGGGTTAATTTAAACTTGTAATTGTATCTTCGATTCTGGGAAGAATTTATCTAATATCATTTACGAGAATGACCATACTGATTTCGAAATGTTCTTGTTAATTGTCCAAGATTTGGTATTTGTAAATATCAGTTTTTTATCAAATATACGTGCGTTATATAACGTAGGATATAACAAGAAACAGCTGCTTATAACTTGTCCAAAACAATATACGTCATTGTCACGCCTTTATGCTCGTACCCATGAAAACGGGGTATAAATATAACTGACGTAGAAATAAAATTTTAATTGGTTATTCAACACATCTCTGCTTTTCATTTCCAATTTCCAGAGCTCTGATAAATAGATTTGGCAAACATCCATCAAAGGGCCCTGGCTGATTTTATCCCCAACACCCCTAAAACACATGGAAACCCCACAAAGTCATATCCCCGGATAGCCCCCATCTGAGGGACCAACATATCCAAAAATCACCCAGATTGGTTCAGGGGTTCGGGATTTCCATGAAAGTCATAATTTACTGACCACACATGAGGCTCCTGCCCAAAACAGTTCCAGAGAATCAGAGTCTAGTTCTGTAATAAGTGGGGTGAACTGATTAACAGCCAAACTGTATGCCAATGAAGTGTTATTGTGTTCTAATACAGGGATTCAAGCCCCCATTCTACCCTTAGGCAATAATGGAGTCCTCTGTGAAGCACATGGCCTTTCACCAGGCAACATCAGTTGGGTTGTTGATAAACTCCTCCTCCATTCCCTCTAGTACAATCCCCTTTCCCCCAGGAGGCACTCTGGTTCTGTTACATCCTAAAGGATTGACTAAGGGAGGTGTGTCCAGCAGAAGGAGGGGCTAACCTGTTTAAAGCCCTGTGAATAGCACATTTTCTCTCTCTTTGAATTACCTCTCTTTTTTAATTCACCCTCCTCACCTTCTCTCTCTCTCTCCCCTCTCCCCACTATTCACACCCTCTCTTACTCTCAGCTGCTGATCGATGGAGTGGTAACTGTATCATGTGTCTATGCCTGTTTTGCTATGTTAATTTAGCCTACTTTCCATTCAGTCAATGACTAGTTTTAGTAGCAACATATACTAGCCTATTTCAAATGTATATGTATTGTTTATTTGTTTAATTAATAAATATTATTGAATTGCCGAAAGCAAGGAGTGTGGACTCTGACTTTACACTCAGTTTTTAAGTTATTATTTTAAGTTATTATTTTTAGTTATTAATGTTATTATTAATTCCAAGTTTATTCCAACTTGCGAGTTAAACGTTTATTACAAGTTCGGTAGTTTAAAAACCCAACAAACTGCTGAACATATTCAAGCATCTTACCCTGGAGCTTGTTCCCCTTGTTCCACCGAACATTGTCTTCCTAAGTGTTATAAAACCGAGCACAGGCTATCATTGAAGTCCAGTGTTGTTCGGGAATTTCAGTGTCCGAAAATAGTTCCATGAACTCGACGATCAAACACCGCTGCGTATGTTCATGGGAACAAACTGGCCACCACCTTGTGGTCCTCCATAGGAAATGCAGCTAGCCAGATGAACACTTAGAACACTGCGGTGGAAATTGCACAAAGTAGCAATTAGGCTTAACAAGCTCCAGGGTGGTCTCCGGTTCATGCAGCTGTTCGGTTCCTGAACCATATGGTCCAAATACACGAACGGAGACTTTTTCATTGTATATTACAGGGCCCATAGTCTGTGGGCAGGAGACTGGTAAGCAGACTCCTCCAGGAACTTGTGGCAATCTCGCTTGGAAAGGGGAATTTGTCACACCTTAATTGTTTAATTCACTTATAATTCCCAGCATATCGCACCCTGTTATAGACCTGTGAGCTTAACTTCTGTGGCTGGGGAAGTATTAGAAGAGTCATTAAGGAATTATTTTTAGGAAATCATTGGGAAGAACATTGTTAATAGCAACAATCAGCATGATTTTATGAAGCCTAAGTGTCACACAAACCTAATTGTATTCTACAAATTAAGTAGAAGTATAAATCAGGGTGCTGCAGTGGATGTGATCTACTTCGATTTTGCCAAAGTGTTGATATTGTTCCTCACAATAGTTTAATGTTCAGACTAAAACAAATTGTTATAGATTAAAATTATTGTTATTGGGTAGAACATTGGCTTAAAGACAGAGTACAAAAAGGTGCCATTTATGATACATTTTGAAACTGGGCAAAGTGGTAAGTATTGTTCATCAGGGATTTGTTTTGGGACCACTCCTATATTTATCAATATAAAGGTTTCAGTATTTGCAGTTGACACAAATCTCTGTAAAACAATACAATGTGAGCAGGCTATTGCTTTGCTGCAGAGGGATTTAGATCGATTGGGGGACGGGGCTCTCAAATGGCAGATTAATTTTAATGTCGAAAAATGCAAAGTTATGCACTTCGGTGTAAAGAATGCAGAAACAACTTACACCTTAAATGGTAGTAAATTAGGTACAACAACACCCAAGATGGATTTAGGAATTGTTATAGACAAAAAGCTAGTCAACAATGTGCAATGACAATCAGCAGTTGCTAAGATCAATAAGACATTGTCATAAATAAGGGCATTAGTTCTTGGAATTCTTGGGATGAAAATATAATTTGTTGATTTTTAAAAACCTCAGGGAAGACAACACCTTGAATATGCTGTGCAATTTTGGGCATCTGTTCTAAATATGGTTATTATAACACTAGACAAAGTGCAGAGGGGGGCATTTTTTTTTTTTTTTTTTTTTTTTTTTTTTTTTTTTTTGTTTTTTTTTTTTATTTTTCTTTTTTTTTTTTTTTTTTCTCTTTTTTTTTTTTTTATTTCAGACAGTACCTGCCGGTAATTTTCTGTTGCCATTCATATAGTTCGGGCTATGGTACTAAGTCATCATTAATATTTCGCATTATCAATAACAAAAGAGAAAAAAAAAAACATAAAGACAATACGCAACTGACATACAGATGGTGATTACGATCCTCAGTAATGTTCCCATAATAATAATTAGAGTAACTAGCTAATTATCTTAGCATATATTTCTTTTATAGGTTAAAATGCACACAACTTATTTAGCCATTTATCTATTTCCACCTTTTTTTTTTTTTTTAGGTTTACATTTAAGCCGCTTTCCATTTTTAGCTGAAATGTTAACTGATTTTTTATGGTTTCCCAGTTTGGTATATTATTAGTTCTCCATCGTCTGGCTATAGAGATCTTTGTCGCTATTAACGCATGCGTAAGAAAGTATTGAAGGTCCATATTATATTGGCTAAGATTTAAGTGTAATATGAGTAATTCTGGAGACAGAGGTATTTTAGAGTCGGTTATTTCTTGAATTTTGTCTATAAACATTTCCCATAATTCTATTATCAAGGGGCAGCTCCACCAAATGTGTAGCATGTCTCCCACCGCACTATCACACCGCCAGCAAGTCGCTGATATGTTATGATCCATTTTATTCAAGCGACTTGGGACCAGGTATAGTCTATTTATAATCTTAAAGTGTAACTCAGCTAAATTTAAGCATTTAATATGTTTAGCCACAGACACCCAAGCTTTTTCCCAATCACTTTTTTCCAGTTTTTTCTTTATTTTCAAATCTTTCTCCCATTTCTCAATGGCCGGAAAAATAATATCTTCTTCCTTGAGTCTTAGTATCGAGTTACACTTTTTTAATAAATTTTTCGTGTCATTCGCTTTCAGCAGCTGACATAACTTACATTTAACTTCTGAATGTTCTTTGTCTAGTGCTTTACTTAAGTAACTATTGATCCTTATAAAGTTATATTTTTCTTTTCCTGGCAGAGCAAATTCTGTATTTAATTGTTCAAATGATTTAAGATTTGGTCCAATCATTAGATCTTCTATGTTTTGAATACCTACTTTGTCCCAATTTTTTAGATTTAGATCTTCTATATTATTTTCCAAAATTGAAATTGGTAAAGTATTGATGATACGGTTATTAAGACCCATATTTTTTCTTATTTTGTTCCAAGCTTCTACAATATTTTGTAACACTATACTTTCAGAACATGGTTGGCAGTTGTCTTTCTTTTTTTGCGTCAGCCAAAAAAGGGTAGACAGATCTTTATTATTTGACATTTTTTTTTCTATTGCATACCATCTCTCATGTTTAGTCTCTGTATGTTGTGAAATAATGCAATGAGAGAGAATGCTCGCTTGATAGTATTGTTGGATCAGCGCAAGTCCCACTCCTCCATTTGCTTGTTTAATCGCCAAGAATTTTCTTGCCAGCCTCGGTTTCTTGGATTGCCATATAAATTTAGAAAAAGATTGTTGAATAAGTGATAGCCAGCTGTCAGGTACCTTCAAAGGGAGCATTCTGAATAGGTATAGCCACTTTGGTAAAACATAGGATTTAACTATATTTATACGGCCCCACCATGAAAATTCCAGATTTTTCCAATCTTTTAGTAGCTTGTTCATTTTTAGGAGTAGTGGGAGGAAGTTAATCTCAACAATTTTGCTTGGATCTGTACAAATATTAATTCCCAGATAATTAAACGATTTTTCAATCCAGGTAAAATCGAACTTCTTTTTTATCTCTTTTTTTTCTTCCATATTTACATTACTCGCCAAAATGGTTGATTTATCTGTATTTAATCTGTAACCAGAGACCTGCGAAAACTTTTCTATAATTGTCATGAGCTGTGTTATTGATTGTAACGGATTTTCTAAAGTTATAATCACATCATCTGCATAGAGGTTTATTTTTATATTTTCTTTCTTATGGTCAAAACCCGAGATGTTTTCTTCTTGTCTGATGGCAGATGCCAAAGGTTCTAATGAGATTATATAGAGTAAAGGGGATAGCGGACATCCCTGTCGTGTTCCGTTAGATAATGGAAACCACTCTGAGCTAAAGCCGTTCCCCTTTATTCTTGCTGTTGGACCAGTGTATAGGGCGCAAATGTTCTCAAGAAGTCTTCCCTCCAATCCGAATCGCTGAAGTGTTTGTCTCATGAACTCCCAGTTGACCCTGTCAAATGCTTTCTCAGCATCTAAGGACAGGGTCAACATGGGAGTTCCGGTGGTCCAAGCGGAATCCAATATGTCAATCAATCTTCTGATATTGTGGGTTGAGGACCTCCCTGGGACAAACCCGACTTGGTCTCTGTTTATTATTTCTGATATGATTTTTTTTAAACGTTCTGCTATCATAGCAGAATATATTTTGATGTCGGTATTCAACAATGAGATTGGACGATAATTCTTTATCTTCTCTGCATCCTTTTCTTGTTTAAGGATAGGCACTATATTTGCTTGTAACAGTTCTACCGGTATGCTATTAGGTGTAACAAAGGAATTGTAAACTTCGCTTAAATCCGTTTTAATATTATTTCCTAACAGTTTGTAGAAAAGGTTATCAAATCCATCTGGACCAGGTGATTTATTCTTTTTTAATTTGTTGATACAGAAGATCAGTTCTTCTTCTTGAAAAGTTTTATTAAGCTCCTGCAGTTGTGTTTGTGAGATTTTTGGACTCTTTATGTTCTCAAGAAATGCGCTAATGTTCTCCGTTTTGATAGGGTCTTTAGTATTGTATAGATCTTGGTAGTAATTTTTGAAGGCTTCTGCTATTTTTTCAGGTCTCAAGATAGTCTCTCCATTATCAATAATTTTGGTGATGATTCTTTTCGATTTTTCTTTTTTTATTCTGTTCGTCATTAGTTTTTCTGCTCTGTTTCCGGTGTAGTACCATTTTTGTTTTAAGTAATGTAACGCATTCTTTGCCTTTGTCATAAGATGTTCATTAATTAATTTTTCAATGTCTATAATTTCGTTAGTAATACTCCGAGATGGTTTCTTTTTATTTTGTTCAAGTAAATTATCTAGTTTTATGTACAATTCAGCTAAATTTGCCTTTTTTTTATTTAGTTTATTATCTCTTGCTGTTAAGCTTATAAAAAGGCCCCTTATTACTGATTTGTAAGCACACCAAGTCATTGCTGGAGAGACATCTTTATTTCTGTTTTCTTTGAAAAAATAATCTGTTGTGTCTTTAATTTGTTTAAGGTTATCTTCATTTTTAAGTAACCAGTCTTTCATTTTCCAGTCAGCTCTTGTTCTTTGATATTGTTCTTTTATATCTAGGATGACCGGATTATGGTCTGACCATGTAGTAGCTGTTATAAAAACCTTTTTGATTTGGCTCGCTAAGTTTCTGTCTCCCAAAAAGAGATCAATTCTAGAGTATGAGCAGTAAGCTTTTGAGAAACAGGAAAAATCCTTCTCCTTCGTATGAAATATCCTCCAATAATCTAAGAGTTGTGCTTGTTTAATTAGTTCAGAAAATGTTTTAGCAGTCATCTTCATATTTCCATAGTTACTAGTTTTTGTTTTAGAGCTCCGGTCCATCTCAATATCGGGTACACAGTTAAAATCTCCCATAACAATAACTCGACCCATTTTCACGCGTTCCATTTTATTCAGCACTTTTTTAATAAAAGCAATTTGTGATTGATTTGGTGCGTATATGTTCACTAACGTATATTTTTGGTTGTTAATTTCTGCTACTAATATAATGTATCTACCTTCCAAATCAATTTCTTGGTGTATAATTTTTAATGATATATTCCTTGAAAATATAAAGGCTACCCCTCTTTTCTTTTTTTGACTCATAGAAGCACTGATTATAGTAGGAAAAAATTTAGATTTAAGATTATTTTTATCTTGTGTTCTCCAGTGGGTTTCCTGTAGGGCTGCAATCTGGATTTGTTCTTTTTTGAGAAACTCAAGGATTGTATATCTTTTAAACTGTGAGTTTATCCCCTGTGCATTAATCGTCGCTAGTCTCATTTTATTTTATATATCCTATTTCTTTTCCTTCGAGGACTGGTAAATTCACCATCTGTACTAACAAACATATAAAACACAACATAAAACGTACAATGTCTGCCTTTTACTAGGCAGAAAGCAATGTATCTATTTCCTCCCTTGTGTTCCTCCCTACCTAGGCCTCCCGTAGCCTTCAGGGGGAAGTCCTGCCAAAAACACAGGGAGAGAAAACAACAGTCCCAAAACGGCACCGATTCTCTAATCAGTGACGTCGCAAAAATCCCCATTCTCTATGCTCGCAGAAAAAATGTCGAGATCTGCGAGCTAGAGTTTCTCCTTGGCCGGACGGGTGTAGTGGATAAAATAATACCAGAAGGGGGAAAAAAAAAAAAAAAAAAAAAAAAAAAATTATTTTTTCTTTATTTTTTATTTGTTTCATATTTTACCCAAATAGCACCTACATTCAATCTTAGTGTAGATTCGTTTGTTTTGTATCAAAATATTTCTATAAAGTGACACCCAGTTTTTCTTCCTTTCTCTTTCTTTCTTCCTTTATTTGATCTAAATAGCCTTTTAGTTAAACCCCAAAAAAATTGTTTTTAGTGTATTTAGTGTATTTTCTATTTTAATATGTCTTTAAATCCAGGATTTTACTTCTATTTTATATCATGATCTTTCTATCAAATTACCTCTTACTATATCGTGTATTTTCTTATTATTATTGTGGTTATTATAAACACCCCTTTCCTTCTCTTTTTCCTCCCCTATTTTTTTTTCTCCCTCTATTCCCTTCTCTTTTCTTCTCTTTATCCCTTCTTTCCCCCATTTTCTTAGTTTTCAGGAGAGATTTAAATTAATAATGTGGAACCACCCATTACATTTCTGTGGTCTCTAGTGTAGCTTTAATCCTAATTTATTTTTTTATTTGGTGTCTTATATGTGCGAGAAAAAAAAAAAAAAAAAAAATAAAAAAATAAAAAAATAAAAAAAAAAAAAAAAAATTATCTCATGCCATGTCTTATGTTAAATTCCCTTCTAGTAGCCATTGTTCTAATTTCTGCGGTTTATCAAAAGTCAGTCTTTGGTTATTATATGTTAAATTTATGCGTGTCGGGAATCCCCAGGCATATTTAATTGCATTTTTTCTAAGGACCTCTGTCTGGTTAATAAAAAGTTTCCTTTGAAGTCTGGTCTGGTATGAGAGATCCTGAAAAATCTTAATTTGATGGAAGATTGACCCCTTCAGGTCTTTTATTGTCATTGCCTTCATAATTTGTATCTTAAAACGGAATGATTGTAGGCAAATAATTATGTCTCTCGGGGCTTGTTCTGGTATATTATCAGGTTTACGTAGTCTATGACATCTTTCAATGCCGCTTGTGCCATTATCTGAATTAACCCCCAGAAACAGAAAAAACTCTACACAATACTTTTCTAAATTTGCCTTTGCAACAGTCTCCGGGACCCCCCTAATTCGGAGGTTTTGTCTTCTGGATCTATCTTCTAAATCCACAATCTTCTTTTTCAGGCTCTCTAGGTTTTCATCCAGTTTATTTATATTATCCGTATTGTTTTTTTGTTGTATCTTTATTTGGTCCGTCTTCTCTTCTAGCATTACCACTCTTCTTCCTATATTTATGATCTCATTTTTTATTTCTCTCGATTGCAGGTTTATTTCTTCTTTTATTTTCTCAAATTGTATCTCCAAGCATTTGGATAAGTAACCGGCAGTAATAAATACATTTTCTTCCCAAGAGCTATCTGACAAGGTTTTGTCTATCTCAGTCTCTTTAGAGTCCAATATAGGTATTGATTCTTCTTGTATAGATTTAGTACTACTCCCCTTATTTAATTGGGGAGAAAAAAAACCTGAAGTCCTCCTTTCTGTGGCTGGTTCTTGTTTTTTAGCAGTTTTTTTAACATTCTGTTTGCCTTCTGGGTTTTTTTTTGAGGCCATTTCCTCCTCCTATCTTTCCCTTCTTTTTCACTTTCTCTTTCTATTAGCGTTCTATTTCTTTGTTTTTTTATATATCTCTTTTCCCTTTTTTCTTTTTATTTATATATATTTTTTTTTTTTTTTTTTTTTTATCATTAATATATAAATATTTTTTTATGTTCCTATATTTTTTTTTCAGTGAAGTTTCCTTTGGGTCTTAGTAGTTCTTAATAATTCTTAATAAATGATTAATAAATGATTAAAGGGAGATAGGGGTAGCAATTACTGCGATAATAGTACGATAATAGTAAATAGTACTACATATAATAGGGTATAAAACCTATATATGGACCTTAATGTACACTTAGGTACTGAGTGACTAAGTAGTATCTAAGCTCTGTTAACTAATACGTAGATCTAGTATACATGTATACATGTAACATATGTCATATATCTATAGTAAACCAGCCGGTATACTTATCCACTTATCCGCTTCTTCGGTTAAGCGTCCTGAGGGGTCACTCTTCTCACTCCCATCACGCCCGTCACTCCCCCTTTGCAGTACCGGACGAACAGAGACCGGTTTTCCACCTAGAAAAGTAGGCGCTTGGGATCCGTCCTCTGTCCTCTCTCTCCACTCAGCATCCGCTCAGCAACACTGCATCGCCCCGTACCTCCAACCGCAGCAAAAAAAGCAAGTCAGGCGTCTTCCCTCACAACGCCCGGCTCTGCTCGGTGTCTCCCACCTCCCATCTTCCGGCCAAGGAAAAAAAAACCCGCGAGACGCGGCGTGCCACGTCCACGTCCTACGTCATCCCCCCACCAATACCTCTCCCTAAACAACCAAGCATGGAGAGGGGGGCATTTTATCTATGAAGAAAGGTTATCAAATTTATATCTCTTTAGTTTGGAAAAACTGCCTTGGATATATAATAGCATGATACAAATATATTTGGGGCCAATACAAACTATTGTCTGGAAATCTATTCATAAACAATATTATACATAGATTGGAAGAAATTGGATTTTGTCTAAGGCAAAAGAAAAGGTAAAGTGAGAACAATAAGGATGCGGAATTATTTGCCTGATGAGGTGGTTTTGGAAGGGTCTATACACATGTTTAAACAACAATTGGATAAACACTTGCAAAAACATAATATTCAGGGATATAATTTGTAATTAGTGGAGTAATAGCATCCTGATCCAGTTAGATTTCTGACTTCAATTCTAGGGTCAAGAAGATTTTTTCCTAATTTGTTGCAAAAAAAGAAGCAGTTTTATTTTTGTCTTCTTTTGGATCAACAGCTAAACCAGATGTTAGAAAAGCTTAACTTGATGGACACGTCTCTATTCTGCTATATAACTAGATAACCCTATCTGTAGCATTCACAAAATGCATTATTGTTTTGGTTACTATACCAGTTGTAATGTAACATGCTTCACTGAAATAAAATATCTGCTTTCAATACTCTTTTCAAATGCCTTTTTTATATACAACTAGCAATCTCTACCTTACATTGATTTGGATTTAAATATTTAATCAGAATAGGAACATATACAATAAAATAGTTTAATGCACTGCACTTTGTTGACTTCTATTATGCTTATATTGCAATTGAAAATAATTTAATGTAACCATTTTTATTTCAGCTCTTTCATAGCATAATTTCTAGTTACAGTTATCGCTGGTCTTTATTTTGTTTAGCATAGGATTTGCCTACAAAGATAAATACTGAATCACCAAAGCTCCTGCTCTACATAATACCCACTCTGCTCTCACATACCAGCCACAATTATTTGTATCAGATAATTGTCAAGGATGTCTATTTTCCAATCTAGGCTACACATGTTGTGTGTTTATGTCAAGTGCATTCATTGTCTTAGAAAAAATCCAAACTAAAACTAAATGTGATTTTGCAACATAATACGGTTGAGTTTTGTTTAAAATAGAAGTGAAATGTATTTGAAATTGCTATAGAATGTAAATATATGAAATATGCATGTTACAGTTATAGGCTTCATGAGATATGATATATATACTAACAATCAGGATAACAATGAAATAAAATGATTGGATTCCATCACACATTTATATACTAGTCCATTATCAGAATTTCAATTACAGTAACTAATTATTGAAGGAGGTAAAGTCCATGTCCCCTTATAAAATAATAGTATGCAGAATAGTATCAGCATATTCATTTAAGACAGCTGGAATCTCAGTCTTACTATATACTAGCATGCACAAAACTAAAAAAACTAAAAAATATATTTTAAATATAATAATCATATTACCTCAAATGTTATTTATGCCCCTACATGTGTCACAAAATAAAATAAAAAAAATATTGCTCACCTTTTCTCCAGTGCTTCCTCAGCACTGCCATGATCTCTTCCTCGGGTTACATCATCCTGGATAATGAGGAGAGGAGAATTGGGGAACATAGGTGCATGCGCAATGCTCATGCTACGATTCCTCCATAGAGCATCATTGTCCTTAATAATTTTCTACAGGCTGTTGTGACAGGCTGCCAAGAGAAGATCACCAAATGCACTTTCCTGCTCTCTCAAATTGTCTTTGTTGTTAACTCTTATAGAGAGAAGTACCCAAGAGAAGTCCTCTCACACCGCACCTCTCTTTCAGTCTTACATTGGATTTCTGTATTCTATAGGAGTCAATTCAAAGTACTCATCCATACCTATAAAGAATTAAACAATTCTAGCCCCTCTTATATATCTTCTCTGATCTATAGGTATAGGTATAGGTTCTCATTCTCTCCGCTCTGTCCATGACCTTCTCCTGTCCGCTGCTCACACCCATACAGTCAACTCTTGCAGTACTTATTGTGTGCAGCTCCCTTAGTTTGGATTAGCCTCCCTACCACCATCAGACTCTCCCTTAGTCTTCAGTCATTTAAGAAGTGCCTTAAAACCCATCTCTTCAAGAAAGTTTATGGCCTCCCAGAGCAAGCTTTACCTCACAAACCTATCCCTTGCTCTCTCCTAAAGGGCAGGAACGTCTCTCTCATACAGCTCTGCTTCACTCCCATATTGATTGATTGCTATTCTTCTGTCCTATTGTGTTTTATACCCCAACTCCTCTAGACTTCAGACTTCAACCTATTGTTCCTGTAAGTTTTTGTAATTGTCTCATTTATTGATTAAATCTCCCCCTCATAAAATTGTAAAGCACTACAGAATAATAAATAATAAATAAAAAAGTAGATCTCAAAATCAAGAGTTACTTTAAGTTAGGACACTATGCACCATGAAAATTCAATTTGTGCTTAACACATTGAGCTGTTGAATTCCCCTTTTCACACTAACATCAGCCAGACAGTTGAGATCAAAGTGAGATATAAGATAGTTAGACGAGATGAGAAGAAAGAACCTCATTTTTGGGGGGCCAAGATTTGCAGAGAGTCTTTTTTTAAGGGCAATATAAAACATCAGTGCTTAAAAGCGTGGACTCATTAAACCCATAATAATAGCACACTCAGTCATTCACTAAACAGCCATTTCAAAGCTTGCAGGAGGGAGTAATAGTTTGGTTGTGTTTTTTTTCTTAAACACCTAACTTAGGCAAACATAATGGTATTTTATTTACAGTATGCGATCATACTTTTCATTTTTTTTCATGTTTAAACCAAAGCATATGGATCTTGAGAAATTAACAATAATAGTAAATTAGAGTTAAGGATGCAGCTGTTGTGACAGTATATCTAAAGATTACAGCAATATTGCTACTCCTTAATTCATACAGTTTTAATAAGTTCTATTAACATGTTTATAGCTATATTATTATCAAAATAAGGTTCGATGTCAAGGGGCCTCTCTGGAGATCAATGTGTTAATGTATATTGCCAGTTGCATTTGAAACATAAATGTAAAAATCACGGTATGGTATATTAGCGAACATTTGAGAGATCATAAACATTTTTACAACCTGCAAATGTCAGTTCTGGACAGCCTTGTGGACCACACTGATGTCAGTTTTGGGAATACTAACAGTTGATCTGTTTGATGTGATGCTTGGACTATTTCATTATGATTAGCCTAGAGCACTGTGTGGAATCAAGATATATCTATCTATCTATCTATACACACACACACACACACACAGACACAAACACACTTTGACTACATCCTACAGCTTAGTACATATGATACATTTCAAAATCTGAATGCCAGGTTTGTAAATGTACACGTATGACCCATATTTTTAGCAGCATACATTAACATCATTAGATTTAAATCTCACATGTAAAACCATGCTTGCCAGTCATGTAAATTCATAAATTCATTAGAAAGTCACAGTTGGTTTTGTTGCAATAGGGCAATTTATACTGATTTAAATTTGTCTGGAAGTACAGCCAATATTGTGTCAATTGTATGCTTGATAAGCCATCAGAAGGGGATTTTTACAGCTATATATTGATAATAAGTTTGACAAAATATCCCTTGTTCATTTTTAACACCACAACATATAAAGAAAACCTTTCTTAAGAATTGAAATCTTTTATTTTATTATGCTTTCACAAGACAACTTAAGTGATGTTTTTAGCACGTAGTAAAACCATGCTGAGACATCCTCTGGCATTGCACGTTTATTACATGCTAAATAATCTAATTGTTATAGTAAATGGTGAAAATAAGACTTTAGTTAATGTTAATCAGTGGCTTGAAACTCATCACATAATCTACAATATAAAATGCATATATACTACCAAACTGACTAGAGGTACCTTGACTTATTTCATTTAATACAGAATATATTTCTAGGTTTTGATTTGGTACTTTATTAGTATGAACACATGTGCATGAGAGATTTTTCCTATAAAAGGTTTTTATCTTAAAGATTTTATTATGAAAAATGGTCCGAGGCAGTCATCATCATTCTCTCCCTTGCATTTCCCAGAGTGATACAAATGAATGGGGCACTCTGAAAGTGAAAATATCATTATTAATGCTGTATCTGTAATCCAAGCTTCCCTGCCAGGAATTAGGAAAAATAATCTGCCTAATCCACATCCATCAATATCAGCAAGACCCTCCAACTTTAAAAAACATGTTATCCTTTTTATTACCCACAGAGCTTTGCCCTCACTCTCCATAACAGTGAGTGAGAGGAATTTAAAAACAGTATCATTTATAACTATCTTCTATTTCTGTCACTCACTATTATTATGTCATGGAGACACTCGAGGGAGAGTATGGGCATACTCGTTGCAGTGTCACATTTTTCTCCTTAAAAAGTCATTATATAATTACATTATATTTTAAAGTGATTAAGGGATGCCTACATATAATTTTGTAGAGGCTATGATTTAGGTAAAGATAGTTAGTACCAGATGAACTGGGCATCCTAATTCCGGGAACCTAAAGATTTTGACTAGCTTTTGAAAAGTTTCCGATCATTTAATCATCTAATAAATCTCATTCCAAAAGATCCATATTATTTAGACGTGAGAAAATAGATACACTACTTAGTGGCTTAACCAATGTAAAATAGGGCCTGGTGAATAAATTGCTTTGGGTAACCTTCTAGCTCAAGGGTGGCCAAAATATAGATGTCCATATGTCTTACAACTTCCATGATGCTATGCCAGATGGGAATCTACCATCTGCCTATCCTTGCAGGGTTGCATTTGTGAGCAGCATATGTGCTTTTAAATGTAAGCATGTTTTTGTATGGCGTATGTGTGTATGCATGTAGGGGTGTATTTGTTTCTATCATTGCCATTGTAATGCAAAAGGGGTACTTCAATGTAATATTTGTCTTTGAATGCAGGGGTTTGTTTGTATGTAGTGTTAACTTTTTAAATGCAGGTGTACTTTTGTGTGTAGTGTGTAGTAGTGTTTGAATTAAGGTGTGTGATGGACCGCCTGGCACCCCGACCGGGTACCTCCGTCAATTGCTGCTTCCAAGTACTTGCAAGCACCATAAGCATTGCAGTGGAACACCATAACCACCATAAACCTCACAAACCACTGCAGCTTGGTTGGGGTGTCGCTGTCCTCCGCCATCCACCCTGGACCCAACACCAGGATCCAGCTTTAATTGGGTAGACCTCTCCTAGTCCAGAGAGCAAAGCAGGCTGCTCTTTTAAGAGCAACTGTTGTGATCCAAGGGAGTATAGTGATAATACAATCCTTAGAGTGTGAATATAGCTCTCCAATCCCCCAAACATGAGCCTAGACTTCATGAAAGGTAAAGCAAATCTCAGTTTAATGGTAGCCACAACTGGCCTTTTATGACAGTCCCCATGCAAGTGGCACTTCCCCCTGGGCCTCAGAATAAATAACAGTAGAAATAAACACACAATCACATTGTCTCTCAGGTCCGTGACACTCCCATACAAAATCAGATAACTCCTCCTCTGTGCCTGGGAGATAATTGGATCAGGAACTGTACTAATCTAATCCAATTATCTCCAATTAAAAAAAACAAAACATTTTTACAAACTCCCCCAAAATACCTTAAAACACACAAACCCCCCACAAAAGTTCCATCCCCTGATAGCCCTGATCTGGGTGACCAACATATCCAAAAATCACCCATATCAGTTCAGGAATTTCCTGGAAGTCTTATTTTTAACCGGCCGTGCACATGGTCCTATGCCCAAAACAGTTCCAGGGAATCAGGGCTAACGGTCGGCCTTTCTGTCTGGAGTACAAAAGTACATAACTCACATGAACAGAGCCTTTTGAAGTGCATTGGGCAAGATTTTTTTGGGGTGCACTAATTAGACAGTATTCCATACATTTTTCAGGAAATTATTGAATGATAGTTAGAGTATTGCACAAGCACAAAGTCAGCAATATTTTTTGGTGATTAATGTAACATTTTCTGGATTTTGTTTTTTCAAGTTACCTTTATTATGCACCAATGCATTTCTGTGTGAAGATTACACAAAAAAATAACCTTTAATTAATCACCCATTGTTTTATGCTGCATTGCATTCAATTGCCCCTTGCATGCATTTAAAATATTGTTGTTAGAACAGATAGTTTTGATGTTAATCCTCATTTGAGTAATGCTGATATGACATTGTGTTAAAAAGAGTTACGTGTGAATCACAATGCAAATTCAAATACCACTACTAGAAGATTAAGAATATTTAGGTATATGGTTGGAATGTATTTAAATTATGAACTGTTAAAGATTGCTAGAATTGTGAGTGGCAGGCTAAGGGGTGCAAAGATATAGGGTTACTCCATGGGGTACACTGCTGATCCCCACACCATTAGAGCACTTGGTCTAATAATAGCTTGTTTGTCATCAAGAAAGGAATTATAGTGGTATCCTATTCTTTTTATGGTGGTCACATGACTTTTTTTGCATGTCAAGTAAAATGCAGCATTTATGTATAGTGAATAGACATCTGTTAAATATGTTATTAAATCTTTGGTTTTCCAATAGACAATATTTAAGTAGATTAAAAATTGAAGTGTAAAGAAGAGTCTACAAAAAGGCAATGATAACAAAACTTTATTTACAAGACAAAGAATGCTCTTCTATATTTTAAATTATTATTTTTAGCAGCAAATAACATTGTATTACTATGATAATTACTTGTTTGTCAGTGGACTCTCAACGTTACCAATGTTTAGAACACAAGTCAATGAAAGGGTTGAGATTCTCAAATCTTAGTCCAGACTCAATGGTCACTCATCTTTAACTTTTGGATTATTATCAAAATAGTAACATATTTTATAAAGATGGGAAATAATTTTTTTTTATATGCAGATGTAAGTGAATTTCTATATATTCACTATATAAAATGTATTTACAAGTAGACACCAGCAAAGCAGGATGTATTAAATTTATGAGTATTTACCATAACTTGATAGTCTGAATCAACATAGTAAATGTATCTAATTAAATAACTTTGGGAAACTTTTGCATATATCATATTTTTATTCTACTTAGCAAATGTAATTATTTACCAATAAAAATAAATGCAATAGGGATTAGTTGTGTGAAACAGATCTTGATGAGTCAATGGCGTACAGCCCCCTCCATGGCTGGATTATGAGCCATTGGGCCTGGTGCTGACAAATATAATGGGTCATATTACAGAATCTTTTTAATAGAAAGCACAATAACAGCCAATAACAGCCGTACCTGTCTGGTGGAGGTGGTACTGGGGGGACACTTGCAGGATTCTTTAAGAATACACATAACGTATGTCAATCTCTCTCTTCCGTCTTCCCACCAAGACTGTCTATTTTACAAGCCCTGTGGCTCTCGACTCCTCTTTCTCACTATTTACAGTTGCAAGAAAAAGTATGTGAGCCCTTTGGAATGATATGGATTTCTGCACAAATTGGTCATACAATGTGATCTGATTATCATCTAAGTCACAACAATAGACAATCACAGTCTGCTTAAACTAATAACACACAAAGAATGAAATGTTGCCATGTTTTTATTGAACACACCATGTAAACATTCACAGTGCAGGTGGAAAAAGTATGTGAACCCCTAGACTAATGACATCTCCAAGAGCTAATTGGAGTGAGATGTCAGCCAAATCGAGTCCAATCCATGAGATGAGATTGAAGGTGTTGGTTACAGCTTCCCTGCCCTATAAAAAACACACACCAGTTCTGGTTTTGCTTTTCACAAGAAGCATTGCCTGATGTGAATGATGCCTTGGACAAAAGGGCTCTCAGAAGACCTACGATTAAGAATTGTTGACTTGCATGAAGCTGGAAGGGTTATACAAGTATCTCCAAAAGCCTTGTTGTTCATCAGTCCACGGTAAGACAAATTGTCTAGAAATGGAGAAAGATCAGCACTGAAGCTACTCTCCCTAGGAGTGGCCATCCTGTAAAGATGACTGCAAAAGCACAGCACAGACTGCTCAACGAGGTGAAGAAGAATCCTAGAGTGTCAGCTAAAGACTTACAAAAGTCACTGGCAAATGCTAACATCCCTGTTAGCGAATCTACAATACGGAAAACACTAAACAAGAATGGATTTCATGGGAGGATACCACAGAGGAAGCCACTGCTGTCCAAACAAAACATTGCTGCATGTTTACAGTTTGCACAAGAGCACCTGGATGTTCAACAGCAGTACTGGCAAAATATTCTGTGGACAGATGAAACCAAAGTTGAGTTGTTTGGAAGAAACACACAACACTATGTGTGGCGAAAAAGAGGCACAACATCAAAACCTCATCCCAACTGTGAAGTATGGTGGTGGGGGCATCATGGTTTGGGGCTGCTTTGCTGCGTCAGGGCCTGGACGGATTGCTATCATTGAAGGAAAAAATAATTCCCAAGCTTAGACATTTTGCAGGAGAACTTAAGGCCATCTGTCTACCAGCTGAAGCTCAACAGAAGATGGGTGTTGCAACAGGACAATGACCCAAAGCATATAAATAAATCAACAACAGAATGGCTCAAGCAGAAGAAAATACGCCTTCTGAAGTGGCCCAGTCAGAGTCCTGACCTCAACCCGATTGAGATGCTGTGGCATGACCTCAAGAAAGCAATTCACATCAAACATCCCAAGAATATTGCTGAGCTGAAACAGTCCTGTAAAGAGGAATGGTCAAGAATTACTCCTGACCGTTGTGCACGTCTGATCTGCAACTACAGGAAACGTTTGGTTGAAGTTATTGCTGCCAAAGGAGGTTCAACCAGTTATTAAATCCAAGGGTTCACATACTTTTTCCACCTGCACTGTGAATGTTTACATGGTGTGTTAAATAAAAACATGGTAACATTTCCTTCTTTGTGTGTTATTAGTTTAAACAGACTGTGATTGTCTACTGTTGTGACTTAGATGATGATCAGATCACATTTTATGACCAATTTGTGCAGAAATCCTTATCATTCCAAAGGGTTCACATACTTTTTCTTGCAACTGTATAAACTTTGAATTCTCCCTGTTCAGGGCTTTTTCTTTCCTCTTCCTTCCTTCTTGCAAACTTGAAGCTTGATACTAGGGGTACAGAAAAGTACAGAGTGCAGTGACTGTATCAGAAAAGAGAATGTTTCACACTGCCACATGATGGCAGAAGGATGTCGGGTTGTTAGAGAGAGAGAGGCAGCAGGAGCAGTTATTTAAATCAACTTTATGTTAACTACTTTATAGCCAGCCAGTCCACACAAGTTCTACGTCCCTTCTCCATACATGCTTACATACATACATACGTCATAGATAAAGAGCATACGAGGAGTAGTGAAACAAATGAATCAATTTTTATAATCTCTACATAGGTTTTCTATTTCAGCTATTCAAAAACAGCTGAATGCAACCAAATGTATTTATTTGATTAGTATTAATATCCATTGATAAAGAACATGATAATTACATTGTTATTTCTAAGTCTTTCCTAACCCTAAGTTATCAACCTCTAACCCCCTCAATCCTAAAATTATAACGCAACCTTAACCCCCCCCAAAGTCTTGTCTTGCCTTGCCTTGTCATGACAGTTTCTTCTTGTAAGGAAATTCTCCTTGCTATTTAGTTTCATTTCACTTTAGATATTTTCACTTTGTGTGTATGTATGTAATATATATATGTGTATAATGTATATATATATATATATATATATATATATATATATATACATTATACACATATATATATTACATACATACATATATATATAGAGAGATAGATAGATAGATAGCTAGATAGATAGTGTTGATTGGATTAGCCATATTAGTCCAGTAGACAAGATGCCAAAATACCAAATTGTATTATATATATATATATATATACTGGCCATATCATTAAAACCACTTGTGGCGAAAGTACCCTCGACATTGGGTTTTGGAGGAGCCTATTTTCCAGCCTCCTACCCTGTGACTATGGCCCCTGTGTTAAACCCTGATTTAAAATACTGTGTGTGTCTCTTTGGACTTGTATGGCCACACTTCGAACTTTCAAAGCGGCACTTCGAACTCCCAAACGGTTGAAGTGGTTCGAAGCGGTATTCGAACAAGTGGCAGCAGCCATCTTAAGCCACAAGTACAATGAGCAGTGTGTGGTCATTGGGTTCATGGAACTCAAATCGGATGCGCGATGGCACGAGCACTGCTAAAGATTTACCTTCCATGGATGTTCGGCTATTCGAATGGGAGTCGAACAGCGTTCGGTAAGAATAAACTCCTGAAAAAGAGACATACACTGACTCTACTCACAATCTGCTACGTTCGGTATTTTGAACTTTATTTCGAATTCCCAAAATAGAGCGCACAGCCTCATTCTCTGGAACTGTATTAGGCATGGGACCGTGCATGTGGTCGGTCAAAATGTGAATTCATGAGCCCCTGAACTGATCTGGGTGATTTTTGGATATGTTGGTAACCCAGATCAGGGCTATCAGGGGATGTGACAGTTGTGGAGATATTATGTGTTTTGGCGTACTTTGGGGACTTTATAGAAATGTGTTTTTTCTGCCTGGAGATAGTTGGGTTAATACAGTATCTAACTCAATTATCTCCCAGGCAGGCAGATTGTATGCTATGAGTGGGAGTGTTGTGCATTGCAATACTGTTCTTATTGGTCTGTGAATATTATCACTCAGTTCTGCACAAGGTACATGTGAGCGTACCCTTTGCATGGGGATTGTCATATAAGGCCACGTGTGGCACCATTAAAATCAGTTCCTCTTCACCCTCAACACACAGCCTTGTCTCGTGATTGTAGGGAACAGCTATACTGCTATAACCACTATCTCTTATAAGAGCTTCACAGCTATACTCTCTTGGAGGAGAGGCCTTCCCACTGAGAGCTGGATCCAGGAGCTGGTCCTGGGTGGGAAGAGACGGCGAGACCCCAGCCAAGCTGCGGCGGCAACGGGGGCTACAGTGTTGATGGTGTCCGGTGCGGTGCTTATGGTCCTCAGCGTCAGCTAAGCACCCCGGAGGCACCCCGTCGGAATGCCAGGTGGTCCATCACACCACTGACAGGCGAAGTGAACATTGATGATATTATTACAATGGAACCTGTCAAGTGGTGGTATACATTAAGAAGCAAGCGAACAGTCAGTTCTTGAATTGCATATGTTGGATGCAGGAGAAAATTGGAAAGCAAAAAGATCTGAGTCACTTTAACAAGGGCCAAATAGTATTGGTTAGACAACAGGGTCAGTGCATCTACAAAACGGCAAGTGGGGTATTCCCAGTATGCAGTGGTTAGTACCAACCAAAAGTGGAGCAACAACAAAAAAAAATCATCAGAGTCATTGGTACCCAAGGCTCATTGATGCACATGAGGAGCAAAGGCAAGCCCATATGGTTTAATCACACACAGGGCTGCTGTAGGCCAAATTGAAATCTTAATGGTGGCCATGACTGAAAGGTGTCAGAACGGACAGTGCATCAACGTTTGCTGCGTATGGGGCAGTGTAGCCTCAGACTACTCACAGTGCCCATGATGACCCCTGTTTACCACCGAATGTAATTTAAATGGGGTATGAGCATCAGAACTGGATGACAGAGTAATGGAAGAAGGTTGCTTGGACTGATGATCACGTTTCCTTTTAGATCAGGTAAATGGCCAGGTATATGTGCATCATTTACCTGTGGAAGAGATAAAAGCAGGATGCACTATTGGAAGAAGGCAGGGCAACAGAGGATGTGTTATGCTCTGGGCAATGTTCTGTTGGGAAATATTGGGTCCTGGCATTCATGTGCATGATGCTTTGATATGTACCACACACCTAGAGAATGCCCAACACCTCACACACACACACCTTCATGGCAATGGTGTTCCCTGATGGAAGTAGCCTCCTTAAGCAGGATAATGCACCCTGCTACACTCAAATATTGTTTAGGAATGTCTTGAGGAACATGACAAAGAGTTCAAGGTGTTGCTTTGGCGTCCAAATCCCCCAGATATCAATTTGATTGATGATCTATGGGATGTGCTGGAACAACAAACCAAATCCATTGAGGCCCCACCTCGCAATTTTTAGAACCTAAAACAACTGCTGCCAATGTCTTGGTGCCAGATACCACAGGACATGTTCAGAGGTCTTGTGGAGTCTATGCTTCAATGCAAGAACAGTTTTAGCAGCATGAGGGGGAACTAGATGATATTAGGCAGGTGGTTTTGATGTGGCTAATCATTACATATATTTATGTGTATATTTAGATATACAGTGAGGAAAAAAAGTATGTTTTCCCCTGCTGATTTTGAATGTTTACCCACTGACACAGAAATGATCAGTCTATAATGTTAATGGTAGGTGTAGGTGTATTTTAATAGTGAAAGATACAATAACAAAAGAAAATCCAGAAAAATGTCAAAAAAGTTATAATATGATTTGCATGTCAATGAGTGAAATAAGTATTTGACCCCCTCAACTTAGTACTTGGTGGCAAAACCCTTGTTGGCAATCACAGAGGTCAAACATTTCTTGTAGTTGGCCACCAGGTTTGCACAGATCTCAGTAGGGATTTTGTCCCACTCCCATTTTCAGATCCTCTCCAAGTCATTCATTTTCGAGGCTGACATTTGGCAACTCAAACCTTCAGCTCCCTTCACAGATTTTCTATGGGATTAAGTTCTGGAGACTGGCTAGGCCACTCCAGGACATTAATCTGTTTCTTCTTGAACCTCTCCTTTGTTGCCTTGGCTATGTGTTTTGGGTCATTGTCATGCTGGAATTCCCATCCACGACCCATTTTCAATGCCCTGGCTGAAGAAGGAGGATTTAACCCAAGATTTGATGGTATATGGCCCCTGTCCATCATCCCATTGACCTGTCCCCTTAGCAGAAAAACACCCGCAAAGCATAATGTTTCCACCTCCATGTTTCACGGTGGGGATGGTGTTCTTGGGGTCATATGCACCATTCCTCCTCCTCCAAACATGGGAGTTGAGTTGATGCCAAAGAACTCGATTTTGGTCTCATCTGACAACAACACTTTCACCAAGTTCTCCTCTGAATCATTCAGATGTTCATTGGCAAACTTCAGACAGGCCCGTACATGTGCTTTCTTGAGCAGAGGGACCTTGTGGGCGCTGCAGGAATTTAATCCTTCACGGTGTATTGTGTTACCAATTGTTTTCTTGGTGACTACAGTACCAGCTGCCTTGAGATCATTAACAAGATCCTCCCGTGTAGTTCTGGGCTGAATCCTCACCGTCCTCATGATCATTGAAACTCCATGAGGTGAGATCTTGCATGGAGAACCAGACCGAGGGAGACTGACAGTTATTTTGTGTTTCTTCCATTTGCGAATAATCACACCAACTGTTATCACCTTCTTACCAAGCTGCTTGACGATGGTCTTGAAGCCCATTCCAGCCTTGTGAAGGTCTACAATCTTGCCCCTGACATCCTTGGACAGCTGTTTGGTCTTGGCCATGGTGGAGAGTTTGGAATCAAATTGATTGATTGCTTCTGTGGACAGGTGTCTTTTATACAGGTAACGAGCTGAGATTAGGAGCACTCCCTTTAAGAGAGTGATTGATAGGGGATCAAATACTTATTTCACTTATTGACATGCAAATCAATTTCTAACTTTTTTTTTTTAATTCTTTATTTTTGGAGTGCGAGGAAGTATAACAAGTTATCTCGACATGCCCCAACAGCATCGACAAGTATATGACAAAACATTTGTTAACAGTTGGTTAGCATGTAAAAAAAAAAAAAAAAAAAAAACAGCACAATTTTGATAGAGCAATATTTGGTTATTAGCAAAATAGGTACATGAGTAATACAAGGAATGTTGCTATAATGATTTTCAAGGTATCGAACAGTTGAGTGTCCTACTATGCTGATGCTGTCTAGGTTGTAGACGTTGTAAGCCTGTGTAGGGGGCTTGTTGGTTCAGCAAGATATTACATATTTGGCTTAAGTGTGTGTAGCCGTATGTCAGCTTAGAGTTAAGCATATCATTGGTACTCGGTATGACTGTGCTTTTGTATAGTTGAGTGCCTAGTAGCCGCTCTCAAGCAGGGCCGCGGTTTGGTACATATTAAATGGCGTCCAAAGACATCCCTGTGGTTAGGCTAACTGATTCTACTTCAAGATTGGGGGCATCAAAATACTCCAGCATCACGTTTACACCACGCTGTACTATAGGGGGTTTGTGTGGGTCCTTTCGACCGTTGCCTCCTTCTGGCAAGCTATCCAGTCTGGACCAACTAGTGGCATGGTGGCAACTAGGAGAGAACTTCCAGCGTGCGCAAGAGCTGGGCTCATGCGTGTGTGTTTAGAAATTGGGTGCTAAGCTTGCGAGGCCTATATAGCTGAATCACTTACATTGCAATATAAAAAATACGAGTTTAAGAGAGTATAACACCTGTAAGAGTTACTGCGCTTTTTCAGTGATGTAGGTTACGTTACCCGTGCATGCACAGGGAGGGGCATTTAATAGAAAGTTGCTAATAGTAGGTGGGACCCCCTGAGCCAGGCTATGAGCACCTAGGTGCTGCAAGAAAACAAGAAGTGCTTAAGAGATCATAAATCAAATCAAATCAGATCAAATGGTACATATAAAATTAAACAAAAGTAGGAGCTATGCACGTTCTGAATGTGGTTATCGGGGTCTTAGTCTGCTGACTGTTACAATGTCCCATGGGGTGGTTAATTGTATGGACATGTCCCCAGCTCCACATATTCCTCGGGTTGGCCCCTTTCAGCCTATGCCCACAGGGTTTACCGGACTGTCCAGCATGTTGGTGACCTGCCAGCCAGTGGCTCTCTCGCCTGGTGAGGAGTTGCCCAGCTTTGGACGGCATGGGGGGCGGCTCAGAGGTGGCCCTGGTAGCTTCTCCATGTAGCTTAGGACAGGCTGTGGTGCTTTGGGGCTCGGTGTTTCACGGCAGCGGTGGGCAGGACGTCTGTCCGCAGTTCGCTTTCTCAGCCGGTAATGTTGTTTTCGCGGCTTTTGTCGCTTTAGTGTAGTAGGGTTAGTGCGGGATATCCATCAGCCCGTAGGCGGCCTCTCAGGCCACTCCCCATTGTGCACTTGGTCTCCCCTGTCAGGCTCCCGTATGGCCATTGCTTGCCTTGTACGGTTGAGCAGCTTGGCCCAAAAGTTGTTAAATATGGCTCTCAGCTTGTCTGTTGTTGGGTCAGGATGTGACAGTGTCGGGTCTCGTGGTGCAGAGCTTGGTGCTTCCGCCATCTTGAGTGTCTCTGGTTCCATGTGGCTTGAGAGTTTTGCAGGGCTCACAGGAGCGTCTGCTACTAAGGCAGCTGAGGGATAACCCCCACCGGTCCACGGGGGGGGGGGGAGAAGGTAATTTGGGAGTGCCCCCTTGTCAGTCAGTCAGAGAACCGGGAGAGCGGCCGTCTCTCCTCGGCTCCCACCCGCACAGGTCGCAGGTCACAATTTGGTCTGCCCAGCACCAGAGACCCAAGTGACGGGTATCCCCGGGTGCAGCGCAGTCTCCTTGTCACAAATATTGCATTCAGCAGTCGGTGTGCTTGGGTGGTTGGGTGATAAACCCAGAATCTTGGCTCCAGACTCAGGAACCCTCTCCATGCATGTCTGGTTCGCTTGGTAGTCAGGCTCCGCCCCCAATTTCTAACTTTTTTGACATGCATTTTTCCGGATTTTCTTTTGTTATTTTGTCTCTCACTGTTAAAATGCACCTACCATTAAAATTATAGACTGATCATTTCTTTGTCAGTGGGCAAATGTTCAAAATCAGCAGGTGATCAAATACTTTTTTTCCTCACTGTATATATCTATCTCTATATCTATCTCTATATCTATATCTATATATATATATATATCTATCTATATATCTATATCTATATCTATATATCTATATCTATATCTATATCTATATCTATATCTATATATATATATATATATATATATATAGGAAGGCGTAGCCTGAAGTTGTGGGAGGGGTTACCCGGCTATTTAAACTCAGGCCCCCTACACCACAGGGCTGATGCTGCCTGGTTCATGACTACTTCCAGTTCAAAGGTCATCAACACAGACTGCCTAAAACTCCAAACAAGCTGGTCTGAGGCCTACTGTGGCTCCCATGCCGATCGGACCAAGTTTTTCCCTGCTCCAACAACTCCCATCCTGCTGTTCCAGCCACATGCGGTCAGAGACTCCCACGCTGATTGGTCCAAGTTCTCCCTGCTCCAACAACTCCCATCACGCTGTTCCAGCCGCATGCGGTCAGAGACTCCCAGGACGATCGGACCAAGTTCTCTCTGCTCCAACAACTCCCATCATGCTGTTCCAGCCACATGCAGTAAGAGACTCCCACGATGATTGGACCAAGTTCTCCCTGGTCCAACAACTCCCATCACGCTGTTCCAGCCGCATGCGGTCAGAGACTCCCAGGACGATTGGACCAAGTTCTCCCTGGTCCAACAACTCCCATCACGCTGTTCCAGCCACATGCGGTCAAAGTCTCCCAAGCCGATTGGACAAGTTCTCCCTGTTCCAACAACTCCCATCACGCTGTTCCAGCCACATGCGGTCAGACTCCCACGCCGATCGGACCAAGTTCTCCCAGCTCCAACAACTCCCATCATGCTGTTCCAGCCACATGCGGTCAGACTCCCACGCCTATCGGACCAAGTTCTCCCAGCTCCAACAACTCCCATCACGCTGTTCCAGCCACATGCGGTCATTGACTCCCACGCTGATCGGACCAAGTTTTCCCTGCTCCAACAACTCCCATCACGCTGTTCCAGCCACACGCAGTCAGACTACTCACCTCCTCTCCAGAACTGGCTGTTCGTTCCCGCTGGCTCTATGAGACCCCTTACCGGCTTATCAGGCCTTTTCCTGGACCAAACCTCCATGTCCACCAAGTCTGGGTACTTTCCAGCCACATAGCTGACCTCTCGTTTGTTTCCTGTACCAGTCAAATCCACGAACCGTGAGTCTGCCTGTACGGGCCAAATCCATGAACACACAATTGTTTACGTTTTTACATACCGTATATTCTGGACTTTTTCCCGTTCAGGACTTAAGTCAGTTCACCTACTCCTGCCTGCTCTTTGTTCCATTCCTATTCGCTAGTTTCTTTTCGTCAAATTTCTACCGAACTAGTCTCCAGTCTCTTAATTCCATGCTTCCATCTTCCATTCCATGCTTCCATCAACGGCCACCACAATCATAGTACCAATTCGTTAGTTTTACACTGTTCCCTGATACATGAAATGTCCAGGTTCTTTAGCCTGCTACTAGTTATCCTTACATGCCCCCTGTAGTTCTGTTATATTTGCTATGTTTCTTGTTATTATTTACGATTGTGCATGGATATTTTCAGTTTCCCATTACTAATTCAGCTCTGGTAAGCATTTAATATTCACTACATGTATAGCATTACCATCATATATCGCATATGTCTTATTCTATCACTTATGGACCTGGTACTGTTCTGAGGCAGTCATCACGTTCACATTTGTTACCATGTGTTATGGCCAATCTGTATACTTGCTCCCACGATAGGTATATTACTTATTTGGAGGACGATCACCTATTCGCTAAACCTTTTTTGTAACACGCCACACTCCTATGTTCATATGTATCGTCATGTTCCCTGGGACAAACCCTAGTGTACCAGGCTTTACCATACCATCATATGTTCCCCCTGACTCTACGTCAAAATAATCACGTATTATGCACTAAAGGTTATTTACTCATTGCTGCTATATTCTACTCAAGCAAGTTCATCATCCTAACCGACCCTTGTATCATTAAACCTACAGCAACTCCACTCTAACTGTTCTATGTTACATCAGCCAACGCTGGCACGCAATTCCTTTGCCAGGCCGTACACAGGCCCACGCCCGGGGATCCTTAATTCCCCACACATACACCCTCCTTCCCATGCTGGCACGACCATAATTAAATATTCTAAGTCCTACCGGGATAGCTCAAAACTGCCATCATAGCTTGGTATTCCATATCCCCCTATATGTATTTTAGCTTAAGAAGTCACAGGACCAATTAGCGGTCACTCATGACTCTGCCTATCCCCCATTATTGTCGCAGTATTGGTTAAACACTCCCCATGGTCTCTGGTAATGGCCTAGGATCCTCACCCTACTCACTTATAGGGATATTTGATTTATGTCCTATGAATCTTGTACCCACCATTGTAGGGTCAGGATTCTAACAACTATGTCCTCAGGTTACCTATTCATAGACCAGCCTCAAGAACAACCACCCCGATTATACAGGCGTATTTCGTTCACAGTAAGTCAAGCCCAATTCCAGTTCCAACTTGCCTCCCACCATCATTTCCCTGTAGGTTCTCCAATATCTAATTCCTCTGGCAAGGAAACCACATTCTACCCCAAGCAAGGTATGTTTACCCACCTCGCTACTACCCATTACCCGTCCCATTCTCGGATCCGCTATGTCAGCTATCGGCCTGGTACCCAGCTATGCCAGTAACTAGCCTCATCATTATCAGTTCCGTGAGGCCAACACCCATCTTCATCCGCATATGGAGGTACACGCCCCTCGGCCCAACACATAGCTAACGCCTCACATCAACCTCTCCAGGTTACGAGTTAGGGCCTCACCCAGCATGGCCTCTTATATTGACTCTTTTTACAGTCCCCAAGAGGCCAACATTCTTGCCACACCTTTCAGTGGCCCCTGCCCACTAGTCCAAATCACATGAAGTCAAACCATTGATATCCACTCTACTTGCCTCCATACATAACATCAACGATGGACTACAGAGACTGGAATCTCCACAGGCACTGATGCACATCCCAGCCACAGGACTCCCAAATCCCTCTCATGGTTATGTTATCCTTTCAAATCCCTCCCTTAGCACATCGGTTTACATTATTACTCCCTCATACTTTGTGTCCCTGACCATACGCAAAGACATCTGGAAAGGTTAATTTAGTCTCCTTACTGATTGCCTCCCACGATGTCTTAGAGTACAAGTCTTACTACTACGATGATCTGTACGTCGTTCTATACACCAGAATCCCAGACTCAATCAGAAACTCACTATCCCAGAATTCATCCTAGCCTTCAGACTTTTGTGATGTAAGTGGCTCTACTTCTCCTCACCATAGAGAAGGTTTGCATCAACAACCTGGAGTTTTACCTCTAAGCACAGCCTTTCTGTCACTCAGTCGACTTCTACATCAAGGTTTCCACACACCAGTTCCACACAGGTCTGGTCACACTCCTGTCCGGTATTCACGAGTGTCAGAACCTTCTGTCTGCATTAATAGACCCCGCAACACAATTACGTTGCTTAAGAAGGTATTCAACCATATTAATTACCCACCCCTAGCCTCAACTCATTGATTTCCTCTAAGGAATTCTCCCAGCACTATGCCAAAGGGGTTGACCAGAGCTTGGGTGGGCAAGACAGACATTTCCTATGCCTCCAAACTTCTACCTATTCAGCCATCCCAAGGGCATGTTCATGGCATTTTATGGAGGGATTGTCATGAATCTCCCACACGTGTAACTTTTAGAGCAAAGAGTAACCCCAAGCTGTTTATCTTATTTTCTAACACACTATGTTGACTAACACTCAATATTAGCGAATGTCCTGCAGTCACCGGTTATCTTAGATAACTTCCTCATGATAGAACACCCTCACTCCGCTTTGGTTAGTATTCACAAGACGATGGCACTTTTCATCACTATGGGTTCCACTTTCACAAACTGACCTTCTTAGGCATTCATCTTGACACTAATAAGCTACAGAACATGTCCACCTACAGAGAAGGTACAGCGCATCGGAGTCCTGGGAACCTTTCCTTCTGAAGAACAAGCGGGGAGGGTGGGGGGAGAATGGATCTACAGTCCTACTGGGCACATTGAGGTTTGCCATGAGAATTATTCTGCACATTTATTTCCCGACCGCTGAGTCTTCTTCCCACCGACAGTTGCATTCTGGCACTAGTTGTAAGCAGACCTACACATATGGCTCAGGTTCATACCACATTGGATTGGGGGCCAGGTTATTCCCGCCATTTCTCATCATTTCCCAGTTACATGGACCAATGCGTCCGCACACACTGATTTCACAGCCAATTTGGTGACTTTTGGTTCTGAGTTGCCTGGCCAGTTGAGACTCTTAAAAAAAAAAAAAAAAAAAAAAAAAAAAAAATTTCTATTCCTCGTCAACATTTCTTTGGAATCTGCCCCATAGTGGCCGCCTACAAGGCCTGGGGAGGTATGATCGGATAGGGGAAGTCAAGTGATTTTCTGACAATAAAGCAGCTGGCTATACCCACATTCCATGGCTTAATACTGCACTAACTCGCCTCATGGCATTTGGCAGATTTCTGGATTGAGCTGCCCTCTCTGATTATACATCACAAGCATACAATAGACATTTCACCTTTACAACAAGTTTACCACCGATTACCATAAAACCGATATTCGTTCACTAGTCACCATTGCGACACTCCTCTCCTTTTTGCCCACACAATTTATAAAATCTCTCTTAACACTACAAAACTTACCTGGCTGGCTACACCATGTCTTAAGTGCCCATCCTGGTACCAAACAGTTCACATCCTCTTGCCATGTGTAATACGTAGGGACAATCCTACGGGCAATAAGGTGCCGGTCAAAATGTCAGACCTTTACAGGTTATCACTCACAGGACCAAATCTCAATATGCCCCTATTTAACTGCAGGGCAAACCACTCACTACAGCTAAATTCATAATGTACCTCAGAACCCTCTTAACTAGGCGGGGACTCAACCCCAATGCCTTTTCGGGACATTCCTCCAGAATCAGGGCAGGATCAGCTGCTTCCAGAAAAATTTCCCTGCTCACACCATAAACATTAGGACGCTGGAAATCCACAGTATAATACTAGATACATACCACAACCAAAGCTAGATTTGAGTAGGACAAGCCGTTATGAATCTTGCAACGTAAAGATGTGTAATAAGGTATCTTATTCAACTTTTTGCCCTCTTTTATTACAGACCTACCCGATACGTCGGTTTCGGCACACTACAACCGACTTGCTCATATATCTAACTTATCATGTATACGGCTTTTGTCCCCGACTACAAATTGGAAGGCGTAGCCTGAAGTTGTGGGAGGGGTTACCCGGCTATTTAAACTCAGGCCCCCTACACCACAGGGCTGATGCTGCCTGGTTCATCCCTCCCACCTCTCCCCTTATACATATTACTATTACAGGTGGGCCCTCTTTTATTACAGGCCTACCCGATACGTCGGTTTCGGCACACTACAACCGACTTGCTCATATATCTAACTTATCATGTATACGGCTTTTGTCCCCGACTACAAATATATATATAGATAGATAGATAGATAGATGGATAGATATGTGACAAAAGTACTCCTTCCTTTGGTACCTTGTCCTGGAATTAGGGTGTTACACAGTCTTTTCAGGCTTCAGAGACACTTCACATGCTGGATAAGGTAAAATTACTTGCTCTTTTGGCTATAAAATTCAACAATGTATATATTTATATATATATATATATATATCTTGATAAAAGTCCAGTATAGGAATGAAACAATCTTTTTTGCACATAGTCTGCTTCAATAAAAGAAAGAGCATATATATTAAGAAGTCTTGTGAGTGCGCTCTCTCTCTTTATATATATATATATGACAATTTTGTGAACCGTGATTATGATTATGAGATAGTATAATTTTTAATAAAAACAATCAGACTATCTATTAAACTATGTGAATTCTGCCATATGTTGTATAATATGTGTCTGAAATAATGACACATTGAATTTAATTAGAAACATTCATATGTGTGAAAAAATAAAATATGACTATTACATTATATCATATTCACTTTGCCAACATGTGACATATTTCAATGCTTCTAGGAAAATATAAGTTTTTCTATTACAAATAAAAATTGCAAAAGTATGTTGGCAAACCATTTTACTATATGGTCTCTTACTTGTTTTTCCCAAAAAGTTATATTTTCAAATAATTACCATTAAATTGTGTAGTATAAATCTGTTCTGTAATCCTATTGTTTTTACTTAAAAATGTAATAATTTGCTTGCCATCTTAACTGGTATGCAACTGAATCATTGAGTAGTTTATTGTATATAATACATATCTTTTGTGTTAAAAAACAATGCTTATGGAGTATATGTTGTCTCTGTTGATCTCACTAGAAAGATATTGGATGATTTCTTGATACTTGCTAGTTAATTAACAGTTGGAAAGGTTTATTTTCTGATATGCAATTTTTTTTTTTTTTTTTGCTGTTTCAATGATTTTAGTATATCTTTGATTGATTACACATGTTTTTATCAGTGCTTGTTGCCCAACTAAAAGAACGAGTAAAATGGACCTTTTGGAAAATATCGTTTTGTGTGGTGTCAACGTGACTTCTATGAAAATTAATATGTTGTATATTAAAATAATTTTTTATTTTTTTTTTCTTCTGTATGAGTGTGTGTGCTGGACACATCAGTAGGTAATACATAGACCATTTTCCAACAACTTACTGCATCTATTTTTTATATTGGATGGTTGTAACTAGTGTAGTGTCATTGTCGGTACATGCACATGCAATCCACATAATGTTTATTATGTATCCATTTTTATGTGCAGGACATGTCTTAGTTGACACTAGACTTGCACGGGAAATACATTTGGTTATGCCACCATCTTTTCTGAAAATGAAACCTCCACTATTTGTTCAGTTGACTGTTCGGCTTGTCTGAAAATTGTACATGAAAGATATTCATTAAAATGATTTAGACTAACAAAAGAGGGTGCAAAAATGGGCCAAATAGTGTACTGCAAAATATAATATAAATGTTATGTATATATATATTTTGTGAATTGCTCTGCTATTTGGTTCACAGATCAAGCCAGAAACAGGAACCAATAGAGGGAAAAAGAAAACGAGCAGTAAATAAATCTTTATTTAGATTTGTATACAGTTCCTCATTTTTTCCCCGCCGTAAGTCGCCTTTCACTTGATCTGTGAATAAATTCAACATTAATCAGTCATCTCTTTTTTAGTGCTAGAGACAGAACTCCATACACCAAACAAATGAACATGTTTGGTCATTGCACTAATCATTTTTTTTTTCATACCTCTATGTGGAGCTTTGGTGATACTGAATTTGGACCAACAGTCAGTCAACCTAAAGTCGAACACATTTCTAATTGACACTTTTTCGTACATATGTTGTAATAATGAATTATTTTGGAAG
This sequence comes from Pelobates fuscus, assembly GCF_036172605.1. NCBI lineage: Eukaryota > Metazoa > Chordata > Amphibia > Anura > Pelobatidae > Pelobates > Pelobates fuscus. Next base: position 119,116,915 of record NC_086319.1, read on the forward strand.
TTATTTGTTAATGTTTGTGTACTGGGTCCCAAATATCCTTTGAATTATTAATCTGATTACTTATAACTAGCTTTGCAAATACGCTGTTATTTGTACAATAGAACAGAAATATGAAACCACTGTATATCTCCGTTCTCACTTTTCATGTTTGAATCTTCTTAGCAATTTTACTAAGCACAGATCTGTAAGCTCATCAAAACAATGAACCTCTGAGTACTAAAGGGTTTTAATATCCAGACTGCAAACAAATGCATTTTGCTTTGTTTTCCATCAACAGTTCCAGGAGTGTTTTTATGTACTGCATCACAGAAAGTACTGACATTGGTTTTTCAAAAGAGATTAAGAATAATCTTCCTATCACAGCTTCTTTGCAGTGACCACCTGCTATATACCTTTGAAATGGGCATTCTGTCATCACAATTTACTCTGTTTATATAGAGTTCATGAACACTTTAATCCTTTTCCTTATCACTTGATACAACCAGAGCAATGCTGGATATGTGGTCTAACAAACAGTTCATTTTACATTTACAAATAAATGTTATTGTGACAAATGCAGAAAAAAAATACCATCAAACATCTAGATTTGAAATTCACAGCGAATGATTTTACATTTATAGGATACCTGTTACCTCGAAACTGATTTTTAATATAATAATCCTTTCATCAAACTTTGAAAGGAAATACATTTGTTTCTAATATATTAATCCTCTCTTCAAGTTTTGAAAGAAAATATTTTTTATTTTTTTTTAAATGAAGTACATGTGAAAAAAAAAAATGAGAAAGCTCATCCCTACCTTTAGTATATGACAGGATCTTGGGTCAGACAGTGTTTAAAAACTTTTAGGTAGTCTCTACGGTCTTCCCTACTTCACACTTTGCACAGAAGCATTAAAGACCATATAGACTAATTGTTGGTTTTGAAACATTGGCTGACCAAAGGTGTATTTGGCTGAAGGTTCCTGTCATTTACTAACGGTAGGAATTAGTTTTTCTATTTTTTTTTTTTAGATAGACATCATTTTAAAATACATCAATTTCCTTTCAAAACTTTATGAGAGGATTATTATATTAGAAAAAATAAATATTTGAAATGATTGTTGTCCTTTATGCTTAATTGTTTAAAAATGTAGGAAAAGTTGCAAAATATATTCAGAAAAAAAAGTGTCCAAAGTGTCTTGTCTTAAAGGAACACTCCAACGTTAAAACCGATATTCATTGTTAACATTTGGATTGTTCCTTTAATGCTCTAAATGGTAAGCCCCACCCCATACTTAAAAAATGTCTTCACCTTTTCTCCATTATCAAGTCATCTCCACCCCAAGGAAACTCCACCCCAAGGAAACTATCGTCAGTGCATTTCTGTTTGGAGAAAATCAGTGCACGCACAGTGATTGCCACAAATGCATCAACCAAATGCTTCAATCACCCAATAGATTTTTGTTATCTTTGAAAGCTATTTCCACCAAGACAATCATTCAAAGCTTTCCTAACTTTCAGCTTTGGCATTCCCAAATTTGTCCAATTCAATTCAACACTAGGAATGTATGTACTGGTTTTGCCAGAGATTATGTGCCTTACTGACATGAATAAAAGTAACTCTTCTCTAAGTACCAAAACCACTACATTGGTTAGAAATGTCAAAAATCAAAAGGCTTTATGTCCAGCATCATCATGCACAGCAAACCGATCAGGCTGCTGGGAGGGAAAAAACTTGACTCTGGATTGCGGGTTTAGTGTTGTTTTGTTTAAATTTAATAAAAAGGGGCCCTGAATCTAACTTAAAAAAACACACACTCTAAGGGTAAAAACAGGTATATCTATATTTTTACTTTAGAGTGCTGCTTTCAGAGCCACATTGAGATTGTTCAGTGCCGTAAGCAGGAGTCAGATTGAGGCCCCTTCTAGAGTTCTGGGCTTTGTTTTTGGAAGTGTTGTGTGCGTGTGTGTGTGTGTGTGTGTGTGTGTGTGTGTGTGTGGTGGCTCGGTGTTGTATGTGTCAGGGGGATTGAGAGGGGAATGTGTGGTGAGACTGAGTGTGGTGTACGTTGGCTAAATTTTGTGTGTGGAGCAGTCTGACTGTTTTGTGTGTAGGGGAGTCTGAATGTGCCTGAGTATTTTGTGTGGAATGTCTCAGAGTGTGTTGAGAGGTTTTTAGTTCTCCCTTTCTGGTTTATCTTTGGCAGGAGGGGGTGTTATACCTGTGTTCAGTAGTGGCACGTAGGTGAGCAGAGTCGCTCTGGTGGGGAAGCAATGTAGTATGCACTATTAATATCACTTTCTCTTGGTCTGGCGTTAAATCATTGATTCACAATACTGGCTGCAGAGTCATTGATAAGTACCAAGGGACCAGAATAACCTCTGTTAGAATAACCTCTGTTAGACCAATATCTTTGCACAACGTCACTAACCATGCAATACATATGTTTGCTTCAAATCTCCATTTTATTATGTTACATCTTTTTATGTGCATCCACATGCAAGTTACATCTTGAAAAAAATGTTTGATTGATATGTCACGCCATTAGTTGCTGCATATATTATCATGCTTTAATAAGGTATTCTTAAAATCATTAACTTTGGCTTGAAAAGGCATATGTGTGTGTGTGTGTGTATATTTGTGTGTGATTATATTTAATTTTATTATAATTCATTTTTGATAAGGACAACGTATGAGATTTTGTTTAAACGTAGGCGATAGCACTCAAGGACAAAGTTTGATAAACAATTTTTTTAAATGTCTACCATGAGATCACTTTTTCAGGTGAGCCTTAAGGTTAGTTAATGATGCCAAACAATTCATACCCTAATGCATTTTAATCAGCATTAGCTAATTATTAAAAGCATCAATTGTCTCGCTACATGGCAAACTAATCTGCCAGATAGATGGAGGCAATAACAACTGCACACTAAGCCATGGAAATCCTTATTCCAAGAGAGCAACAGCCAAAAAATAGGATTTAATGCAAATTGGCTTCCACATTTAACAGAAATTTGTACTACACAAGTTAAGACTATTTAAACACAATTATGTAAATTGCATGTGCTTTCTTTTATGTTTGGCATGAATAGCAGGTGTAATATACTCCTTGCTCATATTACATTCTATATAATCTGATCAATGGATTTTCTTTTCAACTTAAATGTGTAATAACACAATTTATATCAACATACTGCATATTAACACAGCCAACAAACATGTGTCTATGGAGGCTACTTAAAGTCTTTCTCCTAGATGAACTATTTATTGTAGAGAAGTAACATCTTTAGTGACAAATACAGTCATTAAAACACACACACACACACAAATAAATATATATATTAATAGAATGAAACATGTAATCTTGAAAAATACTTTAAAGGTCAAAACGTCAGTCCATTTGATGTAACACTGATTTTTGTAGCGGCAATGACAAAACCTGTTAGTGCTTTAATATATATATATATATGTATAAAAGAGAAGTATTTGAATATATTTACTAACAAAAAAATAAATACTTATCTTTTAATTGTCAATGTTTGTTTTTTATGTACAGGATTAATTCGCTTTTCAGGGAGTACAGGAAATAATTACAATATATGTATTGTAACATATGAATATGTTAACCTGCAATGAAATGTAAATCTTTAATTAGTGTGTAACGTGCCACTATGCAAATGATGAAATGACCTAACTCTCTATTGAAGCCGGTGAAGGAGAAAGGGATTATCTTCACATTTGATAATATTACAAGTATTGATGAACCAACAGAGCAAGCTCCACTCTTTGAAAGCACACCGTAGTCACTAAAGAAACCTGCTTCAGAGATTTCAAGATTAAACTGAATGGAAGCAAGTAATCCTGCTTTAGAGGATTTATACTCGTATGATTTGTAGGGCATTAACAAACCAAAAATATAAGAAAGCCTCATGCCCTAGAATAAACTGAAGGTTAACTGTCGTCTTTTAAAATGTATCCGCATCCAGCAATGATGTCAATGAAACAAAAAATATTAAGATTTCCTATGGCTCTCGGGGCTTGACATATTGATTGGTAATTTTCTAATATACAGTGTTTTTTTTCTAACTGCTAATAGATACAGTGAATTGATCATAAAAGTACAGCGATTTACTGAAAAAATTAGATAAATCACAATTTTCTTTGTCTACGGACATGTTTAAGTTTAATATTTTCAAGAGTAAAGCTACTAAATCTCATCATCTTGCTCCATTTGATGGCACGAGTCTATTAAACGCTCCAGGCCGGCCCGCAAAATGGGTCCAATATATAATGATTGACATAATTAAATATAACTTATAATTTATCTTCTCCCATTTACTCCTCCAAACAGGTAAAAAAAAAAATTTCCTCCAAGGTATGGCTAAATACCTTTCATTTACATGTGCTTACTCCCTTTTCCACCAGCAATCACATAATAATTCTAATAAAATATAAATAAGAATATAGTATTTTGATTTTGTTTGAAAATATCTTGGTTCATTTTATACAAGAATTGTGAAAAATTGAGAATATGATGAAAAAAAAATGTGTTTCAAATCTGCATAATCATTGTTAATGAAGTGTTGGAATGTAAAAAAAAACAGCTTAGTATGTGAAATTATTTAAATGTAGTATTTTTGTTTATTTAATAACTAGAAAAAGAGAAAATGTTCCTTCCTTTGTGTATGATAGTCACTTGTAAAATAAATACACACACATTCATATGCACACTAATAACCAAGCACTCATACACACCTATCTATGTGTTTTAATAGCGTGTGTGCTGTTTTTGTGTTGTGATTGTCTGCTACCAGTCTAAAACAGATGTCTTATGGGTGTTGTCACAGTGGGATTTTTTTTTTTTTGTGGGCTTTGGTATACTGAACACGTCTGAACAATTTGAACACCTTCTGTAATTAGCAATAAAAATAAAAGTGAAGATTTTTTTTTCTTTTTTCCCTTGTATGTTTAGAAAGATTCCTCCCAAATCGTCACGTGACTCTCTTAAAATAATAAGAAAAAAATATTCCTGGCTAATCATGGCAGCATCACTTATGTGTAGCTCCGCCCCTAACCAGATCATGACTGGGTCCAGGGTGGGTGGAGGACGGTGAGACCCCAACCAAGCTGCGGCGGTTCATGGGGTTTACGGTGGTTATGGTGTTCCAGTACAGTGCTCGCAAGTGCTAGGAAGCAGCGAATGACGGAGGTACCCGGTCGGGGTGCCAGGCAGTCCATCACAATGACATTTTAATTGTAGCTCCATCTCATCAAGAAGCCTCTTGTCACACCATACAGTCCCTGAACTGTCTACAGGAATATGGTTGGATTATCAACGAACAGAAGAGTGCTCTGACTCCATCTCAAGAAGCAATCTCAACAAGCAATATTCCTGGGGGCTTATATCGACAACGTAGAAGCAAAGATAAGCAGTCTAAAAAGCAAAATTCTCTCAGTTGTCCATAAAACTTCCATTACAGCCAAGGAGCACATGAGCATGCTGGGCTTGATATCCTCAACTATAGGTTTAGTCAGCTGGGCTCAATGGTACTCAAGAACTATCCAGTCGAATTTCCTGAGTCAGTTCAACAACTATCGCAACAACTGGAAATTATTAAAATTCCCCAAATTCTAAAAGATCAGTTGGAATGGTGGCTTCAGCGAGACAATCTATGGAAAGGGTTTCCAATAGAAGATCCTCCTTGGCAAGTTATCACTACAGATGCAAGCATGACGGGATGGGGTGCCCACACAGAATCAATATGGATTCAAGGCACTTGGAACCCATCAGAGAAATGCCTTCACTCAAATTTGCTGGAACTGAGGACAATTTACATTCCTATACGGAAACTCCACAGTGCTCTCAAGAGTCCTTGGCTCTCTATACGTACGGGCAACAGGGCAGGGGCTGCCTACATAAATCACCATGGAGGTACAAGAAACAAACTTATTTTACAAGTAATAACTACTCTGATGACCTGGGCACATTTCCTCAGCAGAACTTGCATACTACCAGGTGAGTGGAGTTTGAATCCCAGAGTTTTTCAAGTTCTGATGAAGAAAACTCCTTTTCACGGAACCTCTAGCTTTGGGGCAAGATGCCTTTTCCCATCCTTGGAACTTCAGCCTGGGGTATGTGTTCCCTCCCTTACCTCTGATTCCCAGGATACTGAAGCAAATCTGGAAAGAAGGTGATTATTCCAATCTGGCCCAGGAGACCTTGGTATCCCTTTCTACTGAAAATCCCACACTGTGTAATTTGACTCATAACACTCTGATTGGTTACTTAATCCACCAATCAGTGTGCTCTGTGTCATTTTACACAGCTTTGGAAAATTCCAAAGAACTTTCCCACGCTGTGTAAAATGACACAGAGCACTCTGATTGGTGGATTTCAAGCCAACCAATCAGAGTGCTGGACAGGTAAATGTGGAGACTTTATAAGTCTTCTCCCGCCCTGCAGAGCTCAGTCTGTGCGGAGCCCTCCATGAGTGAAGACGGATTTAATTTTTTTTGCGCTCCTTTTTTTTCTTTTTTTTTGCTTCGGTTATTCTGGATTTGTATTTTCCCTTTTTTGGGGATGAAAAAAGAAGATTTTAAAAAAAAGAAAACATCAAATGGTAAGTTTTATTTTTTTACAGGTACTTAGCTAGTGGTCCCCCCCTCATTATTTTTAGGGTGAGGGGGGTAGGTAGGGGTAATTATTTTGGGGGGAGGGGGTGACTAGGGGTTTGGGGACCCCTAGTCACCTGGGGGGGGCGAGGGGAGGACAGTAGGTCCCCCCCTTATTGGTATTTAGGGCACCCACCTACCGCTTTAAAAGCCCCCACTTGTGCATCGCGGGCCACAGGCTGCTCACTGTTTAATAGATATGCCCCTACTAGCTGGGTCCCATGCTGCACTGGCCAATCAAAGCCATGTCATTAGTAGACATGGCTGTGAAGGCTTCTAAGGGCACACGAGTCAAACGCTTGTTGATTGGCTGCCCTGCAGCCTTTCAAAATGCATCATTAAATCGAACACCGAACTCCAACCCGAACATACAGTGATATGTCCGAGGTCCAAAAAACATAATGTTCGGTACGAACCCGAACTTTTCAAGTGAGCTAAACTTGACGATTAGACACACAAATATCTTTGTGCTAGCTGGGATAATAAAGTCATACAGACATTTCACATCCCATCAGCACATGCAAAGGTTTAATCCTAAGGAAGTATACCCTCTATTACACAGCACAATTCTTCAAGCACTTAGGCACTAGTTAGCATGTATGCAAAAAAAAAATTCTTCCCCGAACTAGTTTACCTTTTATTCAATATAAGGGCTTTTAACCCCTTAAGGACCAAACTTCTTGAATAAAAGGGAATCATGACATTTCACACATGTCATGTGTCCTTACGGGGTTAAGATATTTTACCAATATAATACTTTTTTATTATCCTCACTTTTTAACATGGTAATCCCTAATACTGGAATCAGAAGAATATATTACTCTTAAGTATTATTGATGTGGGAATTGGTGCAATAACTGTGGTTTATTTATATGTTATAAATAAGACTCCTTCAAGACTCAATTACTCTCTGCTGACCCTTTATTTCTTATACGAGCCCCAATATAGATGCATGGACTGTAAATCAAGAACTGTACCATAAGAGAAATCGCCAGTACACAAGATGGCGATACCCATACCGGAAGTGACACAAGGACGCAACGTCACTTCTGGTTTCCAGTATACACGGCAAACACGTCTGAAAGAGGAGCGTGTGCAAAACAAAGTACACCATTGGATAACGAGTCATCAGCAAAGCCAACCAAGTGACAACTTCAGGATTTAAAAAGCAGGAAATGAAAGTAGAAGATCAACTTCGATTGAGAAATCCCTAGGAGAGGGCGAAACGCGTCTCGGAGGTCTGATCTAGCATTTGGACATCGATTGTATTGTTTTATAGTATATTTGTATATTTTTAATACTTTATTACTTTTAATAAATTTGATCATTTGATCATCACAATTCCACCTGCTGCTACTTTCATCCTGCTTTTAGTGGGTAACAAGCTGTTTCAGCCTGAGACAGGTATCTATATATTGGCTCCACAAAAGGTGAGCAAGAGACCATTTTATATTATTCTCTGCATTTTCTCTCTAGCCTTAAAATACTACACCAGAGAGATATTTCCTGTTTCTGTTCTCTCCTGAGCTTGGAAGAATGAATACAGAAAGAGGGAAGGTGTCTCCCCATACACACCAAGGTGCTTTAGATCTGAGCCAATTCATTATTTTGGCTCCAGACTTGTGAGTTTGGTGATTTTGCTATAAGTTTATTGTAATAACTCCTGACATACTTCACCATTGTACTTTCTTATTATTTTTTTACATGTTATCTTTGTCTGGGATATCCAATACCCCTGAACTATAAAGATAAGTACTATTGTCAGCGCTCCACTTTTGGGAGTTTTCTAAAGTGGATTGGTTTTTCTGCCACCCTCTTTTTAATTCTCCTATTCTTGCACTAGTTAGGATGTAATGTGATGCACTTTTACAACTGTAAATATTTACATGACTATTTACTAAAGTGAGAATTCAAATGATTTTTTTGATTTATGATCAAACTAGCCAAATTGTATGATCTAAGTCTCCTATGCATTTTTTCCCCTTTGGTTCTCTTGCGCATTGGAGCCCATGCTTCTGGGTTGTATAACCCTCACTTTAGTGAGAAAATGGTCATCTCATCATTCTGTATACATGGTATTTCAGAGCCCAAACCTTTTTATTAAACCTTTGAGTTTTTTTTTTATAATTCTTTAATTTTGTTGTGCAGATACACACAGTAGAAACCATATTTGTATCATAGCAAAATAAAAACACAAGAGCCAGTAGCAAAAAAACATGACACACAATACTAGGGTATGCTTGCGTCGCTGAAACATTTGCACTATTGAGTAGCTCACATAGACGGTGCTGTAAAATAGCGTAATCGCTGATAGTATTAATGTAACTGCACATTTTATAGTAAGGGAAGGTAGCAAAACAACCTAAGCCCCACATAAGCCTGCAAGTTGGTTGGCATTCAAAGCAAAGAACTGTAGGCATACAAGGAGCCTTGAAACTAGAAACATAACTGTAATAAAGTCACTGGAGCACACAGTTAAAACTTAAGATGTCGCTCTAATACTGCAGTAAAAAAAATGTGGGTGAGGACAAACTTGCTAATGGTCTCCTATCCAACTCCGACCTCCAGCCTGTGCTAATATAAGAAACACAAAATCTCAGTTAAGTCCAGCACCCTCTGCTCCACCAGCCCAAGGTCTTCAAATGAGCCTGCATCTTGGATCCAGCTCTCCAGTAAACCAGCAGCGGGGGCCCTGCTTTAATGCCTCCAAGGCTCCAAGCCTAGAAAAGTTGCTGTAAAGGGTCAGACCTGAATGCAAGACACTGCTTTGCAGGTTGTCGAAAGCCTTCCACCCAAAGTTGTGGGTTCTCGTCTGAGGTTAGCTGGCAGTGTATCTGTGCAGCCCATAGCTAAGTTAACAAGGCTGTCTGCAAGGCTGTCTGGTCAGTGGAGAAGGTGCATGCTCAGTGGCCATTTTGGGGTCAGGGTGCAATGTACTACAGGCTAGGATCAGCTCCCTTCCACCCCCACAGTCCAAAGGGAGAGGAACGGGACCAGCCACACATACCATCGACGATGGTGTCTGCAAGAAGATAAGGCGGGGGCTGTCCACCTCACCCCTAGTGCAAGTACACCAAAAACTTGAGTCACCCACCAGGATCTCAGAAAATCCATATTTGGCTGTAGCATTGGCACCAACAGTTGCAGTATGAGGAGATGTCAGCTTTCATGTGCCGAGGTTTAGGCTTATCTGCTAGAAATCACTTTGTGTAGCCAATACCAGAAGGAGCTAAACCATGCATCTAGACGGCATGGCGGTCTTCCCCCACTCCCGCTTTGTCTCAGTTTGTGTCACAATTACTCTGGGAGCATTTTTCAGTAGTTTAACGATTCAATGTGTCTGCTGGAATTTACAAATTAATGCTCATTGGTTCTCAGAAAAACATAACCATAGCTCACGCAGGGCTTAAAATTTCAAGTACTACATTACAAGTCGGGCTTTAAAAATAACTTGCCACAGCAAGTCTGGAGGTCCATGCTATACTCACCAGGGGTTAATTTCTACTCACCTGGTCTAAATTTTGAATCACCAATGGCTAGTGGGAAATGGATATTTTGACCTCTGCCTCGTGGGTTCAAAATCTGAACACATCTACAATACAGGTGTTGATATTGGCTGTACTTACAATAGTTACTTCAATACAGTACTTACGTTTGTATGCAGTTTATTTACATTTTGAAGCAACAAAGTGGAAACCACCTTCACATAAAGTTGAAATACAACCTGAGGAATATATCCAAAATGGAATATTCTATATAAGAATGCAATAAAATAAACAAAAGTGTAAATCAGGCCTCTCACCCCCCTGGGGTATATGTAGTATTGGACTTGATAGTAGATCCAAATATCAAAATGTCTTCAAAGAAATGGGAAAAAAGAGCCATACATGGTGAAGTATGTATAAAAATATCAAAAGGAAATTTATTGGTTGCACTTACAGACATAAAGTAGTGGTAAGCATATCTCCACTCTCAGTGGAACTGGAAGGCAGAGTAGAAAAAAATGGACACAGATCCAATTGGAGCAGCAGAGTACAGGAACAATAAATATAAATAAAACAAATAAAAGCAAGAAACAGTCCGAAAAGTTCAATATCCAACGCGTTTCGTCCGTGGTAAATGGAGGACTTCTTCAGGGATATGTGTCGATTCGAATGTGTGAGAACTTTTATACCCAATTCAATCTTCTTCAATGCCGTTCACCGGCAGCGTGTGTTCCACACTGGAACGCAAAAGCATACTTCCTGTGACGTCCTTCCGTCTGAAATGCACATGCGTGGTCGCGGAAAGAGTTCTATACATGTGTAAAGAACCAGCGCCTCAATGCGCATGCGTGGAGATCTACGTGATAGAGAAAAGTACATACACAACAGGCGAAATGTCACCATAGAGATTAGTAGAAGGTAGAAACGAACAGAAAACGGCGAAATATTGCCGCGGAATTGAGCTAGTATAGAGCTATATAATAATGCCAAAATAAAATGCATGACATTGGACAAGCAGACAAACATGTTGGGTATAGATATCCCAACACCCAGTATGGATATCACAATGACAATCACTATATATGTATATATATCCAAATGAAATACTTCCAAAGCAACATAGTCCAAAATACAGAATAGACCATATTTTAAAAGTTATTATATATTATATTATAAACTGCACATGATAATCTCAGAGCAGCATAATACAGTAAACAGATTAAACCAGCCAATATGGATAATGACCCTAATCTCAAAATGTATTAATATTATAATAAACCCATTAATATGGATTATAAATAAATAGTTATAATCAAAAAAACCAGAAGTCAATATATAAGAGTAAGAGTGTAAAAATACATAAGATGAGAGAAAAAGGAGAACACACTGAATAATAGATCAATAATATCTGCATCTAATTAAATCAGACCTAACAGGTCTATTTCAGCGTTAAGGCCATAGTGTAATGTTTTAACCCCTTAAGGACACATGACATGTGTGACATGTCATGATTCCCTTTTATTCCAGAAGTTTGGTCATTAAGGGGTTAAGGGTGTAAATCCAGAACGCTTCCTGGCGAATTAATTCTTGGAGTTTGTCTCCTCCTCTACATCCTAATGTGATGTGTTCTATACCAAACACTTGTAATTGTTCCCACTGAAAAAGAGGGCAGGTACTGCAGTGTTTTGACACGCTGTGATCCATTTTACTTCACAGCGTGTACACATGTATAGAACTCTTTCCACGACCACGCATGCGCAATTCAGACGGAAGGACGTCACAGGAAGTATGCTTTTGCGTTCCAGTGTGGAACACACGCTGCCGGTGAACGGCATTGAAGAAGATTGAATTGGGTATAAAAGTTCTCACACATTCGAATCGACACATATCCCTGAAGAAGTCCTCCATTTACCACGGACGAAACGCGTTGGATATTGAACTTTTCGGACTGTTTCTTGCTTTTATTTGTTTTATTTATATTTATTGTTCCTGTACTCTGCTGCTCCAATTGGATCTGTGTCCGTTTTTTTTCTACTCTGCCTTCCAGTTCCACTGAGAGTGGAGATATGCTTACCACTACTTTATGTCTGTAAGTGCAACCAATAAATTTCCTTTTGATATTTTTATACATACTTCACCATGTATGGCTCTTTTTTCCCATTTCTTTGAAGACATTTTGATATTTGGATCTACTATCAAGTCCAATACTACATATACCCCAGGGGGGTGAGAGGCCTGATTTACACTTTTGTTTATTTTATTGCATTCTTATATAGAATATTCCATTTTGGTATTTCAACTTTATGTGAACGTGGTTTCCACTTTGTTGCTTCTTGTTTTCTACTTTGGTGTTAGTGAGGTTCACCTGGAACCATTTTCAATTTAGCAGATCTATTGCTTGTGGTTAGTGGGTATACTACTGTTCTGTCACTTTGATTATTTACATTTTGAGACTGTATTACTGTAGTTCTGTACCTTCAATATACATGCAGACTATTTCAATGTTACTTCCATGCTCTGAAATTGATAGAATATGCAATTATGTAATCCCCTCTACTGAACAAGGATATACACATTACATGTACTGATTTTATAATTATTAGTTCCTTACTGTACAAAATGCAATAATGAAGTAAAAATATTATCAATGCATAACAATTTTCACACCCCTGCTTTGCACTGAATAGTTTGCTGACATGTCCCTTTATGATTAATAGCCAAAGCAATTAAAGGGTTCTATCCCCAGGGTATACAGTATAGGCTGCTGTTGTCATAATATTGAATTAAGAAATATCAACTACTTTGTCATTTCACATTAATAAGGTGAACATCTGTCTGTTAGCGAACAAACTTGCTGACATGCAATTTGCTACTGGATTCTCCATGAATATAATGAAAACATTGCAGTTAAACTTAGAAAGACATTGTAGGTACACTAAGCATTAAACTTGAACTTGAATGTATACATAATAATGTGCTACTTTGAAGAACAAGTTTACTTATATATTTTATTATTTATTTCATGTTGTACCTTTCAGTTTCATTGATGTGTTTCAAATTACTTTGATTTATGTTTCTTTTATGTTCGATTTATGTTAGTTTCTATTCACCATCCCCAAAGAGTGTTTCATGCACATCAAAATGCATATAATGTTTCCTCTATTGAAACATTTGTTTCACAGTTTTGTTTATAATTAACACTCTACACCAGGCATAGGCAACCTTTGGCACTCCAGATGTTTTGGACTACACCTCCCATGATGCTTTGCCAGCATTATGGGTGTAAGAGCATTATGGGGGATGTAGTCCACAACATCTGGAGTACCAAAGGTTGCCTATCCCTGCTCTACACCATGTCATCATAGATCAAATATAAAACATTGCATGCACATTGTACAAATTAGAAGTAGGACTTTATCTGTGATTCCCATTTCTACATGTCTCTTGGATATAGACAACCTTCGTGAATCAACAGTTCTAGAGTACATCTTAAAAATATAAAATATCAATTTAGCTCTATATGTAGCAATACCAACCAATGATTCACTTCTTCAGTGCTCCAGAATTTCCTTTATTTCATCAATGATCCATGACACACTTACATTAAGTTACAGCTGCTGAGTATGATCATGCGATGTGTTGCTTGATCAAAGGTTCTTTTTTAAACATCAAGTTTTAGCCACTCGAGAAATATAGTCATAATTGAACAAATTTCTAAATATCCCAACATTAGTATACATATTTGAGCCATCACACAATAGCTATAGCAATGCACAAGATTTATGTTGGACAGGAAATGACTGCATGGTCTTCTGATGGGACAGAAACATTATGCAAAATATGCTCTATAATATAATGCATATAATGGACTGTTTAAGTAGTATAGCAATTCTGTATTAAGGACAAACAGCTAGAAAGTTGCCTTGTTGAGGTTTAAAGTGCAAAAAACACGGAATCCAAGCTGCTTGAAGAAAATGTTGGTTTCCTGTATTTCCACTCACTCCATTTTATTAATCAAGTTCATTCCAACTGTTTAAAACAAGAACCCATTTAGAAATAAGGAAAGTTTTTAACCAGGGCTCTCAAACTTATATCACCTTAACAGTCATTTTGTCTTCTCCAGTGGAAATTTCTATAAAAACTCTAGACTGATCAGACATTTTCTTAAAGGGTTACTCCAACATCCATGACCACTTCTGCTTTTTGAAGGGATCATGCAATAAGGAGTCTGGCCATGCAGCATTGTAGCTTGACACAGTGCACATCCAGAGCCATTTGCACCTGTGTGCCGGGTACTAGTTACATCCCCAACACGTGATCTGGGCTGCTTAATTTTTTGTGCTGTAGCCTTCCTCCTTGCAGCCCTTTTGTCTCCCTCTATCCTCTGTTACATTTTTTATCTCCCTTCTTATCTCCCTTCCCACCCACCCAACCCTCGCCAGCTCAGAGCATGTGCATGCACTCAAGCCAGCTAAATGGACCTCAAGACTTCAGGTGTGAAGTCAGAATAATTATTCAATCTTTAAAAAATTTTTAGAAGGGTTGAAGTAAAAAAAAAATTCTGTCACATCAAATCATGTAGCTTGTGTCCCATGTAGGGGAAATGCTACATAAATTCTTGTTGTTATAATTGCTATAAGATATAATTCAGCAGAAAGTATAGTTGTGAAGTTTACCAGTCTCAAAATTAATATTTTATGGTAATACGCACAGTGAAATCTACCATTGTCAGAACATCCATGCTTTAACATGTCATGGGTACCATGATTCCCAGCAGGATGCGGAATCAATTATGTGCTGGTTGTAAGTCAATTAATTATCTGCAGAGGGCATCCTACACAACCGTGTTTAATTAATTGATTTCCCTACAGCAACTTGTGGATATTATGCTTTGATGTGCAGTGTTTTTGATACATCATCTATCAAGACATAAATGAAATATTTGACAACTTTTATGTCTGTGAATTGTAACCACACAATCACATGGACTACATGGATTACAAATAAGAAAAGATCATAAAAAACATTTGTGATAAATGAAAGAGGTGGCAAAAGCATTACAGGAAACATACAAGTTTGTGATTATTACCTACTCAATCTTCCCACAGATGTCACAGCATTAAAACGTAAAAGATCATAATGAGAATCACTGCTTTTTTTTGCAGCCCAAGAATTCCAAAGGGGGAAGTGGTGTAATAAAAAAGAAGAAAAATATCTTAGTTCACTGTTTTTCCTTTTATGGTAGTACTTGAAATATACTTCCAAAGGCATTTAGCAGGAACAATAAAATAAATCACTCACCTATTGGCCAGCAGAAAAGATTTCGGACAGGCATCCAGGCCCTCTGGGTAGTTGGATTAGATTGCTTGCTGAGTGGTCTGCTAATGACATAGGAAATGTTGAATCATTATGAGAACATGCTGAGTAAAGAAGAATTGAAAAGTAAAGGCAAAAGAAACATATTTACAGTTTTGTTCCCTTTCCTTTATAATGACAATAAATAGAAATTACACCTTGCATTTCTGCTTGTGATTGACTGAATAATGACCCAGCTGGGTATTTTATAACCTATTATGTCCATTTCTCCTGCATTTTATTTTGTAAATGCTACACTTAGCATTAAAGGTGCTTTCAATCAAACATATGCTAAAATGTAATTTATAAGTTCTTATTGCCTTGTAATGTTATAATCATATTCTTTTTCTCATTTCAAGTCCATATTTTAGATTGTACAGCAATGGAAAAAGTTGTCTTGAATGTCTGAATGAGCCGTTTTCAAATGTTACATGCTATACAAAGTCTTTCTTTAAGGCGTACATGCAAAGGCTTGAAAAGTTTTTAAATTAGTACTTCACATCTAATGTTACATTTAAAGTGAGACTAATATGAAGGGAACTAAATGCAGCTGCATTTGTGAATATATTAATAGCAACACTTATTTTATTTTAAATAAAAATGTTATTCCATTTTCATTCTTTTGACAAGTGGAGTACATCCGAACGGAGTGTTTCAAGACTTCTTCTTGAGTCCAAATAAATTCTCTGAGTTTTTAGAAACTGCATATATACATTGTGGGTTATTCATAAAGAACATTTATGGGACAAAGATCGAAATTTGAAGAATCAGCAGGAACATTCCAAAGTACTCCATAGTGATTACTCTACATTTAAAACTGAATTGGAAGAATAATTAGCCTTTTTGTGGAGCATAACCTCAATATTTCATGTCAGTTACTGTCATATAAATATAAATGTAATGACCATCATGTTTATTTTTCCAGCTAATCCCAATGGTATTGGATTATGTTCCTGTATGTGTCTGTGGAATGCTTTGTTGAATTCTTATTCCAACTTTGACCTATCAAATACTAAACTAATGCAACATTTATAGACATTAGTTTAGTAGTAGTAGTCGAGTTGTTCTTCTAGTCTTCTTAATACAGCTGAAGTAGATGTCATTCCACTTGATTTATTTTGTGTTTCTTTTTAGAGAACTGTGAGAGTGAGGCATAGTGCCACATGGAGTTATTTTCTGAAATATATATTTTATGAAAAACAAGCCATCCCTCAAATGTGTCTTCCTCCTACATGGGATGCATATATACTCAAGGTCTCTTTTTTGAACAATTCTGTGTCTATTGAATGAGTGATTAGTGAAGAGTTGAACGGCATTTGGAAATATCATCAATTTAGATTTTTTTTTCCCCAAACTGGCTATTTTGCTGTAATGTTTGCAATTCTCTCGCCAATCTATCACAATACACTGTTTAGTGAACAAATATATCTCTCTTCAATGTTATACATTTTCATATTGCTCTCATATCATTCCTTTAAAACCAAAATGAAAATTAGGACCATAGACAATATCTTAGTGTTGTGTTTGTGAGTGCAACGTCTGAGTGATTGTGTGCACGTTTTTCATTTCTCCCCCTTCTGCCTCCTCATCCTTAATACACTAAAACTAAACTTAAAAACAATGTGAAATATAAAAAGCACATAACAGCAAACCATGTTTTTTTAGAAGATTAATCATATTTTGGGTTTCTGGAGATATGTATAAATTATTAGTGGGTTCAGTCTTGTGGTTTCTTATGTTTTCTCCAGAACCATAACACATGGTTCACTATCATATGACTTATATATTACATTAAATTTGAAGGCTGGTGTTAATTTTAGCACTATACCCTTTAGTCTGTGGACCACTAAATTTACTCAATGGAACTTAACTTTCTTAAAGAGACACTGCAGACCCCCTAAACAACTTTAGCTTTCTGAAAAGCTTTATGTGTGAAGAGCGTGTCCTCTTTTTTTCGTTTTGCAAAAAATGTAGATATCAATTAAAATTGACACTTTTATAAATTAACCCAGTAACCCCCTTGGCTTTCAAGCAGACAACAGGTAATGTTACTTCCTGGTTTCATTAGCTCAATGCAGCTGAGCTCAAGAGGCAGCAATTATCCAGAGCATCTGACATTCAAAGACTTTACATTGAGCTGCATTGGGCAGTGATTGGACAGTCACATACAGTCTGGGAGTGTTTGGAAAGGGAAAGAGATTGCAAAGGCAGCACAAAATATATCCCCAATAAATAATACATTATTAAATGCATGCACGTTTTCATGTGGGGTATATCTACTTAACAGTGATTTTGAATTTGGGCTGTGGAGTGTTCCTTTAGTTACCAAAAATGGTCCATATTATCATGGCAATCTGGTCTTTATTATATAAGAAAATTGAAAAATATTAATAAGAACAAAATTTAACTTGGAAAAGTACGTCCAGATTACTCTGGTTTCCAAGTACGCCCTGTTACTATTACCCAATTTAATGGTACTTATTTTATCTACCTTGGAAGGATAAAGGGCTGGTAAAAGCAGTGCTGTTTGGAGCTGATAATGTTTCATAAACATTACTTAGTTCTTAATGGGTTAAAGTCCAGTGTAAAGCATACATGTGCAATGTACAGAAGGCTAGACTTTTGCACCTAAACAATGAGTTATTTGATTTTACTTTCTTTCTGTTTACAAAAGTATCAATATTAGCAATTGCTGCAAACACATTGCTTCACTATTAGAAGTATTAAATCCACACTTATGATGACATAAAATAGATAATTTTTAATCTGTTTTTGTTTAAAACTCATAGTGCAGGAGTTAGCAACCAATGGCACTCAAGGTGCCTTTGTACTGCACACATGACTGGCAAAACCAAACAGGCTGGGGAGATCTGAGGCTTTCCTATCACAGGTTCCAGTGGGATTTCTTAAAATATCTGCTATCGCAAACCAAACTGTAGAGCAGTCCTCAATTTACTCATTGCAGCACTTGGAAGATGTGATTTCCTCCCAGAACTTTTGAAGGGGGGAAATGTAGTTGAGGAGAGCAACTGTCAACAATCACCGTGACCTGTAAATGGTCATCATGGTTCACACTGGATCCCATGGAAGCCACCCTCACAGCCAGAAATGCACACACAGCTGCAGAAGAAGCCTCTCCACTTGCAAATAATACAAACAAACCACACACAAAAACATACGGCACCAACAAACACAGCAGCATTGACAAACCACCCATATGCACATAACTCCCCAAACAGTCACCCACATCTCCAAGCAATCCTCACACATAACCCTGGCACCACACACACAATTCAACATATCACCCGCACACAATCCCAGTACCGCCTCAGCCACAGCCCACATTCACACACAACATGATAAAGAGTCCATACCCATGTGTCACACAAAATACAACAAACTGCTCATGCTCATACACAATAATACACAGTCAACATCTGCACAAATGCAGTCCTGCAAAGCAACTGCAGCACCCATGTACAACACAAGCAGAATATGGCAACATACAAGCAAGTTAATTTAAAAAAAATTGGAACATAAAAGTCTTATTTTTGCTTCCCCTGTCCAAGTGGCTATCAATTAGATGAAGTTGCAATATGTAAACAGCACCATTTTTTTTTTTTTTTAGAAATGACACAGTTTCAAATGCACACAAAATGCAAAACTGCATTTATACCTCAAAATCACTTTATTAAAATAAAGTGATTTTGGTGCTTAGAATGTCCCTTTAAGAATAGTATTTTTTTTTAATTCTTTATTTTTCTTGTGCATAGATTGACAACAAGCGTGTAGAGCCACAACAGCTTCTACAAGCATTTCCATAACATTTCACAGTGTGGCAGTGAAGACGGCACATTTTTATATTATATGAAGATAGCAAGCTCTTAAACATCGTTTTTGTGATAAAACACTTTAGGTTGGACATGCATAAAACAGATCTAGTTATAGGATGTATATAGTCGATTAACTGCGCGTTTTTAAGTATAATTGTCGCTTAGCAATTATGAAGTATAAAATAAAAAAAAAAGAAAATGAAAATAATAAATAAAAATAAATAAATAAATAAATCAAGTCATTTACGTTCGTGTTAAACTGAAGTTTGAGACAATAGTAGTGTGAACGCATTAGCTTAATGTATATGCATATTACTATTTATCATATATAAGCTCACTGTTGCTTATTGTGAGATATGCAAGTCTCGTGCTGAGCTTATTAAGAAACAAAACAAAAAAAAACATAGAATACGCTAGATGTACGCATGGTATAGATTGAAGCTTAAAACCTATTAATAACAGCGTGGATAATGAAGGCCTGAGACTCAATTATGTAAAATGGCTTACATGTCTGGCATTGATCCTTAAAGATTTGGCTAGCCACTTATACTCATACTGCCCTGCCAAGGCTTAGGTAACTAAAACTAGCATGGCTAAGTTAAAAAAAAAAAAAGTATAAACGAAGAGAGAAAACATGAGTTGGTACATACAACCAGGTGAGTATAAAGGTGATATGCACATCATAAATTATGCTGTGGTAAGTATGCTGTTTCACCGTATTAGTTAAGTCCCATAAGTGTTGCAGACAGTATGCCTAGTACGGCCATGGGTGTCGCAGCCAAGCAGCAGGCATGGGGTGTGGGCCCAGAAGCCTGTTCAAGTCGTGTAGGACCTGTTCCTGCCCTCCTCGGCATCCCCGCCAGGGTCCCACTCCCCGGCCCAGGTACTTGCACAGGTAAGTAGGCGCTGCCACACACAAAGAGGCTGTCCCTTAACTGAGTCTTGAGTGCACCTTTCGTGAGTCTCGTGCCCGCAGTGGAAAGGGTAACAGGCCACTGGAGCAGATGGGTTACGTTGTGGCATAGTGTGTTCAGATGGCCAATTTTGGAGCAGTCCGGCCCGGCCCGGTGCTGATGTCCGGCCCGGTGCTCTCGTGGTACTCTGTGCTCTAGATTTCTTTCTCGGGTTGCGGTGAGGAGTGCGGGTGTTGGCAGGCTAAGCTTGTTTTGGTGGATGAGGCCAGGTCAGGTCCCGAGTGGCCAGCTGCCTGTAGCGTTGCCTCCGCTTTCCCTCCAGCCTCCCTGTGGCTTGCTTGAGGTCCGCCTGACCTAGATTCTTGTCTGTTCGTATTTTGCTTTGGGTTAGTGCGGTATTTGGCCCAGAATGCATCAAAGGCCTTGGCAATACCATCTTCCCGGGTGGCCCACAGCTTGGGGGTTTGGAGTGAGATGAGCCTCGGTTCGGTGGCCATCTTGGCTCCCTCCATGTCGGAGTCCGGCTCTGCTGGGCCGCTCTGGCTAGGATGGGGTGAGTATGTCTGCGCCTTATGGGGGACCGGGATGACCCCCGCCGGTCCATAGGGGGGAGGGTGGGAGTGATTGTGGCCTCCATGGTCGGCCTGAGTGCAAGGAGAGCGGCCGTCTCCCCCCGCCTTGGCCTCCCATAGGCCGCATGTTTGCACCATCGTGGAGCTGCTGACCGCTGGCGGACTTACTTCATGCACCGCGTCCCCGGGCTATGTACGAGTGCCCAGTAGGTGAGTGGAGCCGTGTGCAGTTAGTTTTGGGTGGTTAATCAACAATTTGCTGGTTTTGGGCCCGGAGCTCGGGCAGCATGCGACCGTCCGCTCCAGCAGTCAGGCTCCGCCCCCCTAAGAATAGTATTATTATTATTTAGAATATATTTCACAGGAAGTTACAGGCAGTATAGTCATGCTAACAATTGTATATTTATACACAGAGTGTGGAGACTACGTTATGATTAAGCCCTTCTGTTCTGTAGCATGTCATAAGTCAGGCTAAAAATGACATTGTAATGAACAGACACTTCACTCTATATATCATCCTTTAGAAATTATTCATTGCTCCATTCATTGAAGTACATTAAGTGCTGTATGTGGTACATATGTCACTTTTATTGTAGTTTGCTAATGGCAATGTTTATATAATTCTTGCAACTCAACAAATTTTTGCCCCATGTGTAATCCAGCACTGAATCAATACAGCAAAACATTTCCAATGCACAAGTGTACTTTTAAAATTGTATCTGTTGTTGTAAGCAAAAAATGTAGATATAGATTACAATTACTGTATATGAATTTATGATTCTCTCTCTGATATATTTCACAAAGTGAAATGTCTATTTTAGGAACATAACGCAATCAAGGATTACTAGGGAAATCATAAGACAACGTTTTCAAACGTATTTGATAATTTATTCTTCTAATGTAAGCTGTTATGCTATATTCTTTAATGGAAGAATATGTGTTCCTAATGCTATAGTGCCCTAGTCAATATTTAGGTGGACAGGCCCCAGCTGCAAGGGTTAAAAAGGCGAGTTTACTTACCTTTTCTCTCTCTTGCAACATTGGTCTCCAGTGTGCCTCTCCACCTCTTTGGCAGAGATCATTGAAATCAATGAGCTCAGCTATTGCAATACTTTCACATAGAAAATCATTGGAGGGTTAGTGTGCATGCTCAGCAAAATGCCAGGCTGTGCCAATCATATGGTTTCTGCTATTTCTTTCTTAAGCACGTTTGACATTCACTTTCAAGACTTCTCTAGGGCTGCACCGTTCCTATGGAACTCCCTTCCCTGTTGCGTTAGTCTCTCACCCAGTCTCAGCTCCTTTAAAAGATAATCAAAAACTCACTTCTTTAGGAAATCATGTCAATTAAATTGTTAATAGCTTTCCCTGCAACTGTGTCATCCCAAAAAACTAGCCCTTCATTGAAACTATTTTAGTAACCTAATTTTGGTGTACATGAAATATATCTTACACTTACCTCTTGTGCTACTACACCCCACTCACTTTTAGAATGTAAACTTGTTTGAGCATGGCCCGCAACACCCTCTGTTCCTGTGCATCCAAGTTGTTTTGTTGCAAATATTTGACTTTTAGTCCTCCTATTATACAGCTCTGTGGAATTTATTGGTGCCTTCTGAATAATACTAATTAAAATGTGACCCTTTCTTAAACTGATTTGTTTGATGGATGAAAGATCACAAAATACTTCACAATGCTAGCAAATATATTGTTTCTCATTGAATTATAATGATAAGTATATCCTTATCTAGCTCATTCCTATTGTTCTTGTTGCCTGGTAAAATATTTCTCTTTATAGTTTTTCTGATATCTTTGTGTAACCTAGAGGTTCCTGAAAATATATTAATATTTTTAGTTTCTGAATGGTGCTGAACTGCATATGCTGAAGTATCTTTTTGCTGATATAGCTATAGTTTGACCAAAGGATGTAGGTCCATACCAACAGTCAAAGACCCAAGTAATTACTCAAGTATGATATATTCAGGGCCAGTGCTTCCTATAGATGCCTTATGCAGATGCCTAGGGTGCCCCTGTGACGAAAGCACCTTCGTCACTGGAATTTGGAGACGCCTGCTTGCCAGCCTCTTGCCCAAAGACTATGGGCCCTGCAAAAAGACATGTTAAAAAGTGGCTTCCATGGGAAAATGTGCCTCTTCCCCTCCCCCTTTTTCCTGTCCTATTGTTTCCCCAGAAGGGTGTTATCCCAGGGACACTGCCAAACCAGTTTAAACTGGCTGCTTTGTCCCTCCTCAATCTCTCCTCAGCCCTTGCTATTGTCTGACCCCATCCTTCCTGGTACTATAGTGCACTTTTAACATTGAAAATAGACTGACCCTGATAGCTAAAAGCCAAGGACCTAATTATGGACAGATTTCTGCTGAACGGTCGGTGTAAACACTTGAACCCTATGGTAATTCGACTATGTTCGTGGGGTCTGAGCGCTGTTTGGATATATTGAGCGCTCAGATCCAAGCTATGTGGGGGTTCAGTTCTGTGGAATATAAGTTATGTATTTTAGTGTGTTTTTTTGCAGGTTTAACTTAGAGATAATTCTGTACTGGAGATAATTTAGTTTATTATAGCAACTTAAGCCAATTATCTCCAGGATAGAGAGGAGGGATTTTACTGTTTGTGTGGGAGTGTTTCACATTGTATTATATTTGGTTGGCTACTGTAATTGTATTTCAGTCTTCCACAAGGTACCTGTGGGATTATCCCTTGCTGGAGGACCTGCATAAAAGGCCAAGCTGTGGCTACCATTAAACAGATCATCTTGTACCTTCATGAAGTTTCGGCTCATGTTTGCGGGATTGGAGAACTACACTCTGGGGATTGCTATAATCATTATACTCCCCAGGGTATAATCACTAAGCTCTGGTAAGGGCTTGTTCCTGTTCCTGCTCTCTGGATTAAGAGAGGTCTACCTACTAGGAGCTGGACCCTGGTCTTGGGTCCAGAGTGGGCAGAAGAGGGCGAGACCCCAACCAAGCTGCGGTGGTTTGTGGCGTCTGCAGTGGTTATGGTGTCTGTTGGAGTGCTTGGAGCCCTTGGGAAGCACTAGGAGCATCCGTCAATGGAAGGTACCCAGTCGGGGTGCCAGGCGTTCCATTACAGCCCCTTAAGAAGGATTGCCGCCAGGAGCACTGGCTCATCAAATGCTGCAGCTGCCTGAGCACTCTATCAAGAGCCTCAGGCGGCAGCAGCACTGCCCAGGCCGGCGCGTCCATTCGAACGTACCGGCCTGGGGGCGCAAGATATGAGGGATCGGCAGGAGGGAAGAGCACAGCACTCCCTCCTGCCAGTCCCTCAGTGCAGCGTGGCCCAGCTCTGGTCCGTGGTACAGGAGCATCTGTTTCCTGTACCCGGCAGCACTGACAGGAAGTGCTCGCTCAGTGAGCACTTCCTGTCAGTCCAGCGGGTACAGGAAACAAAAGCTTTTGTACCGCGGACTGGAGCGGAACTTGGCCATGCTACACTAGAGGTAGAAGGCACAATTGGGAGAGAAGGGGGAGGAGAGACCACCTGTGGAGGGGGGGGAAGGAGAGACCACCAGGGGAGGGGAGGGGAGGGGGGGAAGAAGAGACCACCAGGGGAGGGGAGGGGAGGGGGGGAAGGAAAGACCACCAGGGGAGAGAGGAGAAGATATCACCGGGGGCAGAGAGAGAGGAAAGACCACTAGGAGAGGGGGGGGGAGACCACTAGGCAAAGGGTGGAGAGGAGAGACCACTAGGGAAGGGGGGAGAGCAGAGACCACTAGGGGAAGGGGGGAGAGGAGAGACCATTAGGGGAGAAACGGGAGAAGAGAGACCACTACGGGAGGGGGGGAGAGGAGAGATCACTAGGGGAGGGTGGGGACAGGAGAGACAACTAGCAGAGGGGGGCACAGGAGAGACCACTAGGGGAGGGAAGGGGAGGGGAGAGGAGAGGAGAGACCAGTAGGGGTAGGGAGGAGAGACCACTAAGAGGGATAGGGGAGAGGAGAGACTGCCGGGGGGGGGGGGGGCAGAGGAGAACAGAGACCACTAAGGAGGGGAGAGGAGAGACCACTAATGGGGTGGGGGAGAGGAGAGACCACTAAGGAGTGGGTGACAGCTTTAAGGGACAGTAGGAAGAGCTCTAAAGGACAGGGGGTAGGAGAGAGCACTAAGGGACAGGAGGGGAGAGCAGCAAGGGACAAGAGGGGAGAGCTCTGAGGGACAGGGGGAGGAGAGGAGACCACCAAGGGACAGGGGGGGTGAAATAGATTATTAAGGGATAGGGAAGTTGAAGACAAACAGAGAGGCTAAGGAAGGGGGAAGAGAAGCACAAATGGGCTGGTTGGTGGAGAAAGAAAAACACAGAGGGGCTCGGGAGGAAGACACACAAAGGGGCTGGAGGGAGTAGGACACGCAAAGAAGTTGGGTGGATGTAGGAGACATACAAAGAGGGGGATAAGAGTCAAACAAGGGGCTTGTAAGAGATACACTAAAGAGAGATGTAAGACGCAAAATATAAAAAATATATTTACAAAATAAATATAATAATAAAAATAAAGAGCTGCTCCCCTCTCCGCCCCTATCCTATCCCACAAACTCTCTATTTCATCATACATACACACATTGCATCCCTATAAATACACAGAAACACACAATACATCCCTACACACACACACACACACACACACCATGCTTCCCTTGCACACAGAGAAACACACAATGCATCCATTACACACAAAGAGAATGCAGACTTGCACACATACACAGAAACACACATGCATCCCTTACACACACACAAACACACACTGCTTCTCTTACACACACTCAATGCACCCCTTACAGACACACACACTGCATCCCTTACATACACAGAAACACACCTTGCATACCTTACACATACAAACACATATTCACACAATGCTTCCCTTTCACACACAATACATCCCTTACAAACCTAACACTGCTTTCTATCCCTTACACAAAAACACACTGCATCCACTACACAAACACACACACACACACACACACTGCATCGACTACACAAATTGGTATCCCTATACACTACATTCCATAAGCACACACATTAGATCCTCTACAATAACACATAACACATCCCCTACACACTCCACACCCTGTGAGCGAACTCATGTGTGGAACGTGTAGGTGGACTTATGCTGCTTCCCGTTCCCCCAGAACATTAATTTTTGTGACCAAAGT
Source organism: Pelobates fuscus (assembly GCF_036172605.1). Taxonomy (NCBI): domain Eukaryota; kingdom Metazoa; phylum Chordata; class Amphibia; order Anura; family Pelobatidae; genus Pelobates; species Pelobates fuscus. The sequence goes on from NC_086319.1 coordinate 119,142,918, forward strand.
TAAAAACAGCCTTCAGAGAGCCTATTCTACACCAGACCACTGGAGCCAGACTGCAGTCAGAGCCCGTCATTATCCTCATCTGGTTGTAAGTAATCTCTAATTTACCTCACATTAAAGGGACACTGTAGTCCCCACTGCAGCTTAATGGAGTGGTTCTGGTGTCTATAGCCTGTCCCTGAAGAGGACACTGTTTACACATATGTCATATAATGTAGGAAGAGCATTGTGATGTCACATGGTGGGCAGCGTATATAGGGGGGCGGCAAATTTTTCTTTTGCCTAGGGCGGCAAAAATCCTTGCACGAGCCCTGGATATATTTGACTTTGGTAGTGTAGTTGGTCTTTCATGGGTCAGTTTTTGCACAGCATCACAGTAATATATATGAGAAATGGTTCAAGATGTCAGAGAATAGCAAGGAAATATTGAGGCTAATCAACAAAGCCAAGGGAAAGAATGCCCGAAAATGGGAATGTAACAAGAACAAGAATAGGAACGCGGCACCAACTCTGTAAGGAACAGTCATACAATGAATCCTTCTGGGGTTTCTAAAATGATACATAGATGTACATTGGTGGTAAAATACAGTGAATATGTATGGCTTGTTTGCCATTAATAATGCATTATGAAAGATCCAACAGGAAACTGTGAACACAATAAAATCAGTTCTGTTTGTAACTGATTAGCAATAGTGATGTCCCGAACTGTTCGCCGAACTGTTCGCGAACTGTCCGCTGGCGAACAATAGCGTGTTCGCGTTGGGCGAACATATGCGATTTCCGGTCCGCCCCCTATTCGTCATCATTGAGTAAACTTTGGCCCGGAACCTCACAGTCAGCAGACACATTCTGGGAGGGAGGGTCTGCTGCTGATTGGCTGCAATGTGTCTGCTGACTGTGAGGTTCCGGGCCAAAGTTTACGAATAGGGGGCGGACCGGAAATCGCATATGTTCGCCCAACGCGAACACGCTATTGTTCGCCGGCGGACAGTTCGCGAACAGTTCGGCAAACAGTTCGGGACATCACTAATTAGCAACAAAGTCAGTGGCAAGAAACTTGAAGAACATCTGAAGAATGTCCTTCTAGTCGCTGAGTGACAGCCACTAGAAGTGTTACTAGGCAGCATAGCTGAGCCTGCAGGGACAGGCTATAGATGCTAAAATCAATACATTAAGTTGTAATGGTTCTACAATGACTACAGTTTCACTTTAAATGAATATTGTTTCATGTTGAATCTCTTATTTATATAGTGGTCTATACATCTAAATAACAATTCACAGGCTGAAGTGAGAAATAGAAAAATTATCTGATTCAACTTTTTTCTAAAAAGGACTTTTCTGACCTAACATTTGCAAATCAGTTATCAACTCTTTCAAACAGATGTCAACTATTCTGACTTGTCATCCTTTGCTTATTATGTGTACACAACACGTAAACAATAAAAATTTATGAAAATGTATTTTATTGTACACTTTTGTTCCAAATGCAACTAGAACAGTGTATAAACCATCATTCTCTCACAACAAAAGTATTTTTAAATGTTATGCATCAACAGGGCTCTTACAGTAAACAATAAGTTCCATTTATAAGAAAGGGCACAGTTGAAGGTTACCAAATGCCATTCCCATTCAAATCAAATTCTCCTTTTCATATTTTAAATTTGAATATTTATGGAAGTCATGTATCATCATTCTTTAAACCTGCATTATTTCCTGTATGTCAAGGGTTATAGTTTACAATTCAAAAAGTCTTTTGAGTATGGTAATGAAATGTTCCCTTAAAAAAGTCTATAAAGAACAATGAGTGTTTGTACAAAGTTTAAGAAGAGGAGAACATTAATCACTTTTCTGATTAGAAAATGCATGCAGAAAGTTTCCATAAAAACACACACATTAACAAAACAGATTATTCAATATTTGTCTTGTTTAACAAGACCTCACAGACCTTTTTTCCAAGTTTTTAGTTAATAGAAAAAAGCAAGATTGGAGTTAATTTCAATGAAATTTGCATAACAAATACTAAGCAATGTTTGAATATGATACAAATGCCTTTGATTGTATAATTGTGAACTGAAATCGTACATTGCTATAGCTCTGACCCAGCATGTAACATAGTCTCTAGGAATGCACTCAAGTATCATTCTCAGAAACAAAATCAGTTTTATAATTAACCTCCTACAGCATTGTTAAATATGAATCATTTACAGAATTGTTTACTTAGGTTGCACTAACAACCGTAGAATGAGAAAATTTGACAAAGGTGCCAATGAAAAAGATGAAAAGTTGCTGATATAGAAAGACTTCTAAAAGCTTAGATTTTTATTTATTTATAGATTTTTATATATTGATATAGATAAGTGCATATATATACAAAATATCAAATATTACTTTACCAATGTGCAGAGAGAGACCGTTCACCCAGCCGTCCGAACCCGGAAGTGTCTCGGAGGACCACGTGACCGCCCGCGATTACATCAAACAAACGTAAGCGTTGCCTAGCAATGGTAGTATACAGTGAATGCCGTGCTACCTGAGCTGTGTACAAACAAGTGCCGGCATAGTGAATAAGTATTTAACCATAAAACCATTAAACAGATGGAGGATGCAAAATTCTAACTTCATAATAATAATCATAATTAATTAAGCCCACATTATTAAGGACATGCACTGATCCCAGAGAGAAACTATAAACTCTGTGAAAACTCAGTGTTTATCATAGTGTGCCGAAAAACAACGTGGTGCAGTGAAAAAAAGATGAATCCAAAATGTAAAGTTACATCTAACAAGGATCAATGACAGGTCCAATGCTACTTAAAAATCCTATGTAGCAATAATGAATCTAAACAAAATATATCACCAAAATTATTGATATCAAATCAAGCTCATAATTAAAAGCTAATTAGAAAAAACATTTTTTGTAATCATCAGGTATTGCACCTCAATGTAAACACTATATAATTCATCTTAAGATACAGCAATTTGACAAACTAAATGAAATAAACAATACTAAATCTACAAAGTAGATAAATAGGAATAACAGAAATACTACACCAAGCGGTGAATTATAGGCATAAGTGAAGTAGCCAGACATAAGTGTCTTGAAGATAGATTGCCACACACCTGTACTTACAAGATATATTACAAGAACATAGAATATACAATTTGCTCATTTAAGCCTCTGGGCACCACCGTAAGTTCTTTAAAATTCCAAAGAACTTTCCCACGCTTGTAAAATGACACAGAGCACTGTGATTGGATGGCTCAAAATCCATCCAATCACAGTGCTCTGTGTCATTTTACAAGCGTGGGGAAATTCCAAAGAACTTCCCACGCTTGTAAAATGACACAGAGCACTGTGATTGGATGGATTTCAAGCCATCCAATCACAGTGCTCTGTGTCATCTTACAAGCGTGGGAAAATTCCAAATAACTTTTCCACGCTTGTAAAATGACAAAGAGCACTCTGATTGGCTTAAACCCACCAATCAGAGTGTTCTTAGCCTAATTGCAGGGCGGGGCAAGGCTTCCCCCGCCCTGCGGAGCTCAGTCTGTGCGGAGCCCTCCATGGGTGAAGATGGATTATTTTGTTTGCGCTCGGGTTTTTTGTTTTTCGTCGGGTTTTTTTTTTTGCGCTCGGGTTTTTTATTTTATTTTTAATTCGACGGGTATGATGGTTTTTTATTGGGCCTTTTTTGGGGCTGAAAAATGAAGACCAGTTTAGGTCTTTCAGCCTTTTAGTAGATAGCTCCCTGATACCGTGGGAATTAGGGAGTTATCTACTAAGCGGCTGCAAGATGCAGCCACAGCAATGAATAGGATCAGAGTTTCATTCATTAGAATGAAATTCCGATACGATCAAAGTACCGAATTGCATCCTAACACCAATGGAAAAACTCTTCTCATTCTGTTAGGATGCAATTCGGCAGTTTTGCCGGCGTTCTGTCTAAATGACAGGACGTTCGGCAATACTGACAGGAAGCATTGTGGGAACAGGGAGTAAAGCTAGGGATCATGGGAAAATTGCTCTGACCAGCGGAAATGAAGCACACTTTGCTCCTCCGCTGGTCAGAGCTGGTCAAGCGGAGGAATCCTCCATAAGGCAAAGAGTCCCTACTTTGTCTTATGATTTTAAAGAAAACTAAAGAAGACAGGAAGAAAAGAATAACAGATCCCGAGAGAGGGGGAGAAGAGGAAGAGATTGGGGAAAGGTAAGTTCGGCATGACAGTGCCGCTTTAATGGTTTTATGGTTTAATACTTATTCACTATGCCGGCACTTGTGTGTACACAGCTCCGGTAGCACGGGATTCACGGTATACTTCCATTGCTAGGCAACGCTTAAGTTTGTTTGACGTCATCGCAGACGGTCACGTGGTCCTCCGAGACACTTCCGGTTTCGGACGGCTGGGTGAACGGTCTCTCTCTGCACATTGGTAAAGTAATATTTGATATGTTGTATATCTATATGCACTTTACACTGTAGAATTTGATCTTGAAAAAGACCCTTTTGTTGGGTCGAAACGTTGATGGGATAAATTTTGATATGAAACACAAATAAAAAAAAACTTTGAAGAATTTGGAGACCTTTTGATGTGCCCCTTACTCTTATTTGTATATATTTATACGCCAAGGGAGCACCAAGGCAAGATTTTTTGTTGGATGTACCTAAGAGGGTGAGTGCCAAGATTAATTCTTGTATTTATATATATATATATATATATATATGGTAGTTTGAAAAGCACTCCAAGGACTTCATATAAGGTGAAAAATAAACTTAGCTTTATTCTGCAACAACCAAAGGTGATCGACGTTTCAGTCCTATGGCAGGACTTTCATCAGGATCTTGATGAAAGTCCTGCTATAGGACTGAAACATCGATCACCTTTGGTTGTTGCAGAATAAAGCTAAGTTTATTTTTCACCTTATATGAAGTCCTTGGAGTGCTTTTCAAACTACCATATATATTATTGATGCCGACAAGCACCAGGCTATATATTTTTGATTATACTGGAGTTCAAGCTTTTGGACATTGTTTTATATATATATATATATATATAGAAGCAAAATCCAAATAGGTTATGGTGGGGAAAAATTGTGATTGAAAACCCCTTCCACCTGAAGTCTGTGGATAGTTAATACAATGTTAAACAAAAATCTGCACACCAGTCAAGCCATAAGACTTGCTTTTCCCACAGAAATCCCAAATAGACAGTGATGTTACAACCACAAAGGATTCTGGGTGGGCATATGCAAATTAGTTTAACAAAGAATCACATATTTGCCTCATTCCATTTTGAACATGGATTCCTTTTAATCTGGGTTTCCAGTATACAACTGCTTGGAACACAATTTAGGAAAAGATGCAAAACCAGTGAACCACTCATGGACATATATGGACAGCTGTTTTGTTGTTAATGCAACTCATCAGTATGAGGTTGGTTACTGGTTTGCTTATCGAGGCTTGGTAGTGCTTGGGAAGCAAAATCCAAATCAAGCCATAAGACTTGCTTTTCCCACAGAAATCCAAAATCTGCAGTGATGTTACAACCGCAAAGGATTCTGGGTGGGCATATGCAAATTAGTTTAACAAAGAACAAAAAGAAAATTCCAGAAAAACGCATGTCAATGAGTGAAAAAAAAGTATTTGACCCCTTTAACTTAGTACTTGGTGGCAAAACCCTTGTTGGCAATCAAAGAGCTCAGACGTTTCTTGTAGTTGGCCACCAGGTTTGCACACATCTCTGGCGGGATTTTTTTTCCCACTCCTCTTTGCAGATCCTCTCCAGGTCATTAAGGTTTCAAGGCTGACGTCTGGCCACAGATTTTCTATGGGATTAAGGTCTGGTCACTCCAGGACCTTAACGTGCTTCTTCTTGAGCCACTTTGTTGCCTTGGCTACATGTTTGAGGTCATTGTCATGCTGGAATACCCATCCATGACCCATTTTCAATGCCCTGGCTGAGGGAAGGAGGTTCTCACCCAAGATTCGACTGTACATGGCCCTGTCCATCATCCTTTTGATGTGGTGCAGTTGTCCTGTCCCCTAAGCAGAAATCCCCCCCCCACCCAAGCATAATGTTTCCACCTCCATGTTTGACGGTGGGGATGATGTTCTTGGGGTCATAGTCAGCATTCCTCCTCCTACAAACACGGCGAGTTGAATTGATGCCAAAGAGCTTGATTTTGGTCTCATTTGACCACAACACTTTCACCCAGTTCTCCTCTGAATCAGGGCTGTCTATAATATTAATAGGACCCTGGGTAAAGAATTACCCCCCCATTCCCTCTCCCTTTCCCTGGTATGCAATCACACCTTTTTACATACTTAATTACACAAACATATACACTGACAGACATACTGACACACATATATTCACAGACAGACATACTGACATATTCACAGACACACACAGACATACTGACACACGCACCGACAGACATACTGATACACAAACATACAGACATATAAACTGACAGACATATTGACAGACATTCAGACAGACACACAGAGATACTGACATGCACACACACACACACATTGACAGACATGCTGACACAGACATATACTGACAGACATACTGACATACACACTGACACACAGACACATACACAGAAATACATACTGACACACACATTGACAGACATACTGACACATACAGATGCATACACTGACAGACATACTGACACACACACATACTGACTGACAAACTGACATACACACAGACATACACTGACAGACACACTGACATACATATTGAAAGACATACTGGCACACACACACACACACACACACACACACATACACTGACAGACATACTAACACACAGACACATATACAGACAGACATACTGACACACACACAGACTTACACTGACACACAGACACACTGACAGACATGCTGACACACACAAATACATACATTGACAAACACACTGACACACACACAGACATATTGACAGACATACTGACAAACACACAGACAGACATATTGACACACACATGCAAACTTTACACTTTTAAGTTCACTTCCTGTTTCCTACCTTAAAGGGTGGCTTCCCTGGTATCCAGAGTGGTGGCTGAGGCTGTTAAGGGTTGCTGTTGGCAATATCGGCCCAGCCCCCTCCTATCTGCCTTACTGGTCTCCTGCATGGCTCTCTCTGGGAAGAAGTAACTCACGGTGTTCAAAGCAAGGGGGCCTGATCGTGCCGTTATAGGTCCAGAGCACAACCAGGCACCTGCTTACAAATGCCCACTGGGTAGCACTTAGTGCATGGGCCACTCGGTGGGTTTCCTTAATGTGTGGGGCCCCAGGCTGACCGGGAGCCCATTGGGGGAAATAAGTAGTTGAGGGCAGCGGGGCCCAAGGGGCAGCTGCCTTGGACCCCCCAGGAGTAACTGGGCCCAGGGCAGCTGCCCCGTTTGACCCGCATTTAAGACGGCACTGCTCTGAATCATTCAGATGTTCATTGGCAAACTTCAGATGGGCCTGTACATGTGCTTTCTTGAGCAGGGGGACCTTGCGGGCACTGCAGGATTTCAGTCCTTCACAGCGTAGTGTGTTACCAATTGTTTTCATGGTGACTATGGTCCCAGCTGCCTTGAGATCATTAACAAGATCCTCCCGTGTAGTTCTGGGCTGATTCCTCACTGTTCTCATTGAAACTCCATGAGGTGAGATCTGACAGTTATTTTGTGTTTCTTCCATTTGCGAATAATCACACCAACTTTTGTCACCTTTTAACCAAGCTGCTTGGTGAAGGTCTTGTAGCCCATATTAACCTTGTGCAGTCTTCAATCTTGCCCCTGACATCCTTGGACAGCTCTTTGGTCTTGGCCATGGCGAAGAGTTTTGGAATCAGATTGATTGATTCCTTCTGTGGACAGGTGTCTTTTATACAGGTAACAGGCTGAGATTAAGAGCACTCCCTGGGAGCCAAAAATGTTGATGATTGATAGGGGATCAAATACTTATTTCACTCATTGACATGCTAATTAACTTAGAACTTTTTTTTTTTATAGACTGATCATTTCTTTGTCAGTGGGCAAACGTTCAAAATCAGCAGGGGATCAAATACTTTTTTTCCCTCACTGTAGCATTACTGAGTGCAGTATTTGCTATGACGTGATAAAATGCTACAGGCTGAGAAATGGGATTCATAATCTTGGCATTATCTAACTTTTGATGCTCTCTGTATTCTGCTATATCATGTTTCCACTGATTATTCATTATGCATGAATGACATAATGAACTTTTATACTTGCTCATATTTCTCAGGAGCTATTTAATAATAGATTTTTATAGCTTTTTGGAAATAACACTAATATATAACAGATAATAATTGAAGTTGTCTGCCATTCAGCTCAATATCCTTCTTTCCATTTCTGAAGATTGCTGTCTCAATGGTTTACATTAAATACTTTACAAAAACTTTTCTCATTCACTTGCCCCTTAAATTTCCCCTTTAAAGTTTATGGAAAGGACACAAAGATCAAAGGATGAATGAGCAAAGAAGTAATTCATCTAAATACCAAAGAAATCTGCTGTTTATGGGAAAATCCAGAAAATTCATAGAAAACTGTCAAAGAGCAAACCTTCATGAATGCAAACATGGATTTGTTCAGCATTATAATTTGCATTTGTGAGGAACGGATTAAGGTGCATTGGGAATTTAACTTCAGTTATGCAGGACATAGCGATAAAACTGAAAAGGAAGAGGCTTTAGAAACATGTCTGATCTTCTGAATGACCTCTGGATATTACCTGCAGGCACTGAACCCAAGTGAACAATGGAAAAAAATCTGAATTATTCAAAAGTATTATTTTTCTTCATGGATTCTATTAAAGATTATAAATGTTTATTTATGTAAAATGCTGTGGCAATTTTGGGGTTTAAGATTTTTTTTTTACCAGCATCTATGGCTTATCCTTCTTCATAATGGCTTAAAGAAAATGGTCACAGTGGTCAGTACTCTAATAAATTATAATATATATATATATAAATATATATATATATACACAAAATACAAAATACAGTGTACTCGCTTATTCACTCAACAATCATTTCAAATCTTAGAGATTGTAATAGTTGTATTTAAAAAAAAAACACCTCACCTAGGCAAAATCCAATGGGGGTTTAGATACATTATATGATCATATATTGCATAAGCCTGCCACAACGTCAATGTACCCCATTCTTGGCAGGTCCTACTTCAGTAGCCTAATGCTTGCTCTTATGAGATTAATCCACTTACTTGGAAAATACTTCCTTACTGGGACTCTCTGCAAGTCAAGGCTAGATAGGGTCCTGGAATGAGGCACCTGTGACAGGGAGGGGTGCACAACCAAGGAGTTGGCCTGGACTCCCAAATATAAAAATGAAACCAAGAGAGCAAGCATTATCATTAGGTGATATTAATGAACAGTCAGTTCTTGTATTTCATGTGTTGAAAGCAGAAAAAAATGGACAAGCAAAAAGATTTGAGTGACTTTGACAAAGGCAAAATAGAGTCAGGGCATTGCCAAAACACCACGTTTTGTGTGGTGTTCCCGGTATGAAGTGGTTAGTAACTGCCAAAAGTGCTGCAAAGAAGGACAATGAGGGAACTGGCTTCAGGGTCATGCATGCCCTAGGTTCATTGATTCACAAGAGGAGCAAAGGCTTGACCGTCTGGTCCAATCACACAGAAGAGCTACTGTTGCTCAAATTGCTGAAAATCTTAATGCTGGCCATGATAGAAAGGTGTCAGTATGCACAGTGGATCACAGTTTCCTACACATGGGGCTGCATAGCCACAGATCAGTCGGAGTGGCTGATTAGCCCTGTCCACCACCAAAAGTACATTCAATGGGGACTTAAGCATCAGAACTAGACCATGGAGCAATGGAAGAAGGTTTCCTGTTCCGATTAATCACATTTTCTCTTAGATCAGGTGAATAGCCGGAAGCGTGTGCATCATTTACCTAAAGTAGAGATGGCATCAGGATGCACTATGGGAAGACGGAGAAGGCAATGTTATGCTCTGGGCAGTGTTCTGCTGGGAAATCTTGGATCCTGGCATTCATGTGGATGTTACTTTGGCACATACCACCTACCTAGATATGGCTGCAGACCACATAACCCCACTCATGGCAAATGTGTTACATGATGGCAGTGGCCTCTTTAATGCACCCTGCCCACTGAAAAGATGTTCAGTAATGGTTTGAGAAACATGACAATGAGTTCAATGTGTTGCTTTGGCCTCCACGTCCCACAGACCTCAATCTGATTGAGCATCTGTGGGATGTGCTGGAACAACAAATCAGTTCCATGGAGGCCCCATCTTGCAACTTGCAAGACTTAAAAGATCTGCTGCTAATGTTTTAGTGCCAGATACACTTTCAGGGGTCTTGTGGAGTCCATACATTGACACATAAGATCAGTTTTTGCAGCACAAGAATATTGGGTATTAGGCAAGTGGTTTTAGTGTTGTGGCTGATCAATGTGACATTGCCATGAAATCTTCCATTCTGCTTTTGTTGTATCTTATCTCCATTATACTAAAAAGAAAGATAAAGAAGGATGCATAAGTAAAATGGGGGTTGACATCTACTTATGCCTAGTTTTGAAATTCCAGGTAACTCCAAATGTTTGTTAATTAAATCAAGAAAGAAAAAACGAAGCTTAAAATTCTCTAACTCGGCTATAGTCACAATTTGGCTACTTTAGCCTCTCGTTTGTTATTACGATTTGGGCCTTGATTTATTACAATTTTTCAAATGATTTAATACCGTTCCAAATGATTTGTCTACAAACATTCCCATATACTTTAATGGTGGCTTCTGTGCATGCTCCTAGTGCTATGATACCATTCAGCACAGGATGACCATGTCTAATGACACACTAGCATTGTGCTTGCTGTGTACAGTTACCTGGTGTCCCAAGATACTAGACACCAGGAAACAAACCTGGGATGGCAGGAGAGGACCCACAAAGGAAACTATTTGTGGTTTATCCATGGATATTATTATCAAGGTACCTTATAAAGACATATCTGGACATATTGGAGGATATATGGACATTTATGGCTTGGTTATAATTGGCAGCCACGTGGATTGGTCAAACACTATATAGAGGTCCTTAAGTTTTCCTCTATCCATATTACCAGTATCCATGTATTTACTTATTAACTGTTCTCTTTTAGTGGAAAAAAAATATTGTGTACAATTGAAAACATGCTACAACATTCATTTATAATCCTGTAACACACACCAAATACATGCCATAACACTCATAAAGTGACACTTGCATTGAACTGGACTGTAGAGTAGTGTCTAGAGGTGTATTAAACAGGAAAGGTTTTTAAAGAGTAAACAGATTTTATTGTGATTTAAACTTAGTAAATAAACTAGTAAATACATTACTGGTGTAATGAATAGATAGGTATCACTGCTTTTTTATCTTGGTTCTAATAATTTTAGTGACAGTTTCTCGTTTATGTACACTGATTCTGGCTGTTTATTATAAAGGTTTTTATAAAGATTTTAATTAAACTCTTTAATTATATTCATTGTGTAGTTCCTGAGAAGTTTCAGATAGTATAAGCTATAATTAATTAACACTTTAATAACACCTTATAAATCACTGCACGTTTCTTGTTGGTATCGAGCAACGTAGCAAACATTTATCGGCAGAATATTTGTTCAAGATATTAACCTGTTATGGGCATGCCCCTGAATTATTTAAAGTGTATCTGTCACCTAAGATATAACTTTCTCCTTAATTTTTGTTTTTGCAATGACTCCAGTTAATATTTTTGACATTCAGCTTTTTTTCCATTGCTATGTTTAGTTAATGTCTTATTGTGCCTGCTGTTGCAATGTATGCACTCACCTGCTGTATACCTAACCTCTTTCATCTCATGTGCTCATCTGAAGTTTCAAAGACACATCAGCTTCCATCAAATCTGTTACAAAAATTTAATTGGAGATATCATGAAATTCGGGCCATCTGAGATGTCGCTATTAACATGGAAGTTTATGGGACAAATCCACAAGTTAAATTTGCAAAGTTCAAAATCAGAGCAGGACTGGCTACGTATTGCATGACAGCAATTATAAATATCTCAATTTGAGAGCAAACCAGCCAAATCCACTTCTTTTAAAAAAAAAAATAAAAATAATAATAATACAAGTTTTAGATTAATACTGTGAGAACTACAATATGAGAATAATATAAGATTATAGTTAAAAAGTATAGTTTACTTTTGTGCTAGGAGGCAGCAGCCCACAATCTTCTCTATACTAGTGGCCAGGGGCAATTGCCTCCCTTTCCACTCCTCTCCTATTATGAATGTAGGATCTGAATGGGGTATCTGCTATAAGGGGTGGCTACTGAATTTGTTCTATGACTTCACAATATACATGGTTTATATTATTTGAATGTACTAATGAATCTATGTGGTACCTGCAATATGGTCCTATATTTATAAAAGCAGTTCATGTTATTAGCTCAAGTGAACATGGGTAAGATAGAGTTTGGTATTATTAAGGCAAGAAAACATCTTGAAAGATCGAATCAGTGTTCTTCTCAGTGCTCAGATAGTCCAGACTACATCACAAAAGGTAGGAAGAACCTGCCACTTGCTCATGTAACTTGCAGACAGGTAATGCAGTCTGGGCTTAGATATCCTTTGGCACTCCTGATATTGTGGACTACATCTCCCATAATGCTCTAGCGGGCATAATGCTGGCAAAGGATTAAGAGAAGAAGTAGTCCATAACATCTGGAGTGCCAAAGGTTGCCTACCCCTGCGATTAGTGAAAGGTTTGCTATCAGAGTAACAACCTGCTGAGATTTAAATTAATTTAGCACTAAACAATATTTACTCTATCACCATACACTACTTTGTTAATAGGAAGTATTTTTATCATCACACTAACACAGACAATCTATGTAATATAAACATTTCCTAGTTCTCCCCCCCAATGAATAAAAGCACCTCAAAAAACAACTGACCAGTTTGAATCCATAGGATTTTTGTAATGCTCCCATTCTTGGCCCATGCTTACTTGAACGTATACCTTAGAATAACTAAACTTAATCTCTGTAAAGTTATCCCTCATTTTTAGTTACCCTTGTGATACAAATAATTTCAAGAGTATATACTGCACAACTAATTGTGTCTGGATATACACAATTATGGAATATATACACATATTACACATACAGAACCTATTTGGGGAGACTTGTCTGTGATAGTTTTTTTTTTTACATTACATCATATCATAACAGATTTGATACGGTTTGTCTCTCATAAACACTACATGTATTCTAAAAAATCATTGCCACTCAAGGCACAACTGGATACCAACACAACTTAACCCCTTAAGGACACATGACGTGTGTGACATGTCATGATTCCCTTTTTTCCCAGAAGTTTGGTCCTTAAGGGGTTAAGTGCATTTTATAGCCTTTGGCCTTATATTGTAAATGTCTCTGGTGAAGAGATGAGTCAGCAGCTCAATTCACACTGATTTTTCATTGGCTGAGCTACACTATGTACATCCCAATCTGGAAAAAATAGTGTAAAAGGAGGCGTGGATAAGGGCATCTACTGCCATACACTAGCAACTAGCCAGGGGGTGCCCTTATATGCTGCAGTTTTTTTGTTGTTTTTTTTGTTTTAGGAAATCTAAAGAGAGTAGAGAAAGGAGAGCAAGCAAGTGTGAATGTGAGATTAAAACTTCAATTCCACTTTACTTTTGTTGGTGCATAGCATGTTCCTCTATGTAAGGCAGGACTACTATTTAAGGCACCACATGCTATCGCTAGTACTTAAATTTATGAATATTTTTTATTATTATTATTATTATTATTATTATTATTGTTATTTTAATTACTCTAAATAAAACTGACATGCCTAATATGATTTCTCTTAATTAAACATATATATTTCCATACCACTCATGGAGTTTATTAACTAGGTGATGGGTTGTGGAGAACTGCTATCAGCAAATATAGGATACAACAGAATACATTTTAAAAAAGCTCAGTGGTACAATTTGTCCAGGTCAATTTTTTTGGACTAAAATTTACATTTCCTGTGCAATTATCTACAAATACCTGTTTAGTTTTATTCTTTGTCTCCAATGTAACTGTTTATGTAAGTGAACTATAACACAATGTTGCAATACAAGACTATATTCTGGCCTATTAATATAGAGGGTTATTTTATATCACACTGGAATAAGGTGGGGGTTCATGTTACAATTACACTATTCTTGCTCTGAAAATTCACTAAACATGTACTAATGGTGGATTTTGCTCTAGATATCTTGATAAATATAAAAATGTAATTACTTTTTTTTTTTTTACTTAGTTAGGAATATATGTTAACACTTTGCATACATAAGCTGGTGCACTTATATGCAAATAGAATACAAGTAGTCAATAAAAAGCAAATCATATTGTAAGGCAGTTGTCAGGACGCGGTTTAGGAGACATAGCCCAAGATGCAGAAAAGGCTGTAACTCAATCAGGAACACAGTCAGGGCCGGCACCACCATAAGGTGAATAAGGCAATCGCCTGGGGTGCCGACCTGCAGGAAGTTTCCTAATGGGCTACTCCTGCCTGGGGCTGGAACGCAGGGTGAGAGGCTCTTCAGCCAGCCTCTAGCACAGCCGTGTCATCTGCGGGGCTCCCTCCATGCCACTGAGAGCCCAGCTCCCTTCCTGCACACGCTGGAGTGAGCAGGAAGCAGGCTGTGCTCACTAAGCACAGCTCCCCTGCTGCCCTAGCAGAAACACGGGGAGACTTCCTGCAATGCAGGCTGGAGAATGGTTCCTTCTCCACAGCACAGGTATGGAGTCTAAGGGGCTGATTATTTTGTGTATGTTTGTGTGTGTGTAAATAAAGTGTGACGGTAAAATGCGTGAGTGACATTGTGTGTATATTTCAGTAAGAGTATGTGTGAGTGACATTGTGTGTATAATTCAGTAAGAGTGCGTGTGTGTTAGTGAGTGTGTAAGTGACATTGAGTGTATACTTCAGTAACAATGTGCAAGTGACCATGTTACCATGTGACCAATTATATTCAGACAGGTTCACTGTAACATAAATAAAATACCACCATTATTGTAAACTAAATGCCACAATATTGGCATACCTAGCATACACAGACACAATACATCCCCAGCACACACACAAACAAAGACACACTGCATCCCCAGCACACACAGACACACTGCATCCCCAACATACACATAAACACAGACACACTAAATCCCCAGCACACACAGACACACTGCATCCCCAGCACACAGACACACATTATTTAACACAAGCACACAGACAGGCACACTTCATCTCCACAGGCAGACTGCATCCCCAGCACACAGACACACATTTTATAAACCCAGCACACAGACAGACACACTTCATCCCCAGCACACAGATATACTTTATATATTCCCAGCACACAGGCACACTGCATCCCCAGCACAGACACACTACATCCCAACACACATAGACACAATGCTTCTTCAGCACACAGACACATTATATATCCCCAGCACACACACACACACACACAGACAAACTGCATCCCCTGCACACACACACGCACACACACTGCATTCAAGCGCAAACAAATTACATTCCCAGCATATGCACTGTTTCCAAAAGCACTCACACACAGTCTCATCAGCACACACACAAAATACATTTCCTACAGACACTGCAAACCCTATCTCATTCTACATCCCCAACACACTACATAATTAGTGGCAGGGGGACAGCATTTCATCCTTGGACCTGAGAGAGATTGTTAAGAGTAGGAATAAGCACTGTGGAGGATAGGGACAGCTGATCAGACGTATTTGGAAACCAAATGACAAATTTAGGCCAAAATAGCTGATTTAGAAGAATTCTCCAACTCAGCTACAGTCACAGTTCAGTTGTACTTGCTTAAACTTTGCAAATCTGGGTTTCAATTCACTAAAATTCAGAGTTTAGTGAATAAACTTCTGAAATAATGGAGTTACATTCAGGAGGGGGCGGCAAAATGGATCTTTGCCTAGGGCGGCAGGAATCCTGGCACCGGCTCTGAAAACAGTACAAAAGAGTCAGAAATGACAAAGGTCATGACAGGTGGCACAGGATCGTAGCCAGGAGTCAAGCAACAATAAAGTATTAGGGAGTCAAACACACAGGCACTGAAGGTATTAATGCAAAAGGAGCCCAGTATAACTGAGCAAAGAGTCAAGGATTAGTGGACTTTGAAAAGGGAGAGGGGGCATGTCCACTTACTTTAGTGCCTCCTTCCTTCAAACCCTCTTCTCTGGTTTCTGCCTCCTGTCTCTTTAAGAAACTTTTCTTCAGCATGCATGCCCCATAGGATTCCCCCATAGCTCCGGATTCTATGTGGCCGTGTTCGGGAGGCAGTAGTGTCTGGAGGATGGTAAGCGTGGGTGATCAGGCCGGCTGCACTGCGCGGTGAGTCGTGCTCCAGCGCGGCATCTTCGTGGAGATAGAGGGAGACGAGGCGTGGGATCGTGGGGTAGGTAAGCTGGGGAATGGGGACCTGACAGCAGTATAGATATGATTTATGAAGAGTAACAAGTAAAAAATATCGGTAGTGTCTATAATGGTGGAGAAACTATGGAAAAATAATATTGGATATAGTAAACCATGTGCCCTATTTATATATCTTGAAGTACATGTTTTCTTTTTTGATAAAAAAAAATAATTTTTCTGTGCTGTGTTTTTTACTCAAAAATAAAAATTCCCACAATTTGTTGCTCAACATTTTAGAGTACATAATGCACATTAAATATTTTGTTTCTACTCTAACAATTTGGGCAAAAGCCAAGTAAATACCCTATGCAATCTCCTACAGGTCAGAGCTGTAGTAAAAGGACTAGTAAAAAGTGCTTGCCTGGTAGCCTGGCTGCCAGTTGACATGAGATCCAATTACTATACTAGCAAAGAGAGTAAATAGGACATCTTGTTAAATATATCTTGTTTTACTTTTAATTAACAGTTAGTGTACAATATTTATCATCTATTTCTTAGGTATGCACTGTGAAAGCCCTATTTTTACATTGCCTTGGTGGTGGTAAGAAGGATGGGTGGTGGTAAGAGGGATATTACATCATTATTTTCAGTCTAGTGGAGACAAATAATGATTTTTACCCTTTCACACCTGGAACCAAGTGACAGGCCTGCTTGGTAGTGTGGCTTATGACACTAACCCTAAAGGATTTCCTCTGCTACTTGTCAGTGCTGATAGGGGATTTACAAGTTAAACCAATAGAGTGGTATTTGACTGCCATCAACTGTCTGTTTGTAATATCTCATGATTCAGCTCTGGCATACTGTCTCACTGTGATTGGTGCTGGGCAGCTGACAAAGCCCAGGATCAATCACAATCAAACAGGGGACCATGATCTCTCTCTGTATACAGCTCAACTGTCAGTCTGGGGCCAGCTGACACAGGTTAGCCCCAGGTATTAATTGCTATCTGGATCTCCCTGGTGGGAGAAGTGATTTAGTCCTGCTCACCAGAACTTTTGAATATGCCATTATGTCCTAATGTCATTCCAGGCTTTAGGCATGTTTAAACATTGTTAAAGGATTAATATAGTCTTTTTCAGGTTAAAATCTGTTGTGCATGTTTATAGGTTTACAGCAGTTCTGTAGAAAACTTGTGAAATTGGAGAAACCATGATGGAAACAACGTTTTTGTTGATTGCTCTACTTTCTGAACAAGTGTGTATTCTATTTTATTTTGCAATCTTTTGAAAATTCACTGTATGGTTCCATATATTTTGGAAACTATATTGATTTTTCAGAGAAATATAAAATAAAATATATAAATTATTTCACTTTATTCAAGATGACAAGATCTTACCCCTCAACACTTTAATGTAACTGCAATTTTTATGCTCTTTTATAATTGTATTTTCTATAACTTTTCTATTTTCAGCATATCTTTGTTCAGCATTTTTAAGCCCTTGTTTTGCAAACATGTTCTGTTAGCAAGCATTCACCATTAAGCAACATTCACACAGGAGAACTCCTGTGATCAGGTTTGGTACCATACACCAGGCAGCAGTGTGATATAAATAGAATTTCATGAATCAATATTCATCATAAAAGCAAAGTCAGTGTGAAAACAACATAAATGAGAATTGCCAATTGTTATGACTTTCAACATGCATGGAAGAAAATAATCAGCAATAGGATTACAACTTTTTGTATAATATTTGTTTTTGATGATCTTTCGCAGCCAGTTGCTTGAGGTTAGTTTTACATAGAAGAAGTTTATTTTTACTTTATAAATATTAGATATTAGACTTTACATGTTAACTCTACTATTTGTCATTTTAGCATGTGTAAAGTCAGTACATAAATAGTTTGCTAAAAAAAAAATCAGATGGTCTCAAAGAGACCACTATTTATACAAACTTCCAAATGCTTTATATGGGAAAGCTTGGATTGTATGAGATCATCAATCTCGATTATCTCAGCCAAAGAGGTTGAGTGACACACCAGATACCAGTGCTGCGAGGGAGACAAGGCAAGTGAGCTCATATTTTTACCTCTTGCAGCCGGGGCCCAGTCATCTAAATGATGACTGCATGAATGAATGTAAACCTCATGATTTTATATAATTTGCATGCTTATTTATGAAAGTGAGAACTGCAGTTAAGTCAAAGGAAATCAAAATTGAATTTTAAAATGTGTGCCAAAACAGCAAAATTTGAAACTTTTTCCAAGTTGAAGTCCATTAATAAGTTAGGAAGAGTGGTCCTTTATAATGGTGAAAAATATTCAGGACAGTGTCATTGAGTGACCCATAAATCCAATCGCTTTACTGTGTTTAAAATTGTATTTAAGGTATCAGCATTGCTGATTGCTCTTGCATGCCAGATTCTGTTTTTTATATTTTTATTGAAATATCAGTGTTTGGAAACTGTAGCAAACCATATTAACAATGATTCCCCTGTGATATTCAAGTATTAAGTTAGTCTCAGAAGAACTAAACACAACAGTGTTAAGAACTGATGAATGCAGAAACTGAAATCTCTAGTTTGGGATGCCACGCAGCAGTTATATGTCAAACAGCTTCCAGGAAATGTTGATAGTACCTAACAGTCCCACTAAGTAAATAAACAAATAATCCCAAGTATACATGATTGCTTATGACTGACATATTGGTATAATTGATGCCGTACAATCTGATACAAGAATTGAGACGTGTGGTAATATAAAAAAATTGTATCTTTAATAAAAAATTACTCCAAGAAGAAGTCTGAAACATGCGCAGATCTATAGGACCCAACTGAGCACAGGACTATGTTGAAATAATGCTGTGAGACACACAATACTGAAAAAATATTCAAAAACATAAGTAGAAGAAGATTGTATGGTGTCATGAAAAGGGTCACTGGATCGAGGAGTCTCAATGATTCGCATGTGAAAGCATGTTAATTCAAATACAGTTTGAAAGGAAGGCTTGTAACCATATTTCATTCTAATTATAAAAGATTCATATTTTAATCTTCTATTATTTCAGAGATCATAACTTGTGACTGATCTGTTTTCATTACAAATGTAGAGTATAATTATACATATGCAACTTCATTATGCATAGTAACATAAACCTGAATCTGGTTTGCAATTTTTTATGTGTTGAGACAATTTTATACATTAAATATTTATATGATTATGCTACCATGCTTCCCGCTATATACATATTTTATTTATTTTTTATTATTATTATTTTGTTGCTACAGTTGGTTTGAAGCCTTTGTTGCAGAAGATATCCCAGTAATTGCTCAGCTGCTCGGTGAGTGAAACAAGCTCTTCTCCGTTGGAGTTTGCATTCGTGGACACAGCATTTTCCGTAAGCTGAAATTTCATCCTTTATGTGATACATATTTTTCAATCTGCCTTTTGATCATGATCCACAGTCCATACAATATACCAAGCATTGTTTAAACCTAAAAGTATTTTTGCTTTCTTTTGGATTGTTTTTCTAAAGCTTGATGCGAATGGATGTTTTAGATTGTTTTCAAAGTAGTTCAGAATTTGGCTTTTTTTGTTAAACCAGTGGTTTATACAGAGCTTGAATCATGAATTCCTATAAATAGCACAGTGTAAGTTTAGGGCAAATTATTAAAGGAACTGTTAGTCTATAATAAAAGCTAATTTTAAAGGATCACTATAGTGTCAGGAAAACAAACTTGTTTTCCGGACACTATATCATCCTTAGGTCTCCCCCCACCTTCAGGATCCCCCTCCCTTGGTGCTTAGGGGTTAAAACCCCTTCAGCCACTTATCTTTATCCAGTGACAGGCTCTCTCAGCGCTGGTGACCTCTCCTCCCCGCCGACTTCAGCAAGAGCCGTGCGTACATTCAAATTGTCCATAGGAAAGCATTTCTTAATGCTTTTCTGTGGACGTTCTGCACGCTGGATGCAAATTTCGCATCCAGCATCGCAGAAGTACCTCTAGCGGCTGCCGAGAAGACAGCCACTAGAGGTTGGATTAACCCTGCAATGTAATGCTATGTTTACATCTGAAGGGTTAAAACTTGGGGGACCTGGCACCTAGACCACTTCATTGAGCTGAAGTGGTCTAGGTGACTATAGACTATAGTGGTCTGGGTGACTATATGTCATCTGTGTGTGTTTTAAATGTAATTGTTCAAATTGCACAATTTCAAATTGCCAATATATAATTGTATCCTCATATTTTAAATCACAATAGACTAGATAAATTGACAGCAAAAATCCTGCAGGAATAGGATATATTCAAAGGAAAACGTAAACAATCAAGTGTGAATACTTCCTACAGCAAAAGTTAGCCAAACAAATTGGGCATGCTTGTAATTTAATTCGAAACCATTCAAAGGAGAGTGAAAACATACTTTCTTTGACAATGCAGAATGTGATGCATAAGATTTAAAAATATAAGCTTGTTTAGCTCCTTTGTGCAACTACAGATAGAAACATTGGAACATAGAATGCGATGGCAGATAAGAACCATGTGGCCCATCTAGTCTGCCCAATTTTCAAAATACTTATCTACAATGCATGTAGCAATATTCAGTTGCAGGTATTTTATAACAAACATTTGTCGAAATTACACAATAATATTGATAAGGTAGAAAGATAAATAAGATCTTTTCAACTAGAAGACAGAGTACCATATGAGATGGGGGTGCAATTCTGTTGTAGCCTATGTAATAGCACTTACAGTGTCGCTGTCACCATTGGGGACAAATTTGCAAAGTCCCTTAACAGTGACATTGATGCTGGGAGTCTGGTTGCCAAAGGGGGAAGATAAAGGTGAGTTTACTTACCTGTCCCTCATGGGTGCTGCCATCTTGGACAAGCATGGTCCTCCTCAGTGGTTAGAAAAAAACTACTTACATTTTTTAGAGCTCTAGTATGAATAGCGTACAGAGGTACAATCCCCACTCATAGGACACGTAAGGAAATATTGGATAGACAAGTGTTTTTCATCAGTATAAAGACCATAAAAAGTATAAAAGAGACAACAATAGTGCTCTATGTATAAAAGGTACCAGGAGTATAAAATAATGAATGATTACTCACATGTAATTGATGCTTTAGGAGTAGTCCTCACTGGAACAGTGATGCCAGGTAGAAGGTAAAAATATAAAATAGTAAAGAATAAAACAGTTAAATGATAGATAGAAAGAAAGTTTCCACCTCCATTTTGAAAAAAACATTTTGGTGAAACACATTGTGGATATTTTATATTGTTTATTTTATATCAATAAAGGTATTTGGCTACTTCCTATTATCAGTGTGCCATTTTACTTTTTTATTCGTTATTATTTTATATTTGTACCTTCTACCTGGCATCCGATTTTACTGTTCCAGTGAGGACTACTCATGAAGAATCCTAGGTGGGAATTATACCACTTATGCATACACATTGAGCAGTCTGCTTGCTCAATTAAGTGTGAGTAACCATTCATTATTTTATACTCCTAGTACCTTTTATACTGTAAGTACTATTGTTGTCTCTTTTATACCTTTTATGGTCTTCATACTGACAAAATACCTGTCTATCAACATCTCCTCACGTATCCTATAAGTGGGAATTGTACCAATGTATGCTATTCATACTAGAGCTAGGTTTAAGCCTTAAAAAATGTCAGAAGGACCATAAAGACCTATTTTATTGTTATTACTATTCTCTGGGAAATACTGCACCAATAGTCTTTTCTCTGGTTTTATATATGGCTGATCTTGCTCTTTTATTGAAGAATCTCCCTGACAGAACTGAGGCTATATCTTCTGGCAAGTTTTATATTGGGACTTTAAATTGGACATTTTATTGTTATTATTCTACTTTGGTCTGTTTTATTGTTTTTTTTTTCCTATTTATTCTAGTATTTTTTACTATTTTGGCGCTACCTCTATTCTCCTTGTTTGTACTGGTCCTCCTCCATGCTTATGTCACAGCTCTCGTGAATGCATAAGAGTACAGCACTGATGTCTATGGAGAATCTTGCGAGAACGCAGGCTCCTCCAAAGACACAACCACAGCCAGCTACCGGGATTGGTACTTAGGCTCCGCTTTGTATCAAGGAAAG